>NC_056629.2:195174869-195504556 GCF_002870075.4 Lactuca sativa
AACTCTCATAAAATTATCCATAAATAGTTTGGATGAAATGCAACCCAAATGGACCATGCCGGGTCGGGTCAAGTATATACCAAATAAGTTATGGACTTAGACACCTTATCCAACAGACTCCCACTTGGATAAGTCAAATAACTATATTTGCGTATGTTACTTCAGGAACCAACCAGCAATCGTAGCTCTCGAAAACTCTGTTGAACTATGAAGCGCCATTTTAGATAAGTGATCATATACTCCTCTGTTCTCATGATACCAGCCGGACAAATACATGGAACAACGTCGTACTTATTGTCCAACAGTTTGTTTCCCGATTTTCGATTTGTTTGACAAAGAACTTAATCGAACACATCAATTTTAGTTCTGACCGGCCGGTACATAGGTCACAACAAAATCATCGAGGGGCCCAGATATCGCTTCTATTTCTAGAAGGAACAGATAAACTTCGACTCATATGCTTGTTCTACTACTTGTTGAATTGTACACAAAGGCACGTTTATAACATCAAGTTACTGATGCGTTTACTTGCAATCAATGCACAACCAACTCATAGGTAACAACTCATATCTCTACGTTTGAAGATTTATATGGTATTACCGTCTCACGATCACTCGAGATAAATTCCATGTAGTGATACAAGTGAGCGTGGGTTTAATCCAATACTCATAACTTATGAGCACTCATGAATGTTGTAGCAACCATTGCTATGACTAAACCCATTTAGCCATCTACAAACTCAATTCATGACAGTCTTGATTCATACCTACTTCCAACATATGAACGACTGTGGAGTGTTTAAATAACTTAGTCATTCGGAAAGAATAACCTAGCTATTTAGGAAGTCAAAACATGCAAAGTGAAACACAATAATAATCGAATCCAATATGGTCTCAAAACCCTTTTGAATATAAATAGAACCACCTTTTACTTATCACCATATTGATTACACATTATTCATTGTATAATGTTTCAAACAATCAACTTAAGACTTGAATAAAAAACAACAGTCGTCCCATGCTCCTAGCATGTACACTTTGTTTTTCTAAACAATAGTTATGTCATACTCCTAGTATGCACACTATGTTTGTCTATGATCTTTACTTTGTGATGTAGATCAATTGAACATGATTCCATTAATACTCATTTCACAATCCCAAATCCTTATCGTAAATGTGAGAATCCCCGATTCCTATCAATTACCAAAAAATCTGTTACATTTTAAACTTTTATGCAATGTTCCTCTTGTAATGATTATGCACAAAGTCACCAATCATTACAGAGTATTCCAAAGAAGGTCAACCTCTATGGAACGGAAGTCTCATATTCAAAGTACATTGCTTTGAACATCCTTCTTGCATTAAGGTTTTCTAATCTTACATAGATTGAATAACTTCCACCTATGGAGACATTTCCATAGTCCCATTTTGACTATCACTTCCGAACAAGAGTTATTTCTTTTCAGAATATGTCAATATGGTCCTTTCTGACAACTTACATCATACTTCCAACTGTCCCTGAGCAACCAATCTTTGGCGAACCTCAGATTTGTCCTCGAAAATTGCTTAATCACTTTAGTCATATCCAGTTCCAGACTTTTCCCTTCTCAATGCCTTAAGCATTTGGAAAATTTAGAAAAGATGAATATTATAGCACATGTAATCGATCCTATATCCGAAGCATATGGGACACGATTCATGATGTTTGACATAAAGACATGATACTAGACCATTCTTTTGCTACAATATTTTTAATTTGCCGTATTTTCAAATTTTAACTATGAAGAGGGATGCCGTAATCATAATCAAATTTTGAAAACGCAATATATATATAGAATTTCTTCAAGTTGAACCATTCCAACATAAAATTCATATATATTCTTGACTAAAGATGATTAAAATTTCAATCTAAGCTTTAGAATTGAAACGAAATTTCCTCTCCCTTAATTATAGAAAAACAACTTTTCAACCCCTGCAACTTCACAAATTGAAACTTTTGTCTTCTATAATTAACATTGCTATCTTACAACACTAAACGTAATAATCATGCTCCCACTAACATGATGATTATCAGTATAACACTTATGCTCCCACTAGCTCTGACATATTTCCAGATATCTGTTGGACTTCTAAAATTTAGATTCATACACCCTTTCTTAGATAGCTCACATGTGTGTCTAAGAAATTTCAAGAACTATGAAAAGGGATGCCGTAATCATAGTCTAAATTTCTTAGACCTTTGCCATTTCTCACAAGTCCATGTTAGTGTGCCGGTTAACCACACGCGCTCCACTAACGACTTTTGAAAATGCAAATAACACGATTGATATCTACGTAAATTCTACTTAGTGAAAGCGTTTCCTCACCATCATTTTCATGAATCGGAGAGAAACCTTATGACACTTAGATTTTATAGTGTATGAGTTCCTATCCATGTGAATTTGTCAAAACCATAATCACAAGATAAGGTTAGTGACAAATTCAGCCTTACATGGATTAAACTTGTTCAATCTTAGTTTCTTGTCACCTTGGTAGCACAAGGCCCACCAATGCTTCCAAGTTGAACTCTGATAACTCACATGTAAATTCAACTTATTTGAAGTAGGTATAGAAATAAGAATTTTGTCAACACGATAGGTTGCAAACCTTAAGTCGTGTGCTAGTGATAAATTACAGGTTTTACTCTTGATTAAATCTTGAAACTCTTTCTGGATCTTTAAGGCTCCCACTGTCCCCTTGACATATAAGTTTCCCCAGTCAAGAACCATTCCTTGACAAAAGAAATATTCAAGGGACAGTGCGGATTCTTATCAAGACTAACACTTCACACAATTGGTCTTAGTTGGTCTTTGTCTCATCCAAGACATCACAACTTACCAATATCAAATGTACAAGAGTAGAAAACATTTTACTCTTACATTTGACTAGTGTTAATAAATCTTCCTTTATGTCACTCAAAGTTACAATCTTGGAGTATGACTCTAAGAATTGTTTTGGAACGAAGTATGACTCATCTTCTCGATCTTAACCAATCCAACAATTCATGACCTCTGTTCTTAGCCATAACAATGCACTAAGACGTCCTTAGAGTATGAATTTGTGATATGGTTTCATAATCATTAAGATAATCATGAAATACGGTACTAAAGTACTCTCCCATCCTTTCAGATTTGAGAAACTTTTATCTTTCTGCCTAATTTGATTCTTCTCATTTGTTTTGTCATACATTGTAACCTTTCCTATGTTATAGAATTATACTTAACCTCATAAGTATAATCATATTTACTAATCTTTAGTAAATCATGACAAATCAATCTTTGTGGTGGTGCTTGACCAGCGCACACCCAGTGTACCTAATTCCTTAGTCCTTCAATTGACTCACATATACATGTGATCAAAGAATTAGTCTTAATTTTTCAAACATGAAAATTCTCATTCATCATACAATACAACTTGTATGATTCCAAGTTTCTGTCCAATTGAAACTTGGGTGATGAAAACTTTCTTCATTCGGTAAATTCAGACACTACCACAAATGAAAGAATCAAATCCACTTTCCAATATTGCTATTACTGGAAACATATAAGCAACAATTTTCCACAGATGCCATTGTAAGGATATTTTTTTTTTAAATAAATAAAATTAAAACCCTTTTTTCTTTTATTTTAAAACTTTGCGGAAAAACTTATCCTTACAATCCACATGAAAACCTTGTTGTTATCTATTCATAAGCAATATATTATAACTCTTAAGCAACAGCTCAAAATTCTGATTGCCGAACCATGCGATCGAAACCCACCTTCGCAATCAGAATCAACATATACTTACTTTAAGCTTCCTATCTTTTCTTTGATTCTTAAAAACATCAGCATGTGACCCATTCACATTATGTAATAAGAATCTCTAAATAGGAACTTAATAGAGTTAGACAGTTGACTTTACCCGAAGCAGAGTTAACCTTATGACCTTTCAGGTGAATAGGGCAGCTTCGCAACCAATGCCCCTTCCTTTGGCAACAAAACACATGGACCCTTTGGTAATGGCACATGAGACTATCTCAGAATTTGCCTTTCTCTTTACTATTTGGTCAACCGAGTTGACTATGGCTGATCCCTTTCCATTGGGAAGAGAAATGCTTTTCTAGATATCCAATGCTACCATTGTCAATGTCCATTTAAGACTTGGGAAGTTGTTCTTTTAATCAAATTTTCTTTACTGGTGTTCCAAATCATTGCTGATTCCACAACACCAAGCAAATAGATAACATCATGGAGCGTCATGGCATAGTCTGTCTCATAGTAGTCCCAAAGAGACTCACTATGTTACTAAGAAAGTGATTGAACATCCAACTTTCACAAGACTTTGACACCCAACTCTTCCGGCTTGTCAATATGTGACTTTATCTCCAAGATGTGAGCACACATAGACTATGCTTGCCAATAGGGATTGAGTGACTTTAAACTTTTCAAGAACTTATGGGTGAGGGAGAATAATTGGAGGAGGTGGAGGAAGTGAAGCATGATGTTGAGGGACACCATCTTCAAGAGATTTGGGAAGATAATAGTTGTCTGAACCAGACATCTATAATGGGAGAAAATCAAGTTAGTTGATTCAAAGTCCTTAATATAACACCCAATATGAAATATTAAGGCTAGGACCCAACACAATATTTTATAATTTGGAAGAGGGATGCCGTAATCCAAGCTATAAAATATTTGAAGGTAGGCGAATGACGATTCACCAATTTCCACCATGAAAAACGAAATAATTTATTAGGTTTTAATTGGATTTGAAATTCCTAGATATTTTGAGATTCATTGAACTTTTCAATGGCATGTTTCAATCTCGAGTGTGCCCTCTCAAATTTTGTGACTGGGATGCCGAGGATCACAAAACAAGGTGTGAATAACCATACCAATTCACTTGGTACCCTTAATATTATCACCCAATCAATGTGCCTGTTAACCACACACGCTCCATTGATCTATGACAAACATTAAGTCACCCTTCGTGATCCTTACTAGTCTAAGTTAGTGTGCCGGTTAACCACACACGCTCCACCAACGACTTGGTAAGGTACAAAGTGTGAATTCCATGGGCTAGCACCAAATTCACATTTTTCCTAAAGTAACTAAGATTGGGAATTAAATAAAACATTTAGTTACTTTATAATATTCATCATACTTTTGATGAGAATTTAAAGTCATTGTCCTACCCGTTCGGCTAACGACCCTCCACCGATCAAGCAAGCGGTAGGTGAGAGTGGACACCCATTAAGTCACCATTTTATAGGCAACAACCTTATACCCACCTTATAGACCGGCTTCGTGAATGAGGCCTACTAACGGTAAAACGACTTGTTCTTATACATATATATAATAATTAACCATTAATGTTATAATAGTATAAGGGTAGAATTTTAACTTTTAAAACTTCTAGGATATGGAATTAAAGTTTGTTAAAGTGTGTGAAACTTTTCCAAATTCCAAAACTTGAGGGCAAGTTTTGTAACTCTTCAAAACTTTTCATTTCATAACTTATGAATTAAAGTTTCATAAAACGAAGACTCTTCATTTTATGTAACTTATGTGTTTTTAATGTGTGTTAAAGAAAAGTGACTTTTGGATATCCATAACTTGAGGACAAATTATGGACTCCATTAAAACACATAAATGATCAAGAATTAATCCTAAACAATTCAGCAAATAATTCCTATCATCTTCTAAATTCATAAGAACATGAACATGAATATCAAAGTTTCAATAATTATATGAACACGTACAAAGCATGAAATTTTGATATATGCTATTGTAAATGGATTAGAACAACCATTACACCAACTAAAATAAGTTTTAAAACATCAAAACAGTTTAGGGTAAAGTTTCTAGTTCATTTTCAGCAGCAAAAGTCAAAAATCTGCATTCTGAACCTTCTACTCGTCGAGTGCACGAACCTACTCGGCGAGTAGGATGAGTTTTGCCTTGGACTCGGCGAGTCCCCCCATGGACTCGGCGAGTCCATCATGCAGACAGCAAAAATTTCAACTTTTCTCACTATTTTGCATCAAGTATCAAACAAGCAAGCCTAGGCTCTGATACCACTGTTGGGTTTTGAGCAATCTAACACTTCCTAAGTGTGCATGCAACCCTAATAAACCTTAGATCTATGTTTGTCTAAATACATGCAAAATAATAATTTTCCAAGGTTCATAACCTATCTAACATGGCATGGGGAACATTTCAACATAAAAGAGTTAGAAGAGATTACATACCTTTTTGATGACTTTGATTCTTAAGGAGTTTGAGGGCCAAGCACCAATAGTGTGAATGCCTCAAATGGAATCACAAATCACCACAAACACTTGGAAAACTTTGAGAGAGTGTATACACACACTAATTTTCGGCCACACACAAGCACACACACTAGTTCACTAGTTGTCATTTCATGCACCATAAGCATGCTTATATAGTGTACATGGTTAGGGTGAAACCCTAATAACCCATGACCTTTCCTTTTCCAAGGACCCATGGGTTAAAAGCTCCATGGATCATCCATGGACTTCCATCCAAGCCTAGCCCGTTAACAAATGAGTGTTAGACCACACCATATAAAACCAATAGCCCATAATCTAATTAGTCTTCCTTTTAATCTCTAAATTAATTCATAATTAATTTAAGACTAAGACTAATTAAATAACATAACTTCATATTAATATATTATAACTTACAATATATTAATAAACATATGTGTATAACTCTCATAAAATTATCCATAAATAGTTTGGATGAAATGCAACCCAAATGGACCATGCCGGGTCGGGTCAAGTATATACCAAATAAGTTATGGACTTAGACACCTTATCCAACAACAAAGTATGGCATCTAATTCCAATTCCAAAGGATGCTTTAGTTGTCGGTCTCAAGTGGGTATTCAGAAATAAGATGGATAAGGAGGGGAATGTAATTCGTAACAAGGCTCGGTTGGTTGTAAAAGGCTACTGCCAAGAGGAAGGTATTGACTATGAAGAGACCTTCGCTCCAGTTGAAAGATTAGAGTCAGTTCGTATCTTTCTTACATATGTTGCACACAAAAACTTTGAAGTCTATCAGATGGACGTAAAGTGTGCATTTCTCAACGGAGAACTTGAAGAAACTGTGTACGTTAAGCAACCGCCAGGCTTCATGAACGAGAAGCACCTAGATCACTGTTACATCCTAGACAAAGCGCTATACGGCTTAAAACAGGCTCCCAGAGCATGGTATGAAACTCTAACTCGATTCTTAAAAATGTCTAAATTTAAACAAGGTTCGGTTGACCCAACCTTCTTTCGTAAGAGAGAGGGTAACCACCTTATGATAGTCCAAATTTACGTTGATGACATCATCTTCGGCTCCACGAATCCCAACTTAACAGCTGAATTCAGGAATTTGATGGAAACTAAATTTGAGATGAGCTCAATGGGTCCAATTAACTTTTTCCTTGGCTTAAATATTAGATAGGGAACCGAAGGCATTTTTATCAATCAGAAGGCATATACTAAGACATTGCTCGCTAAGTTTGGCATGATGGGAGACTCCAAAGTGAAAGTTCCAATGGCTTTTGGGACAAAGCTTACACCTTCTTTGGAGAAGCCAGCCACTGATATGACGCTTTATCGTCAAATGATTGGGTCACTATATCTAACAGCTAGCCGACCCGACATCATGTTCTCAGTTTGCTACTGTGCCCAATTACAAGCTAACCCACACGAACCTCACTTGCTAGCCGTGAAAAATATATTTCACTATCTGAAGCGAACCTCCTCTCTCGGTCTCTAGTATCCAGCAAACTCAGGATTCTTTGTCCAAACTTTCTCAGATGCTGACTTAGGTGGTTGTGGATTGGATCGTAAAACCACCACTGGAGGATGCCAATTTCTCGATGGTAAATTGGTCAGCTGGCAATCAAAGAAACAAACCTGTGTGTCTCTCTCACGGCAGAAGATGAATACATTGCTGCCGCCTCATGCACATCTCAGGTTGTATGGATAGAGAGTCAACTTAGAGATTATGGGCTGAACATGAAGAAAATCCCACTATATTGCGACTCTGAAAGTGCAAATAGGATTTGTCATAACCCAGTGCAACACTCGCAGACAAAGCACATAGCTCTGAGGTATCACTTCATCAAAGATCATGTGGAAGATGGCAACGTGGAGATTCACTTCGTAAGGACAACTGATCAACTAGCATACATATTCACTAAGGCTTTACCTGAAGCAAGTTTCAACAAAATCTTACAAGGCCTAGGAATGATGGGATCAGAATCAGTATCAAAATCACCTTCGCTTCAATAAAGGTAAGAAGCGAAATAGAGCGAACCGAAATGAACCGAACGTTCGGTCTATTTTGGGTTCGGTTCAACCAAGAACCAAAATGAACCAAATGCTCGGCCTATTTCGAGTTCGGTTCTACTGAACTCGTTAGCTTCTTTTTCATAGCAAGGAATTTTGATTGTATTCTTTTGTACACTCTTATAACTACTCATTTTTATGTTTCTTTTCATTTTTTTCATAAAATCCAAAAATATTTTTCTTTTTAGTTTTCACAAAATACAAAAATATCTTTCATTTTATTTTATTTTATTTTATTTTTATCTAATGCTTTGTATAATTGTTACTCTCGATGGTATAGCTCAAGTAGGTATAACCTCTTTTCTATAAATTAGTTAAGTGTCCGTAGATGCATGATGCTGCATGTTGACTAAAGCCTCTATAGATTTTTAGTGAAGCCTTAATAACATGATATATACAAATCATGTTTTCCCAAATTAGGCTGTTACATTCACTCTAATCATGAGCTACCTTACTTTTCTCATATTGAGCTTAGAGTTTTCTGCTTGGTCCATCTTTTATAGCAGAGGTACATTCGCTTCTTATACCACCTATATCATTTTTCTTCATTACACTTCATCTCACTAATGTAACCCTTGAGACTCTCAGCATTTACCACTGAGGTTTATGGTTATACAAAAAACTGTGTTCATGATCTTAGTTTCTTGTCACTACGTACTAAGTGAAACCCACAATTCAACACCTTTAATGAATTGATGGTCCACTATTACTATGATAAAGTTCTTGAATGGAATCTCTTTTTATTTTGAGTGATCCTTCTGAAAATGTCTATTACCAAGATTTTTCTTCCCCAAGGATCCAGTTAAGTTTTTTTTTTGAGATTTCTCATTTGTCAACAAGTCACTGCATATCTTACCTACCTACTTGTTTAACATGCCACATTGGTATCACAAGTACTTCATTCAGTTTCGGTCTTATTATCAAGTATCGAAATCATGAATTGAAGTGAAAGCCAACCTTTATAGCTTTAATTTAAAAAGATGCCTTTCAATACTTCTTAACAAGTACTTGATCATTATTTAATGGGAAGCCACACAAGCACTTTAAAGTCTCTCAAGGATCCAGTTAAGTTTTTTTTTTTGAGATTTCTCATTTGTCAACAAGTCACTGCATATCTTACCTACCTACTTGTTTAACATGCCACATTGGTATCACAAGTACTTCATTCAGTTTCGGTCTTATTATCAAGTATCGAAATCATGAATTGAAGTGAAAGCCAACCTTTATAGCTTTAATTTAAAAAGATGCCTTTCAATACTTCTTAACAAGTACTTGATCATTATTTAATGGGAAGCCACACAAGCACTTTAAAGTCTCTCTTGACTTTGAAGGAAGAGATTTGTGCCCAGAATCAGCCGCTTTATGTCTTAACAAGACATCACATATTCCCATAAAAAGCTTGCTTTATTTCTTTATCATTCGCACTCTATGCACGAAAATCCTTGATTTTCCAAAATCTGGTTCTATTCACTATGAGCTAATTGTTACAGTTTTGTTTCTAAAAGTATTCCAGTGATTGATAAAGATACAGGTGATGACGGTTCATGTAAAATATGTGGGTGACGTTTGGGATAAAGTTCTCAGCTGAGTCAGTAGTTATCCAATCGTTTTGACGATTTGAAAAAGGCACTTTTTATGGAAAGGCGCGTAACAGTGAAACGTCCTTTCTCTCTCATGCGTCATCATCGGGGATGCCAACTGTTCACTCTGTCACATCAGGAACGATTTCTAATAAATCCAAGATTGCAGCCGGATATTTCTCTCTCTTACTTGTACTTATAAAAGGATTTGGAACGCTCCTCTTTACTCTTTTATCACTTACAAATTCTCTCAAAGAAAAAGGGTGATTTCTCTCACTATTCATCTTCTTCTACTCAAGCTTCATCAATGGCAGAATCATGTTCTATTCAAGATACATCTACTCACTCAAACCTTCTTACCATCAAGCCTCAACAAAACCTCATCATTGATCTTACACCCTTCATCTATGAATCCTACATGTTGTACATTGTCGAATGTCTCAAGTACTCACCCCTTGTCGATGCTCTTACAAAGGTCAAAGTTGTTCCCATGACCTGCCTCTCACACATCTATTCAACTGCTTACTATGACAAGGTTGCTGAAAGGATTCACTTTGAAATTCACAACGAGAAGACCTCCATCTCCAAGAATCGCTTCTGTGCCCTAATTGGTCTTGCTCATGAACCCACTCTGGTAAACCCCGACTCGATTACTACTGGTCAACTGTTCTCCATGTTCAAGCAAATGGGGTACACAGAAACCCTATCCATAATTACCAAATTCAAGTAGTCTTGCCTTCCTCCACAATGGAACGACCTCTTCACTCTTCTTTTTAAAGGTCTCTCAGAGCGTAGCGCTGGCTCAGACGGAGCAAGCAAGTCATTTATGACTGTGCTTTATGGTTTGTATCATGGGGTTACCTTGGACTATGGGGCAGTCATATGGCAACAACTGGTTCAGAGTTTGTATTCTTCATCACGACATTCAGAGATTTCATGTGGTAGTACTGGTCGATTATTACAAAGTGGGCGATGGATCGTCTCAACGTTCCAATCATGGCGGACTCTCTTCTTTCATCTATCACAACCTTTCACACCACGAAGATCATCGTCATAGATCCTTCCAAATATTCCTTCATTGGATCGATCCCAACAGCTATGTATGCCTGCGTGTCTGACGCAAGCAACGTTATTCAAGAATACAAGAAGCTTCATTCTTCGGGCCAAAGGGAACTCACTCCTGCCATGATTCGCTTTATCAAGGAAGCAGACAAGCCTGCGAAGAGGGGAAAGAAACCAGAAACACAAAAGGAGGTGAGGGTCACTAAACCAACCAAGGGAGATAAAGGGGGTCAAGTCTCCAAAGTTCAAACACCTAGGAAGCGAAAGTCAGAGAAAGCATCCACAGCTCAACCTAACCCGAAGAAAGTCAAGAAACTAGCTCGATGACTAATTCTTCAATCTTCAAGTGATTCTGACTCAGAATATGTGCCACCTACTCAACCCACACCTCTTCCAAGTGAATCTGACAGCAAAAGCTCGGAGGATGAGGGTTCGGCCCGTGGTGCTACACCGCCTTGCTCGCATACACTAGAGGTACATGTTCGGTCCAAATCCCCTTCTCCTCCACCAGTTTATGTTCCTGTTTCTATCCCTCCTATTTTTCACATCACTACATCTCAACCATCCACTACTATTCCCATTTCTGCCCCAATCTTTACTGAAGCTACAACAACCGCTACTATTGGAGTTCGAACCAACGTATCTGATATGGGGGCTCGTTCTTCAGCACCCACTCCCCCAGTCACTATCGAACCTCCTGTTACCAACACACCACTATCTCCAACCCAATCCACTGAAACCAACACAGTTCTTGGAGGTGAGGACTTGGAGTTTGATTCCACTTACTTCAGTCCCTACCGAGTCCAAAGTGATGACGATGAAGATGCTCTAGTCACCAAACGCCATCTCAAGGCTGTTACTGAAAAGCTTGATCAGTTGCTTTCCTCCTCCTCCACTGGTGCTTATTCTGAGGCTGCTCTTAAAGCCTTGTTCTCTTCGGTTGTTAAAGAACATGATGTTTCTCTCTCTGCTGCAGCAAAGGCTATTGATGCCTCTACCTCTCAATGTCATAAGGCCTCTCTCACTGTTGAGGCTTCAACGAAAGAGTGCAAAGAAGCGACTGCAAAAGTCGGTAAACTAATTTCTAAGGCTCATCTATTCTTAGACTCTTTACAAGTTGTTGCTCAAAAGAACTCTCAGACTATGAATGCGTCTGTTGACTCTCTTCAGTGTTCTCTTCAAGCGAAAAGGGTTAATCTTGAAGTCGCTCAACAAGCCATTGAAGCTGCCAACGCAACTGTACATTCTAATGTCAAGGATCATCTGACTCAACTGGAAGCAGAGCTGGCTATTGAAAATCGTATAATGGATGAGTTAGACAAGCATACATCACAGCTAAAAATGCAGAACCTCAAGCTTCGCACTGCCACAACCGAGTTCAACGATTTAAAGTCTGAATGAGAGGTCATTCGTAGCTCTGTGGGTGATGCTCACTCCATTCTACTTCATCTTCTTGAAGCACATGATCCCATTTTGACTATATCCATCAGACGCCATTTGGCTAACAAACTCAGACCTACATTGGATATCCTTCGTCAGATTGAGGGTGTTTCGGTGACTAATGTCCAGCCGAAACAAGGGGGAGAAAAGGAAAAAACTCAACCTCCTCCCAAACCTAAGTCAACAGCTGAACCGAAGGATAATGAAGTGTCAGTCAGAAAAAGAGATAAGAAGAAAAAGAAAATTGGTGAAGATGATACTGATAATGATGATGATGTTTTTGAAGATATTTTGGGTGACAATCCATCTAAGCCTTTTAGAAAACAAAACTTTCTAACAAAGAGCTTGAAGAAAAGTTCCAAAGGGAAACGGCTAAGTTGGAGAAGAAGCAAAAAGAAAAGGATCTCTTGGAGAAAAAGAAGTCCATTTTTTCAGAGTGGACCATTGAATTGCTTCAAAGAGATGCTATAGATGAACCGAGTACTCATTGGCTCGAACCTGTCATGTCGTTCGGCCATGAAAACTCGAAGGATGCGCAGTTTGACATGCCAATCACTCAAAAGGCATTTATCTTTCACTACTTCAACTCAACTGTTGTCATCCCCTCTCCGGACCCGAAGGTTGATGGGGATCTGTTAGAATTTTATCTGGAGTTCGCTTAGCCACAGTACTTGACCTGGAGTTCACAGAAGATTACAACTGTCAAGGTACTAAAGCCTTATTTAGCTGGGAAGTTCATCAACGTCAAATTTAAAGTGACTCGAGGATCTAAAGGCTCGGTTCATAATTTCTCCCTGGCTGATCTACCGAATCTCAAACCTCACGACTAGATACTTCTAAACAACATTTTGTTGTAAAATCCTCAGGAGTATCAGCCGATTATAGACCATATCAAGTGAATGCTTGTTTGCTACATTCATGAAGTAGCAAAGATGGATCAAGAGATCACTTCTGCTATTCACAAGCGAACCACGATCAAACCAATGGGAAGATCTGGTGATATAAATTCAATGATCAAGGGAAAAATTGACACAAAATATCATATTGTCATGTTTCTCAGGGGCGAAGGTCAAAAATGCCTGTTCGCTCTTGTTGACAAGCACCTATTCTCAACTGCTTGCTTGGAGTGTATTTTAGAGATCATTCAAAGGTGTAATCAGAACTCAGCAGCCGACAAGAAGTTGTTTACTGACATGCTGAGATGGTATATTCAATTTCGGCAGACTCTTCTTGCTATCATTCCTCAGCTGTTCAAAGTTGTGAAGACATTGAAGCCTACTCAACGGAAATAATTTCTCGCTCCATTTGACGCAAAGGGGGAGATTATTAGGCTTATTGTGTTGCGTCATGGGCTCGGTCCTTAGCCCATCTTTGGTAGCCGGTTTGGGCCTGTCAAACTGTGCATTAATTTACTCTATGGTTTTAGAATTTAAGGTGCATGCATGCATCATTAGTCGTAATGCTTTTATTATCTTTCTTATCAAGTAATGTAAACCCTAGCTCGCCTCAACAGTGGAAGTTCTTCATCGAGCTCTGCTGTGTCGTGACTATATTTGAATCATAAGCTTTACATTGATTTCATATTGTGTTCATAATCGTATTGTGTTTGAATTGTTTGTTCTTCATTGATATACCTGTGAAAGATCTAAACGATCTGAGATTTATTCTCATCATTGACTTTTGACCTTAAAAAATTGACTTTAACTTTCAAGTTTGACCTTTGACTTTTTCGTTCAACTTTTAGATTTTCAAGTTTAGCTTTTTGGTTTGACTTTTAAAATTTGACTTTTAAGTTTGACTTTTTGAACTTGACTTTTTAGGTTGACTTTCTCGGTTTGTAGTCAAAGAGCATTTTTGTTAAACAATAAGTTCCTCAAACATTCTGGTCACTGAAGTTTCATGCTCTCAATCATGTGAAGCTATGATTAAATTTCTTCATGAACAAAATGATTTGCTAAAAAGGGAAGTTGAGGACCTTAAATATAAAGGATATACACTTAGGAAGGCCCAAAAACCTTTAAAAGCACAACTAGAGGCCAAAACCAAGGATTTTAGAAAACTTCAAGAAGAATACAGTAATAAATGTGTGAATTATGATTATGTTAAGGAACAAATTGCTAACTTGACTACCGAACTTGATGCATTGAAAGCTAAATATAAAGATGTTGAATTCAACTTTAAGAAATTTGATGTGTCGAGCGAGTTAGTTGCATCCATGATAGAAAAACAATTAACATTTAATGATAATCAAACCAAGGGTCTAGGGTATCACAGTGTACCACCTCATTTTAATGACAACTATAACCCACCCCTTGAGACCAATGAGGAAGAAATTCCTGCTCAGTATGGCCCAACCCCTGTCCTAACTTCATTTAAGACTGAACCATCTGGGCCTACTGAGGCTATTAAGGTGAATGTTTCTAATGCTTCTACTTCATGTGTAGGTAAAGTAGTAGAGGATGAGGACAAGGAGAACATAACTAATTCTAGTTCTGCAAATTCTGATGATTATCAAACCTATGACTCCTTGAACTCTGAATTTGTTGCTTCTAACTCAGTTACTTCTAAGCCTGTTGTTGGTAAATACAAGCCACCAAAACAAGCAAAACAAAGTGTTTGCTGTAATTTTGCTTGTGGGAACAATCAGAGACAAGGCAAGAGTGTGCCACCAGGGGAAAGCAGAATCAACTTCCAAGTGAAGAAACAAACCTGTTTTAATTGTGGAGCAAATGGACATAGAAATTGTCCAAATCGCGCATACATTCCCTACTATCCACAAAGATGGCAGAACGTGCCAAGAGGGAGATCTTTCAAAAGAAACCCTTCAAGGCGACGTTCAAGCAATGATAACTGGAATGCCAAGAATTCCAAGAATCTAACTCCCAAGAACATGAAGGGTGTGTCGGCCAAGAAGCCATATTAAGAGATGCTCCAGTGAAACCAAGACCGGTTAGGTCATAGCCATCTCGACGGCCGACTTCAAGTTCAAAAGTAAGTACTGAGCCACCCATCCGATCAAACAAGAAATCAGTTAAACCCGACTACATATGGGTTCCGAAGGTTCACTCTCCAAAATCTTCTAATCACTCCAACATTTCTTCGCTTTCTGTATGTGATAAGAAAGATATGTCATGGGAGAGAGTAACATGCATGGATGAAAAAGGCCAACCCAGTTTCAAAATGGACTAGGTTCCAAAGACCAACTAATCCCACACTCTGTGTTGAAGCAGCAATGGAGGAATATCATCAGACTCCGGTTTGTTGATAGTGACTGTTCCACGCACATGGTAGAGGACATATCTCAACTGTACAACACTCAAAACTTTAAGTGAGAGTATGTGTCTTTTTCGGGAAAGGAAAAAAATGAGAGGATCACAAATGGGGTTTGTGCTTAATGATGTGAAGAATTTTTGGATTTGTTCCAAGATTGAAACACAGCTAAGGCTGAATTCGTTGTTGCTTGCGTCTTCAATTGCTGACTTTCGGTTTGAATTCTTTCGTTACTCCTGAGTTTTTCTTAAAATGATTCGTTTCTAAGACAAATTTCTTTTAATTTTGTGCATTTATTTTATTTCTTCCCTGTGCTCAATTTAAGGGGGAGAAATCAAAAAAACAAAAAAAAAATTACAAAAATATGTTTTTCTTTGGTAGGTGTAGGGTTGTTCATTATTTGGATAAAACCGAATAGTCCAATTGGACTATTTGGATCGGACTATTTGGTTCGGATATTCGGATTTTTGGATTGGTTTTCAACAAAACCGAAATATTATTTTGGATTTCGGATTTGTTTGGTTTATAAAATAAGAACCGGATAGTCCAAAAAACTGAATAAATATTTATTATTTATTTATTTATAATATATATCGGTAGTTATTTATTAATTTTATAATTTATTTTTTCAAATAGGTTAAAAACGTTTCACCTGATAAAAAAACATTAATATGCATTTTCTCTCAAAAAGTTTTTTATCTATAAAATATTTAACTATAATATATCTTCTTAGTAGTTGTTTATAGAATTCAAATCACAACTAAATAATTTGTTTTCGCTTCTTGTGTAAAGTTGGATAATATTATTATTATATGTCGTTTTAAAATGTTTTGGTTTTATGAAAACCGAATTATAAAAATCAAACCAACCGAATTGTAATTGGATTGGATCGGATCGGATCAGATTTGAATTTAGTTTGGACTATTCATATCCATAATTTAAAAACTGAAATCAATTTGGATTCACTTTATTGGATCGGATCAAACCGATCCATCCAAACGAACACCCCTAGGTAGGTGTTATTTGGGAAATGATATGAGATTTAGTGATAAATGGCAAGTTAAATTGCTTGACAACTTTGATCCCAAAAGTTTTTGTATTTTTACTTTTGTTTTTGTTAAATTTGTTAATATTTTCTTATATGCACAAATTTAGGGGGAGAATTAAAAAAAAAAAACAAAATCAAAAAATAAAATTAAAAATTTCAAAAATACAAAAATATGTGTTATTTCTTTTTCTGAAAATTCAAAAATCCAAAAATATTGTTTTTGAGAGTATTTTACTTTTTTTATTTCTTAGTGTGCTAAGTTTACTTTTATTTTTATGTTTATCTCAAAATTTCTTTTGTTTTGGAAAGTGAATTCAGGTAGGGGTGGCAAATCGTGCTATCGTTTCGTGTTTCTGTCTGACACGATACGACACGACAATGTTTTATATAACACGAACACGACACGACACGATGTCGTATTTTTTTTAACTAACACGAAAACAAACAAATTAAAAAACGACAAATACGACACGACACGAAAAATATATCATATACTAGAAACTAGTTTATTTAATGAATACTTTATCAAATATAACACTAAAAACACGACAAACACGAAAAACACGATAAAGAACTGCTAAATCATGCCAATTTTGTGTCGAATTTTGAACACAAACACGACACGACACGACATCGTGTTTTTTACAGTTAATACGAACACGAATTCAAATTTCAGTTTCGTCCGGATTTTGTTTCGTGTCGTGTATTTTTGTCGTGTCGTGTAATAAATTGGCACCCCTAAATTCAGGAGAAGATGAGACTCAAGGAGACTGTATTGAAATATTTTGAGCAATGAGAAGAAACCTGAATGTGAAAAGGAATTGACGGTCATTACACTACTTTCACAAGGAATTGACGAATGATTCATATGCGAAAGATAGACTCTTTCGTATTGAGACATATACCGGTCTTAATATGACTCTTCGCATCAAATATTAATGATCAAAGGTCATTTTCACCACGGCCAATGTGAAACACCCAACCATTCTTCACTCATATCTAAAATTCTCTCCATCAAATCATTTCAACATACCGGTACCCCTTAAGGTTCGAGTATAAAACAACTCGGCTGATGGTTGCCAAAAAGTCTGTGTTTATGATCTTAGATGTCATTGTCACCATAACACTAAGTGAAATCCAAAATCCAAAAGCATTTAATTATGAATTGACGGTGAACATTTTTAATCTTCTAGATTTCACCCATGAATTGACGGATAATGGCTCATACGTGGTGTGACATTGTACAAAATGCCAGTCATGCAGTTTTCTTTTAAGAACTGTCATATCTAAGGAATTGAAAGTCTGAAACTGTACAAATTGTTAGATTGGTCTTGTCAGCTTTCTTTACCTAAGAACTGTCACGACACCAAGGCGATTCACCCAACAGGGAAACAGGTATCGCTGAACGTCTCGCCAAGGGCCAAGTTAACTTGTTAACTTGATAACTGTATTGAGATCTATGATCAAGAATATACATGGGCTAACATCAAAACTAGCCAAGAGTAGTTCTCCAATACTAAACAAATCGAAGTGTGTTCCTCCGAGCTCACACAGATACTGCGAGAAGTCTCTTTTTAAGCCAAGGATTCATCCTTGAACAATTGTGGTGAGAAGGGTCTTTATGATTCTTTATGTGATCCACAGGGACTTTTTAGTCTTTTGTTACTTCCAAGGCGCAACAGTGATCATTCAAGAGCATTCATTCGAAGGAACTAGAAGTGAAGATCATTTTTCAACATATAATTTTTCAACCCTAGAATCAAAGTGAAGCTGACTTGAAGATTTAATGTGACAAGTTGCATTGAAGCCTCCTCAATCAATTTGTTGCTATCTATGTACCTGTTGAAGTGATCCAGAAGATTCGTTCTCTGATATTCTCTCTGAAGATTCTCAAGCTGAAAGCACCAATTTTGAAGAATCTCTACATGAAGCCTCCACACCCAACGTGCGTTCAATGTCAAATTTTGAAGAGAATCCCAACTGTTCAAGATGAAGTCACTCACGTAGAAGATTCATATGTTCATCTTGAATCTTTGAAGAAAACGAAGATAAAAGCTGAAGCCAAGCTCACAAAGTAAAGACTGAGAATAAAAGAAAGTTATAAACCAAGGGAGAGATTGTTGGGTCAAAAATATGGTTTATACTTTGCTTTTCTAAGCATTTATTGTTTTTAGTCTTGGGCCGAAAATAATATTTGGTTTAATTGTAGCTTGGACCGAAAACCCATGTGTTTTCGGTCTAGTATTGGGTTTGGGCCTTGGTTTTGCGGTCCATATATATATATATATATATATATATATATATATATATATATATATATATATATATATATATATATATATATATATATATATATATATATATGAGGAGTGGGTGTAGGCCTTGAGAGTAGGGGTGTTCGTTTCCAATCCAATCAAGTGAATCTAAATAAATTTCAATTTTCAAAACATTGATCTGAATAATCCAAACTAAATTTAAATCTAATACAATCCAACAAAATTACAATTCGGTTGGATAAGTTTTTACAATTCGGTTTTCAAGAGGCAGGACATTTTGAAACATATATAACTTGAATATTAGCAAAATCTATAAAGAAACTATTTTTATAAATTATAATTTATGAACAAATAATAATAAAATATATTATAGTTAATATTTCATTGACAAAAAACTTTTGATAAGAAGTAATTTTAAAGTAGTATATTCGATGAAAATTTCTAATAACTAAAAATAATAATTTACTAAATTTATAAATAGTTAAAGATACACATGAAAAATAGATAATAAGTTGTTATTCGGTTATTTTGGACTATTCGGTCCTTAGTTTATATACCAAAACCAATCCGAAATCCAAAATAATAATTCGGTTTTGCTGAAAACCAATCCAAAAATTTGAATATCCGAACCAAAAAGTCTGATCCAAATTGTCTAATTGGACAATTCAGTTTTATCCAAATAGTGAACAACCCTACTTGAGAGGAGAACACAAGTGTAGGTGCTAAGTATGTGTAAATCAAGGTGTTCTAGAGAGAGAAACTAGAGAGAAGACGAGTGTGTGTGTGTGTGTATGTGTGAATCTCATGTGTATGGAGCATCATTGAATATTCATCAATACATCATAGATTCATCACGTTTTTCTTCTTCTTCTTCTTCTTCTCCATTCTATCTTGCATCATCCACTTGATTGGGATTCTGCACCATCAAGTGATCTGATTAATACATCAAGCGAATTTTAGAGACTTACAAAGAACTTTACATCCTAAATTTTCTCATTAATCCTTTAATTCCTATAACTATTATTCATAAATGGATAAATTAAAATTTTCTTTGTTTTAAATTATTTTCTCCTTCCTTGGAGATTATATTTTAATATTTTAACTTGGTCTTTTATGAACTGAATAGTGGTTTCATAACTATTTCGATAAAATTTGGTAGTATTTTCAAAATATCATTTATTATATAATATTTCTGGTTTTAATAATTATAAAGCATGAGTTTGAAATCTATTATAATTTTGCTCAGGATCAATTAATTTTTCTAGATTAGCATCATATTATTCATGTTACTTGGTATTCTACTTATAATATTTTTTTGGGGGAAATGACTCTTGAGGGTAATTAACTTTTGCGTTTGTACTCATTTGGTCCCTTTCCTTTTTTTGTATTCAATATACCATCGAACTTGTTGTTTGTGTTCACCATAACCCTTTTGACCGACTTTTGACCTGTGATAGCCGGTCAAAGGGTTATGGTGAACACAAACAACAAGTTCGATAGTATATTGAGTACAAAAAAAGGAAAGGGACCAAATGAGAACAAACTCAACAGTTGGTTACCCTCCTGAGTCATTTTCCCTTTACTCATTTACAACAAATCCCACTTCATCTCCTACTAATATTAACGACTTTATGAGATTCATTCTTGCTTCTCTTCAAAACATAACCCACGAAAGAACACTATTCATACATGTACAACTTTGTAACGCACTTGAATATTTATTAGGGGAATCTTGACTGAGTAGACACATTTCATGACTACATTTATATTTCCAATCGAATGATTTATCGTATCATGGATTCTAGACAAGTCTACAAACGAGTGGAATCACGAGTGTTGTGATTTTTTTAGTTTACTTAGCTTTAAGATCGAATTCATGGGATGAGATACAACATCAATATGTATAATATCATATTGTTTTTGCAGACACATCACCATAATATACCTTGAGGTAAACGTTTATGCTGATTAATATACCTCTCATACACAATCATATCCTTTTGAAGAGAGGTGTTGACAGCTAACCATAGTAACCATAACATAGACCATGTTTTAACGAAGTTATCCCTCTGAAACGCTCTTCATATACGTTATAGCCAAAGAATGTTGCAGTCTTTGAAAATTTTGCAACTTTAATTTCATTTAACTTTTCAGGGAAAATGACTCAGTAGGGTAACCAACTGTTGAGTTTGTTCTCATTTGGTCATTTTTTTTTTGTACTCAATATATCATCGAACTTGTTGTTTATGTTCACCATAACCCTTTGACCGGCTATCACATGTCAAAAGTCGGTCAAAAGGGTTGTGATGAACACAAATAACAAGTTCAATGGTATATTGAATATAAAAAAAATAATAAAAAAAAAATAATAAAAAAAAAACCAAATGAGTACAAACGCAAAAGTTAATTACCCTCAAGAGTCATTTTCTCTATTTTGAGGAGTTATCTTAAACTTTTACGAGATGATTCTGCCATTAATATGTTTTTTAGGATTTGGAACGAATATATTTTGATCAATTATTTTGGTTTATTTGTTAGAAGGAATTTAGTGTTATACAACTTGTAATGTGATGCTTAAAGATTTAAACTTTATTTGTTAGAAGGTACTTTAGTTTTGGAATAAACATATATTTTTTTTTTCGTTTACGTTTGTGGAATCATACTAACAACTCTAATACTTGTACCATACAAAGATTGAGTTTTGCGTATACGATACCGAATACCCGGTACCAAATATGTTTATACAGGTGACTGATTTTAGGTTTGGGCAATTTCCACATGCTGATTCCCCAAACCGAGCTCACCCTTTATATACAACCAATATGATAAATCAAACTTAATATTTTTATTATTTATCGACTTACTTTAATAGAAAATTTGACTGTTTCATATATGCATTTAAAATATATATCATATTCTATTCTATTTATAGAAAATTATATTTTAATTTTAATTTATTTTTATAATAATCCTAATATATATTATATTACTTTCGAAATTAAAATAAATAAATAAAATACCAATGGCAGGATGCCATATGAGAGTGTGCTTTAGGCTAGTAGTGAACTTTGGCTGGGGAGATGATTTAAGTTGCAAAAGGTTGAACGTATTTGTACATATTTACTTTAAGGTTGAAGGTATATATATTATATTACTTTCGAAATTAAAATAAATAAATAAAAGACCAATGGCAGGATGCCATATGAGAGTGCTTTAGGCTAGTAGTGAACTTTGGCTGGGGAGATGATTTAAGTTGCAAAAGGTTGAACGTATTTGTACATATTTACTTTAAGGTTGAAGGTATATATAACTTTTACTCTTCTTTTTTACTTGAATAAATATCAGAAATCATAATTTCTTACCATCTTTTGAATAAAATCCAATATTTTGGCTATTTCGTAAAACATATTAGCCCGATATAAATATTGTTGTCATTTTCTTTTAATATAAATTGTTTAAAAAAAATTACATTTTATTGTTTCATTTCGGTCCCAATCTTTATCAGCCATCCTTGTTACACCCCTGAAACATTTGGAGCCCAGGTTAATAAAAGGTGTGTTTCGACATAAGGCACAACTTTAGAGGGCTATTATTGGAAAACTGGAAAATAACACGAGGAATTAATGAAAGAATCTGGACACAAGTGCGTTTACACGTGAAAAAATGTTGAATAACGCGGTACGACTGACTGTAGACCTGGCGTCAAGTTCCAATGCAAATCTTTCTTTCTTTCTTTTCCTTTCCGGAAAAGATAAGGATAATGTTTTAAAGAAAATAACAAAATTAGGCTTTCTAGATGTTTCTAAGAAATATTATCTCCGTCTCAAAATTATAGCCTATCTTTTTTTTTTGTTTGTCTAAAATAATATTTTATTTTTAAAAATAAATAACATTTTTACCAAAATACTCCTTCATTATTACTTAACCAACTAAACATTTAATGGAACATTAAATGAAAAATAAGGACAAAACTGTCATTTTATTATATAAAATTAATGATAATTAATGTTTTTTTTTAATCTATGTATTTTTTGTCTGTAGACAATAATATTGGGACGGAGAAAATAGTAATTATGATAATTTTTTATTAAACCTAGGATTTGGTGTTAAATAACAAACTTTTTTTGTTCTTTTTCATATTTACCTTCCTATTATTCATATTCTAAAAATAAATATTAGTTAATTTATTTTTTAATTCTCTCCATTTTTTTTCTCCACTCACCGTATATATATATATATATATATATATATATATATATATATATATATATATATATATATATATATATATATATATATATATATATATATATATATATATATATATATATATATATATATATATATATATTAGTTCCTTTTTTAATTCTTTCTTTTTACATTATATCTTCGTATCAGTCTTAAACAACTAATAGTTTTTGGTTTGCTTTATTTTACATTATATTAATTCAAATACTGCCATTAAAATATGGAATGTTGAAAACAAAAATAAAAGGATTTTCACATGATAACAAAAAGTAGAGTTTAATACTAATATTACAATTTAACATTTAAAATGAAATATTAGATTGAAATCTTATCTCTGTATATCATGTTTCTTTTTTTAGACACTTGTTGAGCATTATTAGACTCGCGCTTTGAACATGTGGTGAAGTTGTGACTAGAAGATCTACAAATTCTGCAACGCTTTACTTGTCTTGCTAATTCCTTTCATTTTTCATTTGCTTTTGTTTAGGGCGTCCTTTTGTTTTTGAGATAACCGGGCATCGAACCAACTCAATTGCATTAGTTACAAGATCACTATTGTTACCACAAGATGACGCAAAGTCAACATTTCCTTCTATGTGTAACTGAGAAATTTCATTAAATTGAGCCTATTTTCGACTCCAACGTAACAACCAATAAATAGAAGGAATTTCAAAAGAACCCTTATGGAGAAGAACACTTAAGATGTGACGACAAAGTATCCCGACAAATTCAAAGTTTTTGCAAGTGCATTTAGTCATCTTACCATCCCAAACCACCTGATGTTGTCGAGCCACTTTGTAATGTTTGACAATAAAACTTGTACTATTTTCTTCTCGAACCGAATATTGAATCGCTTGAGCAAACTGATCTTGAAACTTTTTGAATGCGTATGGAGTCAAAACTTGGTAGCCTTGTTTTTCTAATGGTGATAATGATCTCGAATGCGACTCTTGACATTTTGACACCATATTATCATGCATTTGTTTATGCCCAACATCTTCAATGGCAAGATCAACCTATACAATTATAAGTAAAAAAAAAAGATTAATTAAAAAATGGTTAACCTAAAAAAATATAATTGTGACAATAATCAATTTCGGGTCAAGTCAAAGTCAAACAAAGTCAACAAGTCAAATCGTTCGACTCAATTAACCCTTGTATATTAGGGTTTACGTTATGTAATTACTGTACAACTCGTTAATTTAATGAGAGAACCTCATTTGGAAAATTCGTGTGTTTAATTTTCCTTAGCCTTGATAGTGCTAAACAATGAACCAAACCGATAAAACAATGTTGCATACTCATCTGGAGTGTGTAAGATTCTTAAACATGGCTTAACGGGGCTTGCGGACCTTGCGTTGCGAAGCCAAACACTCAAAAAGGTCACAAAGGAAGCCTCTCTTAATCTCTTTCACTTTATTGTCAAAACTCTCCCAAATCTCTCCAAGTATGTGAAATCTCTCCAAGTATGTCAAAACTCTCCCAAATCTCTCCAAGAATGTGGAATCTCTCCTAAATCTCTCTCAAAACCCTTTTTGATTTATTTTAATCATTTGGGCCATCCTGACCCTTAACCGGGTCAAAAATCGCTTAAAACGAGGTTAGAATGGGTAAAATACCCTAAAAGATCCGAAACCCCCTTTATAGGGTCGAAGCCTCTTAGGGCCGAACCCTCTTGGACCGGAAGCAGCCTAAACCGAGGCCCTTCGGTAGCCGTAGCCATCCAGTCGCAGCCGTCAAGCCCGCAGCCACCTCGCCTTCGGACGAAGCCGCCTGCGGTAGCAGCTCGAACCGCAACATCTCTTCTCCTCGGACCGCAGTCACGCGACCAATGCCATTCCGGATTTAGGCTGCTGATGATCCAACCCTCACCAAACTTCGAATTCTCCTCTTTTCTACCCGATTTTCGACCCTGACTCCGTTTTAAGCCCGTTTTTAATTATTTTAACGGGGGATTTTCACCCAAACTTATATTTTGACATATAAGGTCCCAAATATTCATAAATTCAACATATTTTTAAGGAAGCCATTATTTAAGAATAAAATCCATTAAATAAGATTTTGTGGTGGAGTGTTGACTCTTCCATAAGGTTTGACACAAGCTACCACCCCTATACCCACTCCATGACCAACCATTGTCCTCCCCACCATCCCTAGTCACTTCGTAGTCCTTTCCCACTCAATTTTCAGCCTCTCCCACCCCCTAAGAGCTGGAACAACTCATCCTCTTTCCTCATTCTCACTCACTTGCTCTCATTTCACCAAAGATCAAACTCAACTTTTCTCTCAAACTTTCTCCCTCAATTTCAGGATTCCAAGGCTGATCATCAAGCTTTCTTACACTCTTGGTAAGTATAATTCATCCTCCTTGTGATAATTACACTTCATTCTACTCCAATCATAAATTTCTTACACAAATTCCATCACTTTGGTGTTAGATTCTCGAAAATCTTCTAGGCATCTTCAAGTGTTCTTGAGTTGAACACTTCTCATCTCCAACACTCATCTACTGAAACCATTTAAGTTGAGTTCATACCCCTATATTTTCATGAATTCTTAAGTTTTAAAGGGGGGGGGGGGGGGGGGGGGGGAATACAAGTCAAAACACCAAGAACACCACTAAGTTCTTCTAACAGCTTTCATCAGAAAAGTTAGGCTCCATTCACGGACTGTTTTGATCAACTTCAACATTTTAGTTTTCAAAACTGTTTTAGGTGCAAGTAGTTTCAGTTCTTAGCTTTAAAACAACTACTTGCAGATCTCCACACGATTTTTCTAATATTTATAGTGACTTTTACAAAACTATATCATTTCGAGAACCAATCCGGACCAGTCTGTGATTATGGACGTTTTCACACATGTTGGAGACCACTAAAAATCATGAGAAAATTTGTGAAGAAACTAGACACGTTTTCCAAACTCCTAAAATTTACTCTGATTTGGACATGTTATGAATTTATTATAAATTTTCTAAGAACAGTAAAAGAAAATGTTAACAACAGAAAAATGCTATCAATTCCATTTCACCTTGTAATATGTTGAGCAAGGTGTATATCTTTATGTGAATATATTGTATTGCAAATAAATGACATTTTGTCTCAGTATATAGACATGCATCAGTTAACAAATGGATTTTGATATTTATATAGAATATAGAAGATAACAATTTGTTATAATCAATGTACAACCATTACATACAAACATTCGAATAATTATGTTAAGTATAGTTTACGTACATTACCACTACTACCCTTGTTTTAATAAACTATAATAGGTATAGTTTATGATACATTACATAACACACTCATACAAAAAGAGTACATTTATACAAAAGGGATTTTTATTACATTACACGTAAATTCGTTAATGACTTTGTGAGACATTCGCTTCACATTTACCAATAAGTCATGTATTGTAACCAGAGTCTCCTGGAGGGAGAGCGTGATAGTTGTATATAGATATATATTGGGATTGACAAACCCACACCTGAGCTGCATGCAACAGCTAGACCGGCAGGTCTGAGGTGACAAATGTCATAACATTTCCGACGCCTGAAGAACGTCGTTTCAGGCCATCTAGGTCATAGCATGGTTATAATATCTCACATTAAGTATTAACAAACATAGAATTTATGGGGATTTCATTGAAATCAAATGAGTTTATGTCGATTTAAACTTGCATTGTTTTACTATAAATATGACAAATTGTTTGTACATTCCGGTCTTTGGGTTTTAAGACTACATTTACACATTAAGGAAAATATTGGATTTTTTGGAATTGACACTACTTTTACAAGAAAAGGTTTTCATAATTGCATACAAAAACTTATGAACTCAACAACCTTTGTGTTGACACCTTTTTCAAACAACTTGTATTCTCAGGAAATCACTAAACAGATAACCAAGTGCTTTTGAGGATGTGACGTTAAGGCGTCAAACATTTCACATTTTGTCAACATATTGTAATTGATTTGGAAACATATAATTCATACAATGATGTAACTCTTTCAATTATATATATGTTGGTTGTGTTTGCTTAAATCAATATTGAAATTGTTGTTATGATGCTATACATGAAGTCCTCCACCCCCAAACGTTTCCGCCATCCTTGGTTTGGGGGTGTGACAGATTGGTATCAAAGCACGGTTTATAGTGAATTAACTATATCAACCCGCATAAGATATACAAACTATAAACACATTTGGGACTAAAAGTCTATGATTTGAAACATTTTTTTTCAATTGGTTATACTTTTAGAAAATAAATAGTTTTCTTGATTGAAGTATACATACATGCATTACATACTCGCATAACGTCATAACTAGGAGAACATAAAGTAAAAAAAGAGGAGTTGTACACTATGTGTATGCCTTAGTATATGTGAATCAAGTCTGGGAGGGATATAGCCTGATCAACTATATTTGTCCGAGAAGTGACTTACACATACCGGGGGATAGTCATAGCGGGCAACAAATCTAACCACCTAACTACACCCTATACAGAACACTCTAAGAATCAAATCTAAACACTTAAAATACTATAGGAGTATTTTATGTTGCTATAGCGTAATATTATTATTATCCGTTACACGCTTCTTACACCTCTATTCTCATACAGACGACATGGCAGGATTTCATCTACCAGGAGACCCATACTTTCCTAATCAGGGAAATGTCGGCTGGATTGAAGAAGAGCCCGAAGAACTGATTGAGGAGGATCCTGATGAGGACCCGGAGGAGATTGATGAAGAAGAAGAACCTGAGGAGGAAGAGGAAATGGAGGATGAAGAAGAAGAATCGGAAGAGGAAGAAGAAGAGGAACCAGAGGAGGAAGTCTTCAACCCTCCTTACATCGCCAGGGTGCCTGCGAACCGCTTTCACCGCAACGGGCCTGAGCCCCGTTGGGCAACAATGATTGAGAGGTGGAGCCGACAACAATGCCAATGGTCACCATATGGAGACCAACATGGTTACTACGACCTCAGCCACGGGGGACCGGCTGACAGAGCCCTCCCCGTCATGGTCCAGCATATCACGAATTTGGAGAACCAGAGTAGGGAAATGGCAGATCAAGTTCGGAATCTCAACGCTATCACGGCAGCAACCGATGCACGCACCAGGGATTTGGAGAGGGACTTATATCCAGTGGACCAACTTATCGAGGACCTTACCACTGCTCGAGCGGAGGTAAGGGAGTACTAGGAGAGGCACGCAACTCTTGAGGAGAGAGTGATCGCGGCCGAGCGCCGGATTGCGGAGCCTCAGGGAGCCTCAAACTTATCTCAGGACCACCAGGGACTAGATGAAACCTGCCGCGAGTAGTGTTCGCGTTGTTCATGTTTTGTTATAAAACTAGGATTTCGAGTATGTGTTGGTGCTACTCTTTCTTGCGAATAGATTGACCCCGCGATTAAGTGATTACACTAGTCAAAGGGCTTTTGTGCTGCCAAAATTTTCTTTTACTTTGATGTATTGTGGACCCCTATGAGGTCAAATTTTCCTCAAAACAATATGTACTAAAAGTTTATCAATGAATTTGGCATGCATTTTACTTCATTTGATGTTGACATGAGATTTTACTATGTATTATTACAAACAATTTACAACTGATAACTCTAAGATTTTTAAGTATGCCTCATTGTTATGTGTAATTAAAGAAGTAATCGACCTAGAAATGGTGAGTCCGCCTTAGGACTTGTTCCTTGTTTGGTTGTGGACTTAGGACAGACTCATTAGTATCAACAGCTTATTAAAATTTTAATTACACATAACTGGGGCACGTCGAGTGAATCTTAGGAGTGGGTCAGACACGGAACCGAACACATGACTCTGTTGAGTCACCACTATTTAATTCATAAGTTTAATTGCATAAACTTTTTCTATGAATTACTTGCTAATACAAACATATGGAAGTCGGGAAATACTATACTTGGAAACCAATGAACTAATGTGACATCCCCAAAATCACGGCCAGAAAAGACCGATTTTGTTTATGCTTTGTTTAAAAATCAGAGTAATATTTTAAATAAAAGTGTTGCGGAATTTGTCACAAAACAAAATATGATAACGATTTATCAAAAGCATTTCCAAAGAAATTTATTTCATTAAAAGACTCGGGATGTCATGTTTGATACAGATCAAAAGCATAAACAGTACAATATAAGCCTTACTACATTATTTCATATCTACAGGCCTATATCCATAATCCCTCATCCAAACATCACATCTATGCTCATGCGCCACTACCTGTAATACAAGAAACTTAGTGGGTCAGGCTGGGGAGCCTGGTGAGCACATAGGATTTTCAACCCACAATAAATAAGTTTATTAATTTCATCAATCAACAATAACCCAATTACCCATTCCCGTTATCCTCACTTTACGTCCCTAAACACCTATCATAAGGGACCTAGCCTAAGGATCATCATCGGGATGGACACTACTGCTAAGGGGATTCCTTAGCAATAAATGTCCTAAAGGAAACCATGTGGGGGATGAAGTACACCGGTGAACACATCGTTCACAACACCTACAGGTTGCAAGCCTGCTAGTGTTCCACTGGACTGTCTAGAAGAGTCCGTGGTCGTCATCCATACTCCGCTAGATGACAGAATCAACAACATCAACATCGAGGCCTCTCATCATTTTATCACACGTCACCTATTACATATACCCATGTTTTACCCCAACATTTTTGTAGATATAAAATACATATATAGTTTAAATCATTGAAAACATGTATAAAAACGTTCATCCAGCATAGATAGCAAGTATTCAGATAATATGCACACATAGCATGTAATTTATATAAAATACTTCATATCTATGTGTAAGCTGAAAGTAACTATGCACTCACCTGAAAGGTGGTGAGTCAGCACTCGGACAGCGCTTCGATACTCTCAATACAATTTTCCTTCGATAAAACCTAGTACCAATACCACTAGGGTTTAGTCTAACGATAACAGCGACAAATTAATAGTCTGACTATTATTATTGTATAAGCGTTAAATAACACTCAATATAACTCATAATAATAGCCCAAATAATTATTTTAAGGACCTAATAACATTCCTATAATTATTTGAAAGCTATATTAAAAATTACGTAAGTGTAGCTCACTTACAACGGATTTTAAAGAAAACCGGAACTTTATTTGGAGCAACGTTTCAAAACCGAAAGACGCTTTTTCTCGGGACTCCGGGAGCCTCGGGGCTTCCTTTGGGTGCTAGGGAGGTTCCCTAGGGTTTAGGAGTGTTTAGGACACTTAGAGAGAGAAAGAAGTTAGAGAGAGAGTGAAGAAAGGTGTGAAAAGTTGGAGACACTTGCCCCCCTTTTATACCCAGCGAGGCCTCGGATTACGCTGGGCGTAGTCCTTGGCTACGCTAGGTGTTCCTCGGATAAGGGCGCCACCTGGACCCAGCTGTCTCGCATTCATCGGAAGAGATAAGGACAAAGGTACGTCGCGCGTACTTGACCTTGGACGCTGGGCGTAGCGAAGCGAGGCGTGTCCGAATCCGAAGCGTTCACTGATCAGCGATGGATGGCCCACAACGCGCCACATCATCAATCTCGCACCAGCTTTTGCATTTTCGAGTCCCAACTTCAAAAATTCGTATCTTCCACATACAAGCTCCGTTTTTGACGTTCTTTATATCCACGCGAAGGTGGGAACGTACTCTACAACTTTCGTTTAGACTCCGTCGGTTAATTTTGAATCTATTTTAAAAGTTATATTATTAACAGGTCGGGACAGGATTGGTCCGTTAAATTCTCATAACTTCTTCATCCGATGTCCGTTTTCGCCCATTTTTTTCTCGTTACGCTACTCTTAACGAGATCTTCGATTCTCGTTCAGGTCGTGTCGGCTAAAAACCGCTCGATCTAACATTCGAATTTCGGGCATACACTGCTAATCTGAAATTTTGAAAAATCATAACTTCCTCATACGAAGTCAGATTTGGGTGTTCTTTTTATCGACGCTCTTAGTTTAACATATTCTACGACTTTCATTTAGATTGCTAAGGCTAAATCTCGCTCTATCGTAAATTTACTATTTACGCTTCCCGGTATCGTGCCTGTTCTGTCGCAAAACTTCAACGGGTCATAAATTCTTCGGTATAACTCGGATTTCGGCGTTCTTTATATCCCCAGAATCCTTGTTTCGACCACTACAACTTTATATAAAGATATCGAGCTTATCTCACACTTTAATTTTGACGCTTATTTTTATTCTTTATTAATTATACATTTATAATTAAATAATAAGCACATAAATACACATAATTCACATAATACTCAAATACTTCATCTTTATTACTTCAAAAAGAGTTACAAGAGTTGACCTAGACTATTACATTGTCAAAAATGCTTAGCCCTGAAACCCGGGCGTTACAATTCTCTCCCCCCTTAGGATGATTCCGTCCCAGAATCATGCATCAGCAAACAGATGTGGATAGCGACTCATCATGTCATCCTCTGTTTCCCAAGTGAGATTCGGCCCATTCAAATGTTTCCATCGTACTATCACTAAGTCGACCATCTTGCGGTGAATTAGACTCAGCCTATGCTGGCCTTATACATCCGAGAATCTTGTTAAATAAGAGGGCCATGGCCGCGGGTCTGCTTTTTTTTTTCTTAAGAAAGCAAGGAGGTTATTTGTTCACTGGGCAATTTCGTAACTTCTTAGTCTTACGGTCAACAATTGCCTCAGGCTCTTCGATCAACCTCTTATTCTCATCCATCCTTAACTCTGAGATTGGAGTTATGTCGGGAACTTCTCCCGTGAATTTCCTCAGATAACACACATGGAAGGTGTTATGAATACCATCGAGTTCTGTGGGCAATTCCAGCTTGTAAGCTTGGTTCCCAATCTTCTGAAGAACTTTAACGGTCCAATAAACCTTGGACTTAGCTTCCCTCGTTTCCCGAATCTTATAAGTCCCTTCCATGGTGAGACTTTTAGCAAAACCGAATCCCCAACTTCGAAGGTCATCAATCGTCTTTTCTTGTCAGCATAGCTCTTCTGACGATCCTGAGTTGCTAACATTCTTTCCCTAATCACCTTCAACTTCTCAGCAGTCTCATGGACTATCTCGGGGCCCATAAACTGCTTCTCTCCGGCTTTAAGCCAACAAGACGGTGTACGACACTTCTGTCCATACAAGGCTTGATAAGGTGCCATCTTGATGCTCAAGTGAAAACTATTGTTGTAGGAGAATTCTACCAGAGGTAAGTGCTCGTCCCAGTTCCCTTGGAACTTGAGGGTACAAGCTCTCAACATATCTTCCAGTGTTTGAATCGTTCTTTCGCCCTGGCCATCGGTTTGCAGATGGTAAGTAGTACTCAAACACAACTTTGTACCCAACTCCTCTTGTAGACTCCTCCAAAACCTCGACTTGAAACGACTATCACGATCTGATAGAATTGTAAGAGGAACACCGTGAAGTCTTACAATTTCCTTCACGTAAGCATTTGTGAGCTTATCCATAGACCACTTATCATTGGCTGCTATGAAGTGTGCACTCTTGGTGAAATGATCCACGACTACCCAAATCATGTCGTGACCGTTCTTCATCTTGGGGCAGTTTAGTCACAAAATCCATGGTGATGTCTTCCCATTTTCCCATGGGTACAGGTAAAGGTTCTAAACTCCAGACGGTTTCTAATGTTGTGCCTTAACTCTAGCACATGTCACACACTCGGCCACATACTTCGCAACATCGAGCTTCATCGTTGGCCACCAGTAGTAGGGTTATAGGTCCCTATACATTTTAGTGCTACCGGGATGAATCGCGTACATGGTCTTGTGCGCTTCTTCCATCAGAAGGTCTCTTATTCCTCCTGTCTTAGGTACCCAAATCCGATCTTAGAATACCTTCGGTCCTTGACTGTTTGTACCGAACACTAACGTTTTGCCCAAATGTTCTTCTTTTCAGTCATTCTTTTCTAAGGCTTCTTCTTGAGCTTTCCTGATGCTTTCCATAATCGTCGAGACAACTTCAATTCTCAACGCTCTTGGCCTCTTCCTTTCAAGGTTGACTTTCCGACTGAGAGCATCAGCAACAACATTGGATTTACCAGGGTGGTAAAGTATCTCGCAGTCGTAGTCCTTAAGTGTCACACCCCAAAACCAAAAACGGCGGAAATGTTATGGGGTAGAGGATGTCATGTACAGTATCACAACAGTGTAAAGTAGTAAACAAGCAACAACATCATCCATTGCATTAAAAGTAAAGTTTTAATACATGTGTGTTCTTTCAATGTAATAAGACACCAAAATATACAATCAAAATAAAAGACGAGTCTTGTCTGTGCTCAGTCTTCTCCAAAACCTGGCCATCGTACCTGTCTACTGGTGACCTGAGAATACAAGATATTTTGAAAGCTAGTATCAACCTAAAGATGGTGAATTCATAAGTATTTAAGTGTCATTGTTTTGTTTTGGTAAGCTGTTATGTATGCTATGTAGATCTTTGAATGAAACAGTTGATATAAGTATGAAAACCCTAGAAAATCCCTTATTTCCTACTAGTATGAAATGTAGTCTTCCTAGTATGAAATGTAGTCTTCTACCAAGACCCGAATGTTCTGTTATAAAAATGATAGTTTTTCCTTCCTTTATGACTATTACTAACAGTACTTAGTCTAACTCATCGTTTATGTGAATGTATCACAAAATAAAGTAATAGGAACAATGTAATCATGTAATTGTTATCCTTTTGTATTAGGATTAACACGACATCGCAGAAAGCGAAATGTATAACCTTTGAACATCCGTAGATTGTTCAATTGTCCTCTGTAGCTGCAGCAGGTGGGAGGAAGGGTTAGTACCGTAAAGGTACTCTAGTATAAGTATTAACCGTAGGCATCCGTAGATGTTCATCTACCACTGTTGCTAATAGGTGGGATTCAGAATGGTTAGTCCCGTCTAGATATCCCGTTGAACTGGGATAGGCAGGACAATTTACACAGAAGTTACTAATAAATCATCCTCGTGAATCGAGATACAAGTATTCATGTAAGAGTATACAGGTAAATGTATCTATGTAAAGGTACTCATGTAAGCGTCTCTATGTAAACGTGTTAATGTATCATGTAGGCATATGTAAACGTACTCATGTATCATGTAATGTATAGTATAGATTCATGAATGAACTAACTCCGGTGTAAATCGTTGTAATAGGAATAATGTTGTGTATCTTCTAACTATCCATATAATAGTTAGCTGGAAGGTAATTGGTTGTTCAAGCAGGTTTATACACCCTTGCTACACAAGAGTGTGGGAAACTGAATGAAGGATGAAAACTATAACATCAATACATATATAAGAACATAAGTGTATAGACATAGTTTTGTTCAAGAAGGTAAAAATGGTATTGTAAGACATCTAGGAGTTTTGAACAATAATTAAAAATGACTTTATGTCATTTTAATAAACATTTCAAAACTAATACTTTTGTTACCAAGGTATTTTAAGATAGAAAACCATTTCATGCATCACGTTTTGAAGTATGTGAAATCTACTGGATGAAAACATAGTTATAAAATACATATGAGTGATTTAATAACATACTGTTTTCTACTTGTATCCCCCCCCCCCCATTAAAGCATTTAAAATCACTTAAAACATTGATTAAGGGGTATGAACTCACCTGAAGATGGTGGTTTGGATGAACTGAACGGTGTAGGATTGTTAGGTGTCAAGTGAGGACTTGTACACACACTATGATCCTAATGAACATATAATCACACATATATGCACCCAATTAGTCTTAAACTACTAATTGAAAATGTTATGACACCCTAGAACATGATAAACACTTTATATAAGTGTTATAAGCCCTAAGGATTGCATCTAAGTTGTTGTGGGACAAGGCTAATGGGTTTAGGGTTCCAAAGGACCTCATATATGAGTTTACTCTCCAATGTCATAACAACAAGGAGTTTATGGTCGTAAACCCTTGAGTTTACAGTCGTAAGCTCCAAAGCTTAGGTTTATTTGGTGTTTTGAAGTGTTACATGATCCCTAGAAGCAATTCCACTTGATGGTTGAATCATTTGAAGGGTTTAGGGCATTAATACACTCCTTTGAGGAGTTTACGGCCCCAAGGCCATTTCCTTTTGAGTTTACTGCCGTAAACTCATATGGAAAGGGGTATTTTTGTGTTTTCAAGTCCCATGCTCATCTAGGATAGGTTCTAGACAATTATCTAAGGCTAATGAAGGCCTTAGGCACACTTTGGTACCGTCCTTTGATGTTCACAGCCCAAAGACCTTTTCCCTTAGAGATTACGGCCGTAATCTCTCATGGGGATGGGTTTTTGATGTTTTAAGGTGCTTAATTTAACTAGGATTAAATCTAGGTAATTGTCCAAGGCTTTAGGAGTGGTTAAGGCACTCTTTGGCCCTTGAGTTTGGAGTTTACGGTCCAAGAACTTCTTGGGCCGTGAACACCTTACTCTTGGTGTTATATAGCAAGGTAGTTATATAGCAAGGGGAAAGGACTAGGCATCATTTTACCCTTATAAAGGAGTTTACTCCCCAAGGTGTTCTTGGGCGGTAAACTCCGGAATCTTGCTGTTTTGTTATGAAATCTATGTTATTAAGCACATTACTAGTTATATAATACAACTAGAGAGAGGTACTCACGATTTGGGATGAAAACCCGAAGATCCGTGAGAGAGAAAATGGCTTTTCTCTAGTTGAAAATGTAACTAATGAATGAAAATGGCTCAGATTTCTATATATAATCCTGGGATTTTTGGCAGAAAATATTTTATTCACGAAATGAACTCTAATGTCATAGAGTTTTGGAATAACAGAGTTGCACCAAACCCTAGTGCATCCACTCTTCTGATATGTATTTTAAGAGTAAACCCTGAAATACTCAAACTTATACGGAAAAGTCTGAAAATTTACTGCGACTGTTCTACTTCTATTGACTTGATATTGTTTGTACAAAATGGAAATTTCGGGTTGTCACATCATTCCCCCGTTAGAAGGAATTTCGTCCCGAAATTAGAATTTAAGAAAATAAGAAGTTACAAATAACTAATCAAAAAGATGAGGATATTTCAGTTTCATCTGATCCTCTCGTTCCCAAGTGAATTCAGGTCCTCGTTTTGTGCTCCAGCAAACCTTCACTATCGGGATACGGCTCTGCTTTATTTGCTTGACCTCTTGGTCCATGATATCTACTGGTTCCTCCACGAAGTTGAGGCTCTCATTGATCTCGATCTCGTTGAGTGGAATAACAAGAGTCTCGTCGGTAGATACTTTTTCAAGTTCGAGACGTGGAATGTAGAATGTACGTTACGAAGTTCATCAGGTAGATTGAGTTTGTAAGCTACAGGGCCGATTCTTGCGAGAATCTCAAAAGGTCCTATGTACCTAGGATTTAGCTTTCCACGCTTTCTGAAGCGTATCAAGCCCTTCCAGGGTGAGACCTTCAATAGAACACGGTCACCCACCTGGAATTCCAACGGTTTCCTTCGCTTGTCAGCGTAGCTTTTCTGTCGGTCTCTAGAGGCTTTCAATCGTTCACGAATTTGAACAATATTTTCTATCGTTTCCCGAATGATCTCCGGACCCATGAGAGTGCTTTCAGGAACTTGTCCCTTAGCTAACTGGGTATCACCCACTTCAGCCCAGCACAAAGGGGATTTGCACTTCCGGCCATAGAGGGCCTCGAATGGAGCTGCCTTTATGCTCGTGTGATAACTGTTGTTGTAGGAAAATTCGACAAGGGGTAAATAAGTATCCCAAGCTTTCCCAAAGTCAATCACACAGGCTCGTAACATATCTTCTAAGTTTTGGATAGTTCTCTCACTTTGTCCATCGGTCTGTGGATGGTAGGTTGTACTCATGTCCAGCCTAGTTCCTAGGGAACTTTGTAGTGACTGCCAGAACCTCAAAGTGAATCTACTATCTCTGTCCGAGATAATAGATAAGGGAACACTGTGCAGTCTTACAATCTCCCTAATGTAAGTTCTTGTAAGTTTCTCCATCTTGTCTGTTTCTTTGATTGGCAAGAAGTGTGCAGACTTGGTCAATCTATCGACAATGACCCATATGGAATCAAGTCCACCCGTCATCTTGGGCAACTTGGTTATGAAGTCCATAATGATCCGCTCCCACTTCCATTCTGGTATCTCCGGTTGCTATAGAAGACCGGAGGGTTTATGGTATTCAACCTTGACCTTTGCGCAAGTAAGGCATTTACTCACGAAGGTAGCAATATCTGCTTTCATGTTAGGCCACCAGTATAACTTTTTAAGATCCGGATACATCTTATCTGAACCTGGGTGGACGGAATAACGAGTATTGTGAGCCTCGGTCATGACCAAGTCTCTAAAGCCACCGTGTTTTGGTGTCCAGATCCGATCCATGAGGTATAAGGCTCCGCCACTCTTGACTTCTAAGTTCTTATCCACCCCTCTAAGGGATTCACCTGCCATGTTTTTAGGTTTCAAAGCGTCAAGCTGAGCCTCCTTAATTTGCGTGGATAAGTGTGAATGGATAGTTAGAGTCAAAGACTTAGGGCGTCGGCTACTACATTGCCTTTACCCGGATGGTAACGAATTTCGCACTTGTAATCACTGAGTAGCTCGACCCGCCATCGTTGTCTCATGTTTAGCTCCTTCTGGTCGAAAATGTGTTGTAGAATCTTGTGGTCCGTAAAGATTGTGCTTTTTGTTCCATACAGGTAGTGTCTCCAGATCTTCAGAGCAAACACAACTGCTCCTAGCTCAAGATCATGGGTGGTGTAGTTAACCTCATGTGTCTTCAGTTGTCTCGAGGCATAGGCTATGACTTTACCTCGCTGCATCAGAACACATCCAAGTCCTTGGTTTGATGCATCGCAATAGACAACGAAGTCTTCTATCCCTTCGGGAAGGGATAGTATTGGTGCGGTGCACAAGGCTCGCTTGAGCGTTTGGAACTCTCTTTCTTGTTTCTCTTCCCAGTCAAAGGCCACGCCCTTCTAGGTCAGTGTTGTAAGAGGTTTCGCTATGTGGGAGAAGTTCTTAATGAACCGGCGATAGTAGCCAGCGAGACCTAGAAATTGACGAATTTCTGTAGGTGTCTTTGGTGCTGACCAGTTCTCAATGGCCTTGATTTTGGAAGGGTCCACGTGTATTCCTTCTTAACTAACAACATGGCCCAAAGATTCAACTCGTCGAATCCAAAATTCGCACTTGGAGAACTTCGCATAGAGCTTCTCCGATCGCAATGTTTCTAAGACTCTACGGAGATGTTGACTATGTTCCTCCTTACTTTGAGAGTAGATAAGTATGTCATCAATGAAAACAATGACGAACTGATCCAAGTAAGGACGACACACCCTATTCATTAGATCCATGAATACTGTGGGCGCGTTAGTTAATCCGAACGGCATCACCACAAACTCGTAGTGTCCATAACGAGTTCGGAAGGCTATTTTGGGAACATCCTCCTCTAATACTCGTAGTTGGTGATATCCGGATTGTAGATCTATCTTCGAGAAGTAGTTGGCTCCTTGAAGTTGATCAAATAAATCGTCAATGTGGGGCAAAGGATAACGATTTTTAATGGTAAGCTTGTTGAGTTCTCTATAGTCGATGCACATGCGAAACGGTCCATCTTTCTTCTTGACAAACAAGACCGGTGCTCCCCATGGTGAGAAGCTTGGCCTAATGAATCCCTTCTTGAGAAGTTCGTTAAGCTGACTGGAAAGTTCCTACATCTCGGCCGGTGCCAGACGATAAGGAGATTTGGCTACGGGAGTAGCTCCTGGCACTAAGTCGATTCTGAACTCGACTTGGCGTTGTGGTGGTAATCCGGGAAGTTCTTCTGGGAAGATGTGTGGAAAGTCATGTACTTCTGGGATGTTCTGAATGTCTTTCATTTCTTGACTCGTATTGACGACATGTGCGAGAAATGCATGATATTCCTTCGCAAGCACTGCTGGGCTTGAATGCACGAAATGATGCGAAGGCTCGTACTAGGTTTGTCACCATAGATAACTAAGGTTTTGTTGTTAGGAAGGTTAAGACGAACTGCTTTTTCAAAACACATGATATTGGCGCGAAGAAGACTCAACCAATCCATGCCGATGATAACGTCGAAACATTTAATTGGGACCAGCATGAGGTCTATCTTGAAAGTATGGCCATCTAAAGTTAAAGTACAACCTACGTATATGCAGTTAGTACTCTCCGTTTTCCCATTAACCATTTCTACCGTGAATGAATTATCTAATGCACATGGTTTTTGTTTAAGCAGGTGTGCAAATTTATGACTTACGAAACTTTTCTCTGCTTCACTGTCGAAAAGTATGCAAGCATATGAGTTATCGAGGAGAAACGTACCAGTAACTATCGTAGGATCAGCTACCGCTTCCTCGTGGCCTAGGGCCATAACTCTTCCTACTCCTCTAGCCATCCCCGCTTTAGGGCAGTTCCTCTTGTAGTGGACCACTTCGCCACAACCATAGAAAGTTTGGCCCATACCGGCGTTAGGAACCTGGGCGGCCTGAGCTGTTGGAGTTTTGCAGAAACGGGCGGTATGCCCCTTCCTGTTGTAGTTAGAGCAATGCATCTCCCTGCAGGGTCCGTGGTGGTGGAAGTTGCATTTGTTGCACTTCGGGAGAGTTCCAGCATAAGTTTTTGCTGGTAAGGGGTTCTTAGGGACAACGAGAGTTACCGTGGTAGCATTGATTGCCACAAGTTGTTGTCTCTTGGAGGATTCTTGCGAAGCCCCTCTTTTCCTCTTGTTCCACCCCTTCTTGTTGTTGTTGACCTTTTGTGGTACGGGTGCAAGGGTTATTAAGTTCTGTGATTTCCCATGATCTATGAGAGATTGTGCCAGTTCCTTGGCACTATCGAAGGTGACAGGCTTGGAAACTAACACACTTGACTGGATCTGGGGCGACAGTCCCTAGATATATCTCTCTATCTTCTTGCTTTCGAGAGCAATCATATCAGGGCATAGGATTGCCAGATCACAGAACCTATTTGTGTAGGTTGATATGTCAGATCCAACCATTTGTAGACTCCAGAGTTCCTATTCGAGTTTTTGTACTTCACCTCGAGGATAGTACTCTCTCATCAACATATCCTTCAAGTGTTCCCAGCTGATGGAATATGCCACCACTAAAGTCAGGTACTTAACATGGCCGTTCCACCATGTTAGTGCTCTGTCAGAGAAGGTACAAGTTGCAAACTTGACCTTGTTGCCCTCCTGGCAAGCACAAATTTCAAAGACTGATTCCATCTTTTCAATCCATTGCCTTAACACCATAACCCCACCGGTCCCATTAAAGCTGCGGGGTTTGGCGTTCGTGAAGTCCTTGTAGGTGCATTCCCGGGGATGTCCATGGATTTCTCCATGGTTTGAGGGATGTGCACCCGATCCCGATCCACTACAGACAGGAGCATTGATGGCTGACACATCAGCTGCTACTGCTGCTGTGAAGGCTGCCTGGAACATAGTGGCATCGAAAGGAGAAGGTGGTTGAGGAGGTTGAGGTGGTGGTGGAGGTTGTGGTATCGGTGTTGCGTTGTTTGGGTTACGCCTGGGTTCCTGCATGGCGACATCTTTAACTATACGTTTAAAAGATGACGACATAGATAAGAATAAATGAATAATGAATGTGTCTCATAGACTAACTCTCCATAGTCCAACAACAAAATGAATAGTATGACTAAACGAAGATGATAGCATTTGGATAATAATTTGCATATGATTAGATATCTGTCAATAATACTGGGATTACAGATGTAACAAGTTCGGGAAAAATGGCCTAGAAGTAGGCCTTACATCAACCAAGATAGGAAAATTTTGACAGAACTATGATTTGATCAAGACCTAACAGGTCTAAGATTTACAAAGATAGGAAATTAGACCAAAGTTTTTACATAAACTAGGTTATATCCAAAAGATGAGTCGTCGAGATTCTATCGGCGACGAGAACTGCTAGCATGAGTTCTTGATCCCGACAGTAGACGTTCTATGTCCCTTATACGCCTGTCAGCTCTCACTTGCTGAGCTCGAAGTTCCTTAACTTCAACTTGAGTTTCAGCAAGTTCCCTCTGCAGAGCTGCATTGCGGACTAGAGTCCTTTCATGAGCAGACTCTAGTTGGCGAATGTGGACAGTGTTAACACCAGAGTTGGCATCAATCTCCAAGATTCGATCGATAGTTTCTTGCCCCAGTATTGTGTTCCTAGAAATTCTACGAACCATGATGGGTAGGACCCTGTCAGCAGAACCTCCTTCAGTGAGGTTGTAGAAACTTCTGTCTCTGTTGTAGCGAATGGGTTGACCCTGTTCATGACTCCATGTATTCAAGTTAGTGGCCCACAGAGTTGTGGGTCCTTGAAATGCGGGACGGGGGTTCAGGTTTGGGTCTTGAGCAGCTGGAGGTAGGTTGTTGACCTCAGGCTCCGAGTCAGAACTATCGGAAAAACTCCGCATCGTGATCATCCAAAGGGATTGGGTGATCATCTTCTGGTTCTTCCTCTAGCCAACAACCGTTGTCTTGGTTTAGGAAGTACGGATCGTCGTGATGAAATCCAGCCATTAAAATCTACGTGATAAAAGGGATATAAGAAATAGCTACATAGACGAATTGACTAAGATAATTACAGTAAGACCAAATACCCCTATGGTATTTCTTTATGGTTGTGTTGGTAAGTTTTTAGACTTATTAACACATCACAACCATTCTTGGGCATATGCTAATCACTCCTTGGACCAACATAGTTGATCAGGCTATGCCATTCCCAAGACTGACCATATATCCCCAGGCTTACTTGTGATATTCAACAATCATAATACATTTGTTCTTGTCATTGTGACACTGATTTTAGTATGAATGCAGGCACGTATACTTACTTAAATATTTTATTATTTAGAAGTATAAACTCTTAGACAGAGTGTTTTAATCCCAATGTATTTATAGTTAGTATATCTTTTATGGGTTGATATACTATATTCACTATAAACAATGCTCTGATACCAATCTGTCACACCCCACAACCAAGAACGGCGGAAACATTCCGGGGTGGAGGACGTCATGTACAGTAGCACAACAGTGTAAAGTAGTAAACAAGCAACAACATCATCCATTGCATTAAAAGTAAAGTTTTAATACATGTGTGTTCTTTCAATGTAATAAGACACCAAAATATACAATCAAAATAAAAGACGAGTCTTGTCTGTGCTCCGTCTTCTCTAAAACCTGGCCATCGTACCTGTCTGCTGGTGACCTGAGAATACAAGTTATTTTGAAAGCTAGTATCAGCCTAAAGCTAGTGAATTCATAAGTATTTAAGTGTCATTGTCTTGTTTTGGTAAGCTGTTATGTATGCTATGTAAATCTTTGAATGAAACAGTTGATATAAGTATGAAAACCCTAGAAAATCCCTTATTTCCTACTAGTATGAAATGTAGTCTTCCTAGTATGAAATATAGTCTTCTACCAAGACCCGAATGTTCTGTTATAAAAATGATAGTTTCTCCTTCCTTTTTGACTATTACTAACAGTACTTAGTCTAACTCATCGTTTATGTGAATGTATCACAAAATAAAGTAATAGGAATAATGTAATCATGTAATTGTTATCCTTTTGTATTAGGATTAACACGACATCGCGGAAAGCGAAATGTCTAACCTTTGAACATCCGTAGATTGTTCAATTGTCCTCTATAGCTGCAGCAAGTGGGAGGAAGGGTTAGTCCCGTAAAGGTACTCCTAGTATAAGTATTAACCGTAGGCATCCGTAGATGTTCATCTACCACTGTTGCTAACAAGTGGGATTCGGAATGGTTAGTCCCGTCTAGATATCCCGTTGAACTTGGATAGGCAAGACAATTTACGTAGAAGGTACTAATAAATCTTCCTCATGAATCGAGATACAAGTATTCATGTAAGAGTATACAGGTAAATGTATCTATGTAAAGGTACTCATGTAAGCGTCTCTATGTAAACGTGTTCATGTATCATGTAAGCATATGTAAACATACTCATGTATCATGTAATGTATAGTATAGACTCATGAATGAACTGAATCTGGTCTAATTCCTTGTAATAGGAATAATGTTGTGTATCTTCTAACTATCCCTATAATAGTTAACTGGAAGGTAATTGGTTGTTCAAGCAGTTTTGTACACCCTTGCTACACAAGAGTGTGGGAAACTGAATGAAGGATGGAAACTATAACATCAATACATATATAAGAACATAAGTGTATAGACATAGTTTTGTTCAAGAAGGTAAAAATGGTTTTGTAAGACATCTAGGAGTCTTGAACAATAATTAACAATGACTTGATGTCATTTTAATAAACATTTTGTAACACCGAAATTTTCAAAACAAATTTTTCATTTAAAATCGTTTATCTCTTTAACACTTTTCACAAAAATCTTCATTTTTTTTTAATTTACAATACATGACTCTTTTGTTCAATCAATTAATAAACCAGGATCCTCAAAATAAACGCTTCCCCTGGTGTGTACAATCAAGCCGGTGTCGTCCCGTGATCATGTGATAACTTGTAACACATAACACAAAACACTGTAAGCACGAAGCTTAGTGAGTTCCCCAAAATACCACTCTAACACATATTAGCCACTCGAGGCTATAATCTCTGTTGACCCTCCGATTAGTGTCTCAGTAGGACCCTCCAGTCCCATCTCTCTGTGGGCCTTCTGGCCCTAACTATATGGACCCAAGGGTCCTAACTCTGAATCATGCATATCACATATCACAATAAATCTCAATATATAAATAGCATACAAATATACCGGCACATAATACTAAAAACATCACGTATAGCACATATTAGCCACTCGAGGCTATAACTTTGTGGGCCCTTGGGCCCTAACTTTGCGGACCCTCTGGTCCTAGCTCTGTGGACCTTCTGGTCCTATCTCTGATATACACACATCATAAGTCACATAGAAATAATGCGGTGCCACACATCACATAGATATCATACAATAACTCTGTCATATGCCTCTGTTACCACTCTAGGTAAATGATGTGCACAAAAGTACCCACTAATTTTAATATTTATAACCTAACAAACTTAGACTATCTATGCACTTATAGGCAGTGTACCTAGTCAGATTACAGTATAGTTTAGGTAAGTCGGGTGTCGATCACAGGGAACGGTTGATTAATTTAATATATTTGATTATAGGTTACAGGTCACATGAAAATAATAAAGAAATATCACACTAACAATTAATTAACTACTCTCGATAAACTAACAGGAAAGCAAATCTCTTCAGGTACTTTGGTTTAGACAAATTATACCTTTAAAACATAGACAATTGCATACACAAATTCATTTATTCATGTTCACCGATTCCTAAAATGATTAGATTCGCGTTCACTCTAACTAATCCTTTAGCAAACAAGTCAATTCAAACAGTGATCATTTGATTAAACTAACATGCTTCCCAGTGTTCAGTTCGTATCAAGCAAGACTTGTAAACATAGTTAATCAATTTCGACATTTAATTAACCGCTTGTTGATGGTCATCAAACAAGGCTCACACATTAACTTACTTATTCTCAAATTAATTCTAGTTTCATATTCGTTATTTCTAGTCTTATAATCTCGATGGTCATCAAAAATCATAAGAGACAAGCAAATCAAGCAGATGTTCATACAACTTAATTCACTTAACAATTAACAGAAAATAATCATCATTAACACATGAGGATCTTTTAACAAGCTTGACAAGATAAATTAAACACAAATAAACTATTTAATATAGCAATTAGTCTAATAATTAAAGCTTCATTCAATCATAAACACAAAGTAAAAGGTTTTTACACCTAAATCAGAAACTAGCTACAGAAAAGTACCACAATGGAATGCTAAACATGGTCATGTTAGCAACCCATATGATTACCGACATGTATCCGCTCTCCAACCCTTCCGATCTCTGCTCCCGTTAGCTTAACGGCCTTCCGTCCGCCTTCTAGACCCTCAAAACGGCTTAACAGAAGTTAATTCTCGACTAAATTAGGTTGGAAGTCGAATCCCCCCTCCTGGTTAGCTGAAAATCGACTTTTATAATCTTTGTGACCGACCTAAGTACGCTGGGCGTACTTAGGATTACGCGGTGCGTACTAAGGATAATCATGCGATTGAACATATCCGAGGCAACCAAGTACGCGGCGCGTACTCTTTAATTACGCGGGGCGTACGTCGCTTCTGGTCACTACGCGGTGCGTACTGCCACTTTACGCGGGGCATAATCCGCTTCTTCAGCATATTTAATTTCTTTTAGCTCCTAAGTCCGGTTTCCGCTTCGGTCTTTTCTTTTGTGCTTTATTGACAACGAATAGCTGCAAAACATAATTCAAAGCATTATGAGTACTTTTTAGTTCTAAAATAGAGTAAATAAGGCCAAAATATTAAGATAAAGTGCATAAAAATATATATAAAAATACACATATCAAAATACCCCACACTTAGCCTTTGCTTGCCCCCAAACAAATTTACTTTAATTTTACCAATATTGCACTAAACAATCCATTTAAAACTCAGCCATTATGCCAAGACCTAAACGCATACATTTGTGTCTAAAAATTTTCCTAAAGTACCCCCCCATATTTTAAATACTCACAATCTTCATAAACACTCGTCCACTTTTTCCAAACAATGCTCATTTTATGCAACCCTCCGAATCCATCCGCAGAAAACCTCCTAACCTCAAGGTATTTTTAGTTGAGCAACCTAAGCATACATAATCTAGAATTACAATTATCGATACCACTATGGAGCTCTATTTGAATTCTTCATTTCTTTGACATTTGATCGTTGATCTCTTTGAATTCACCACCTTATTTGATTTGATTTCTGGTATCTTCAACTTTTGAATTTCTTGGAATTTTGATCTTCTGATCTTCACTTTAATTGCTCCAAAATTCTTCACACTTTACTCGTAATTCTCTCTCTTTTTTTACATGTACCTCACTTTTTTTTTCTTCACTCAAATCCCTACATGCTTAAGCAGAGGCGCTCAACCTCAACCTTTATTGGTTAATGATAATAATTTTCCTGGATACATTTCAGGTTTAGGCTGTCAAACATATTGCATTCCTCAAACCAAGCGGGGTTATGTTTTTGTTCCATGATTTCACTAAAATAAGGGAGGCCACAAATGCACTATAAAGTATATTGGCTCAAAGAAACATTTGAGTTCTCATCGGATTACCTTATACAATATTAGCAAAAATTTAAATTATCACTAGATTTTTCTAAATTAAAATATTATTTCAAGTTTTCAAATTTTCAAATTTTTAAATTTAATTTACTTTTACCGACCCCCTACCCCACACTTATTTCATACAATGCCTTCATTGTATGCTAAAACAAATTAAGAACATAAAAAGGGAGAAAAAGGAACAGACTCCCCTGGGTAGTTGTGGCGAGATCAAATGGGGCTGCTACAAGTTGCTCCAAGTATTACTGAAAGACTGAAAACTGGAACTGCTGCTTCTGAATTTGCCGAAAAATAAAATCAAGACCGCCATCTTCAAAAATGTGGTGCAAAAGATTGCAAACAAATGCAATGTGTAATAGCCATGACGTGGGAAAGTGTCGACCACGTCGTTTCGTCAAGAATGACATCCTCTTCTCGCAATGAAAATCTCCCCCACAACATAGGAAGGTGTCAACCATCTCATGGCAGCCGGGATGATACGTCTCCCTCGCGTCAAAATAAAACTCTATGGTGTGGGAACTGCTGATCCACATCATAAGAGTCAAAACATCGTAAAAATGCCAATCTTCAAAACGATCGCTCACGAAATAAATATGCACCCCACACTTATGACAAATTGTGGGTCTTGACTATAATCTTCAACTCACACACGACTCTCTCTAGCAACAGTCGGACCTAGCTGCTGAACTTACTGCCAGCTTTCTAAGGGCGAAAATTCTGCAGAAATCTAAACAACCAAAGAGCATCAACATGGAAAACAAAAGTAAAACAAACTAAATCCAAGTTTAATTACATACCAAATACTAAAAAAACTAAACTAAACTAAAAATAACACAAAATAAAAAAAATAAAAATAAAAATAAAAAGGATCACTCGTCATCTCCATCATCATGTGGCTGTGTCCCAGAAGTACCGGCCCCATCAAATCGTGATTGGAATGGTGGTGGAAAGGGAACCGAATACTGAAACCCCTGGTGGGAAAAGAATGCGTTCAACGCATTCCCATACCACTGCTGTTGCCTGTCCATATTTGCAACATACTCGCTAAGGTTCTGGACCCTCATGTCAAGACGGTCAATACCCTGAGCCAGGTAGCGCATATCAATCTCCCGCTCAGGTCCCTACTGCGCTCCCCGAGGAGCAGGTCGACGCCGCTGGACCCGTCTCGGCTGTGGCTCGGCGGCACCCTCCTCATCTGCCACATCATCTGCTCGAACCCTCAAAACACCATCTCCACCCCGCTCTAATACATGCATCGACTCCAATAGTTGAAGACTCATCGGCCTCATGTCGTGAAACACCATCGATCTCGTGATCTCACGCGTCAGCAACTGATATGACCGAGCTAACCGCGTGATAAAATGCCCTCCGCATATCGGGCTATCCCCCCGAAGTCCCCTGGCCCTCCGTCCCAAATATGCAGCTAACGCAACTGGAAGGTTCAGGTGCCTCCCTGGAGTAACTAGTGCCCATAAGAAATACAAGTCCATCGAAGGCACTCTCTCACTATTCTTGTGATGCGTGAGAGACATAGAAATCAACCGGTGCAATATTCGGTATGTAGTAGACCGAATCATCCCCCCTCGTGCGGTAGATGGTGTATAAACTCCTCCCGTAATCTCGTCCCAAAAAGTGTTCTCGTTATAGTCCTCCGGCCGGTCCATGAGACAATCAACAAGGAATGCTGGGAAGTGGACACTCCTCGTCTCATCGACTGTGTAAATACCAACCCGAGTCGCAAGCTCTATCACGCTGCATTCCCGGCTCACTCCCCCCCAATTTGAAGGCAAAAGTTGTCTTGTCATCGAGTGCCTTCCTAGGATCATAGGAAACTGTAGCGTAGAACTCCAGCAAAAACTCCCGATATACAGGCTCCTGGATCCTGAACAAACGCGCCCATCCCTAACACACAAACAATTCCACACCACTCGCGTCCGAGTGTGTGTATTGCAAAAATTCCTGGATCAATGCAACAAGTCCAGTCCTGGTAGCCAATTCCCAATCAAATGAGGGTGCAATATCAATCTCCTTTGTGAGAAGCAAACTCAAGTTGGTAACATAACGTGCCTGGGTAGCATTGTTCAGCGTTTGCGGAAATTGTAAAAAACGATGATTGGTCACATCCTCGGGTGGGTTGGTTCTTTGTGTCCTTCGGGCCATAATCTGCACATATTAACACAAAACCAAACACCATTTCACAGAATTAACAACTTTTTAAACCAAAAAAATTGGAGTTGGGTAGGGTCTGTACGCTGGGCGTACATCCAGCGTACGCTGGGCGTACGTCCAAGTGCACGAATCTGTGTTCCAGTCCCTTTTCTTGTGCTAAGGTCATAATCCATATCCAAATAAACACAGCAGGGGCAACAACACAATTAATTTTTAAACATTGCGTGGTGCAAAGGCAGTAGGAAAAAAAATCGGGACCACCCTTAAAAATCAATCCCCATAATCTCGTGTCTAGTGACAATACTCAACAGGGAATCATGTGTAGCAGTCAAGAACTCGAAGTCAACAGGTTACGCTTGGCGTTCGTCCCTGAGGTCAAATCGATGGGTGTGGGACGGAATTTAGACCAAATTAGGTCCTAGGGTTTAGTTTATTAACCGAAATCGGTCCATTCAAGCCCTAATCAACACATGCATGTGCGAAATCGGCCCTAATCTGAGAAATATATAAACCCTAGTTTGCGAGCAAAGGCATTTTGCAGGTTTTTTCATCAAATTAAACACAAATCTAAAACATTGAGTAACCGAAAAAGCTTACTTGAGTGTCGAATTTGACAAGAAATGAAGAAGAATAGAAAATCTTGGAGAGAGATGCCGTCACAGTTCATGTGCGATAGTAGAAGAGGATTGAAAAGAATAAAGAAGAAGTCAAAGGGTCAAAAGATATACCTGGTCGCCGTGTTACGCGGGGTGTAACTCAAGGTTACGCGGGGCGTACCTCAACCCCCTGAAATGTTCATCCGCGATCAGATGTTGAATTACGCTGGGCGTAATATAACTTACGCGGGGCGTAAGTTTAATTGAAAATTTCCTTTTTCTTTAATTTAACTTCCTTTTCTTTTTAATTATTTAATCTAGGGACTTAAAACTTATTTATTTTTTCCTTTTTAATTTCTTAAGCTAATGATGACTTCACGATGAGTGATAATAAAAAAAAACGGAGATGTCATAATCACTTATCTTTGTCAAGATCAAACAACAATGGTTGATCAAAAACCTTTGCATGCAAGAATTGGTTTGCGAAAACACCCACTTTCGGGACCCGTTAGAATATTTCCTTTGTTTTCCTTGCACCTTTAACTAAAAGCGGAACAAGAAGTGACCTAACTAGTCAAGAACAGCAAGAGCTCGGTCTTCCACTTAACCACCACAATACGCCTTGCTATACTACGCCTCATGGATTGAGTTGGACAAATCAACAAAGTAGTAGGCTAAGCAGGTCAAGAATTCCCTAATCGCTTTCATTCCCGAAACCCATGCAAAAAGTAACGTCAAGCAATGTGTACAATCCCAAATTCCTGCAAAATAAAAACACGAACCTTCCCGACAAGTGAAATGATATCAACGAAAATAAAACTAAAAATAAAAAATAACTAAGAACAAATAACGAATAATCAAATAAACTAAATTAATTGAAAAACCGTTCCCCGGCAACGGCGCCAAAAACTTGATGTGCACAAAAGTACCCACTAATTTTAATATTTATAACCTAACAAACTTAGACTATCTATGCACTTATAGGCAGTGTACCTAGTCAGATTACAGTATAGTTTAGGTAAGTCGGGTGTCGATCACAGGGAACGGTTGATTAATTTAATATATTTGATTATAGGTTACAGGTCACATGAAAATAATAAAGAAATATCAAACTAACAATTAATTAACCACTCTCGATAAACTAACAGGAAAGCAAATCTCTTCAGGTACTTTGGTTTAGACAAATTATACCTTTAAAACATAGACAATTGCATACACAAATTCATTTATTCATGTTCACCGATTCCAAAAATGATTAGATTCGCGTTCACTATAACTAATCCTTTAGCAAACAAGTCAATTCAAACAGTGATCAGTTGATTAAACTAACATGCTTCCTAGTGTTCAGTTCGTATCAAGCAAGACTTGTAAATATAGTTAATCAATTTCGACATTTAATTAACCTCTTGTTGATGGTCATCAAACAAGGCTCACACATTAACTTACTTATTCTCAAATTAATTCTAGTTTCACATTCGTTATTTCTAGTCTTATAATCTCGATGGTCATCAAAAATCATAAGAGACAAGCAAATCAAGCAGATGTTCATACAACTTAATTCACTTAACAATTAACAGAATATAATCATCATTAACACATGAGGATCTTTTAACAAGCTTGGCAAGATAAATTAAACACAAATAAACTATTTAATATAGCAATTAGTCTAATAATCAAAGCTTCATTCAATCATAAACACAAAGTAAAAGGTTTTTACACCTAAATCAGAAACTAAATACAGAAAAGTACCATAATGGAATGCTAAACATGGTCACGTTAGCAACCCATATGATTATCGACATGTATCTGCTCTCCAACCCTTCCGATCTCTGCTCCCGTTAGCTTAACGGCGTTCCGTCCGCCTTCTAGACCCTCAAAACGGCTTAACAGAAGTTAATTGTCGACTAAATTAGGTTAGAAGTCGAATCCCCCCTCCTGGTTAGCTGAAAATCGACTTTTATAATCTTTGTGACCGACCTAAGTACGCTGGGCGTACTTAGGATTACGCGGTGCGTACTAAGGATAATCACGCGATTGAACATATCTGAGGCAACCAAGTACGCGGCGCGTACTCTTTAATTACGCGGGGCGTACGTCGCTTCTGGTCACTACGCGGTGCGTATTGCCACTTTACGCGGGGCGTAATCCGCTTCTTCAGCATATTTAATTTCTTTTAGCTCCTAAGTCTGGTTTCCGCTTCGGTCTTTTCTTTTGTGCTTTATTGACAACGAATAGCTGCAAAACATAATTCAAAGCATTATGAGTACTTTTTAGTTCTAAAGTAGAATAAATAAGGCCAAAATATTAAGATAAAGTGCATAAAAATATATATAAAAATACACATATCAGTAAAGTATAGTGAGAAGACTCACCTCGGGTATCTCGGTAAATCTCTGACTTGATAAACTCTGGCCTAGCCTCCACCTAATCATATGAAATAAATACCCTAATTAATCTAATTCTCAAAGGCTAGAATATGTCCTCTTATGACACTCTCAGAAGGGTAAAAGACCATTTTTCCCCTCTCATAACTCAAAAGGCCCCACCATAGACCATACTCTAAATGTCAACCAAAAGTAAACTTCCCGGGTTACGCTGCGCGTACCAGATGTGTACGCTGAGCGTACCAGGCTGCATCTCAGAAACGGGGAACGCCACCCAGTACGCGGCGTGTATTGGGATTACGCACAACGTACTCCCCAACTTCAGCCCCTTAGCTCTTAAGGTCTTAAACAGTTAAGACCCACGTCCAATCTCTAGATCTGACCTCATCTAAGCCTCTTAATCCATAAAGTTGATGACTTTATGCCTTTGCATGGCTGAACAAGCCACCAACTCCCATAATATTCCATCCTCTAACTCTAGAAGGCTTATAACTCAAGCATGACCTCAAACTAACACTAAAGATGGAAACTTTATGGCTCTAAATCACTAATAGCACTGAATAGGGACAAATCTCGGACCATGGAGCACTTTACACTCATAAAGTCTCCACCTTTGTGGTTTTTCGCCCTAGAAATGGCACATGCAACAAAAAATCAAAAGAAGAGGAAAGTTTTGAACTTTATACCTCTAAGTGTAGTCCCTTTCTCTGTAGATCTCAGATCCAAAATGGCACCTCAAGCTTTAGCTTCCAAGAGCTCCTTTCCTTCTTCTTCACTAAGTCACCAAAGCACAATTAACTCCAATAACACTCACACACTCTAAGGACGATGGGAAGCTCTCTTTTAGGGTTTCACTCACTGATATGGAGGCTGAGAAATGATCCTTAGCACCCTTTTAATAGTGCACAAGACGGATTAGGGTTTTGCACCTGGGCCGGGTACTCCCAGCGTACCTTGGCGACTCCACGAGTACACGCAGCGTACCCCTCTAGTACGCCCAGCGTACTTACTTGCTAAGTTTTCTCCATACAAGGGCTAATCATGACTAACTGGAAAAGAATGAGGGTAAAAGAAATGCACCTGAATCTTGGGGTGTTACAATTCTCCCCCACTAGAACCAGACTTCGCTCCCGAAGTCTCATTACTCGAAAAACTTTGGATGCTGCCCTCGCATCTCCGACTCTGACTCCCAAGTCATCTCGGACCCCTTCCGATGTTGCCACTGAACCAAAACCAGAGGCACTTCTTTGTTCCTCAAAACCTTGATCTTCTGATCCTTGATCGCCACTGGTCTCTCAGCATAATTCAGGCTCGCATCCACCTGAATATCCCCCAATGGCACAACTGCCGACTCATCGGATATACACTTCTGCAACAGCGACACGTGAAAGGTGTCATGAATCTGACCCAACTCTGCAGGTAGCTCCAAGCGATACGCTACCCTGCCCACCCTTGCGATCACTCTAAACGGTCCAATAAACCGGGGTGTTAGCTTGCCCCTCTTCCTGAATCGGATCACTCCTTTCCAAGGAGATACCTTCAGGAGCACTAAATCACCGACTTAAAATTCGAGCTCAGATCGTCGCCTATCAGCATAACTCTTTTGGCGACTCTGTGCGGTCAACAACCTCTGTCTGACCTACTGAATCTGCTCCGTTGTCTGAAGTGCTATCTCTATACTACCCATCACACGTTGCCCTACCTCTCCCCAACAAATTGGATTCCGACACCTCCTCCCATACAACAGCTAAAAAGACGGCATACCGATGCTCGAATGATGGCTGTTGTTATAGGAAAACTCTGCCAAAGGCAAATACGGGCCACAACTCCCCCCAATCTAATACACATGCCCGAAGCATGTCCTCGAGCGTCTGAATCGTTCGCTCGCTCTGAAGTGTCCACAGACATCACCATGGTAAACTCTAGCTCATTTCTCATATCCCTCTTCGATACTAAGCACCAGGTCAGCTTTTGGCCCCGCAGCTGAACCTCCAAAGGTCACGCATAACATGATCCAAAATATCTCACTAAGTTCCTCCCCATGACCACTATCCCGGCCCAGTGACACGCAAGGCACGATATTCTCTTCTCCTCATATAAGATACAATCCAATCGAAGATCGACTCAGCTCTGATCTCTGGCATCTGCTGCGCATATTCTCCCGCGCATCTCGTTGACTCTCCCGACAAAGATGGAGACCCCAGTCTCGCCCCGGTTCAACCACTAGGCTCCCTAATCTCAATACTATGGCTACTCAAGCCTAAAACTCTTTTGCATCGTACACTGATCGGAGAACACTCCATCTTCACACTCTCTTGCTGACTAGTGAGTGCTATGGCGTTCTGCAACATCATGACAACCTCTGACTGGTGAGTACTACGACTCCCCGCAATACCATGACTCCCTCTCTCTGACTTGTGAGTACTACAGCTCCCCGTAGCATCACAACACCCTCTGACTGGTGAATACCATGGCTCCCCGTAGTATCACGACTCTCTCTGGCTTATGAGTACTACGACCCCCCGTAGCATCACAACACCCTCTGACTAGTGAATATTATGGCTCCCCGTAGCTCCACCCTATACTCTCATTCTCATTACAACTCCACACTACGTTTACTAACTCATGCACCGAAGACTATCATAGATAGTTACACACACTTGCCCCAATATGCATCACATACTCTGGCGGCAACCACTATAACAGAGAGCTTACCTCTGTGGAGATCCACTTCCTTAAATAATCCCTCTTGACGACAATACCCGAAGGTCTTCCACTGGAACCGTAGATACATGATACACCACTAGTCGTCTCAAACCCAAGAATCCAAATAACTCCGAAATCGGGACGATATACCGGGTACCACGGAACACATTACAGAGCATCCCAAAGTCCTGCCTCTACCACTGATTCTCCTACTCCCAGCACCATACATATACAACAATATATTTCCTCTGAACCCCATAAATAATTCTTCATTTTACCCAATACGCAACTTCAGTGTATCAAAACACTCAGTTGGAATACAAAGAAAGCGCTAACACTTTAGAACACACCGATGATCCTCCGAAACCCTTTCCTCTATTGCTCAAAATCCACGCAAGAATACACATACCGACCCGGGAGTTGGCTGCTCGATGATCTTCTATCCACCCCAAAAAGAGGCATATACAATCCATACTTCGACCCATAAGTTCTCAACTGCTCATACCATCGTTACGAGCCTTCCACTTGAAACGGCCCTGACCACTATCAGATTCCTGACCATTGGCCACCTGCCGTGGAGACACTTATTCCTTTCTCAGACATATACCACATGCATTATCTCACTCTGCACCTTTCCTTGATCACCAATGACCCTGGTCTCATGAATTCAAGCCGTATGTTTCTGTATCCAACCCCTAACCGCTCTTGCACAAATCTCTGGTTCCCTCAATAAAATACTCGGTTCTCCCCCACTTAGGGTTCGAACCATCACCAACCGACGTATCAATAATCCATCCCACAGACGGTCTCCGCCAGAACATCGCACCTACGCTTGGAAGGTGCCACCCAACACCCAATGACCTCCCCACGAAGAGATCAAGAACCCTCCATTACCCTAAATCTCCGATGAAATCCTCAAGAACTCTTAGTTACAACTGCCTCTAGCTATTCGAAGTCTCATACCATCCCAATATCGAACACCCCAACTGTCCAGTACTATCACTGACTCTTAGACTGAAACAATAAATCACCATACTCCCCATCCTTGACTTCTCAACCTCCATTCCAACACATGAATCATCACAAGAATAAGGACTCCACTACAATACTCATCAAAGACAGAAGAGCCACCGCTCTGATATACTCGACTGGATTACCCACTAATACCGCTACCACACGCCCTACTACACTCAATTAGGGTGTAATGTGGTTCTTGACCATCTCCGTCCCCGCTGTCTACCTGCTCATGGTAGATCATTTCCTCGCGGCAGGCATGCTGCCTGATACTCTGGTGGGAGAATCGTCATCCATGTCGACCCGTAGGGTTTACTCCTAAACCCAAAACTAGAATCTCATGCCTCTTCTACTTCCCACGAGAAACATAAATAGCTCCCATCTGGTCACAAAAGGTGACATCTCCTCCATTGGGTGATGGCTCTCTCAGAACGCATTCCCCCATAAATGCCTTCTCTGCTAATTCCTAAGTCTTGCGACTACATCTGACATCTTACCAAAATACTTTGAAATATTCTCGACCTCCCTCTCAAGGGATGCCTCTTTGACTCAATCATGGCCCTCAGGCCTAAAACCCCATCGTGACCAAATTCCAGCAGTCAATCCTGACTGGACAACTAGAGAATCACAAGCAGCATTGCTAGGAACCATGGTACTCAGCCCATGACATCTCTTTTCAACCTGCTACACTATATGGTACTTGAACCATAACATCACTCCTCAATCTGCTCTGATGCATGGTACCCGGACCATGACACCACTCCTCAATCTGCTCCGATGCATGGTACCTGAACCATGACATCACTCCTCAATTTGCTCTGATGTATGGTACTCGAACCACAACTTCGCTCCTCAATCTGCTCTGATGCATGGTACCCGAACCATGACATCACTCCTCAATCTGCTCCGATGTACGGTACTTGAACCACAACATTACTCCTCAATCTGCTCCAATGTATGGTACACGAACCATAACATCACTCCTCAGTATGCTCCGATGTATGGTACTCGAACCACAACATCACTCCTCAATTTGCTACTTAGAACCTTCAGAATACTCCCTGTATCGAGTATGGGTCCTCTACTTTCAGTAGTACGAGCCCATACTACCAGCCACATCTACCCATACTTTCCACACGGACCAATCCAGAGCTCCTAAGTAGCTGCTCAACCTTCTCGTCCACTAATTCCACCACGCGTGCTCGCTCCTCAGCGAAATGCTCTACTTTGTCAGCGTACTCATCCGACTAAGGCTACTCCCTAGGCTCTTCCTTGGTCCTCCCACTTCTCTGCCATCAGCTGCTGAATAGCTCCTAATGATGCCAACCATCTTCCTCCTGAATATCGTCATATTCACTTGGTAGCTGACTCCCATCATCGAGAGTTCCAGAAAGCACGAAGCAAGCAGCATTCGGGCATCGAAGAATACATAGGACTCACTCTGTGTGATAACTCCGTTTGCTCTTCTCATCCTCGAAAGTACCACCGAACTCTGCAACTCTACCCCTCGCGGGTTCTAACTATTCTTTCGATAAGCACCACTGTACTCATCTAGGCCTCTCCCCTAGATTACTAGTCTACTCAAATCCCCTAAAAGGATTTCCGCTGAATATTCTCACTCATCACATACTCAATAGCACATCACATATAACAGCAACTCCTAGGCTAAGGCATCACAAATCAGGCCACTCTAATCCTAAGATATGAAGTACCTAGCATGTCTCTAGCATGCAGAATATCTCATAAAGTACATCATAAATAGCTCAAAAGTAAGGGTATTTTGGGAAATCACCGTTCGGGCTCTGGCTGATTGTACACACTGCTCTTTCTCGCTTTCTCTTTGAACTCTTATTCGCTTTTAGAAAATCATTTCTTTGAAAACTTTTCTTACTTCCTCAGTTTGAGTCCAGATTTACCTAAAGGTGCATCCGAATCCCTCAAACCAAGGCTCTGATACCAACATGTAACACCGAAATTTTCAAAACAAAATTTTCATTTAAAATCGTTTATCTCTTTAACACTTTTCACAAAAATCTTCATTTTGTTTAATTTACAATACATGACTCTTTTGTTCAATCAATTAATAAACCAGGATCCTCAAAATAAACGCTTCCCCTGGTGTGTACAATCAAGCCGGTGCCGTCCCGTGATCCTGTGATAACCTGAAACACATAACACAAAACACTGTAAGCACGAAGCTTAGTGAGTTCCCCAAAATACCACTCTAACACATATTAGCCACTCGAGGCTATAATCTCTGTTGACCCTCCGGTTAGTGTCTTAGTGGGACCCTCCAGTCCTAGCTCTCTGTGGGCCCTCTGGCCCTAACTCTATGGACCCAAGGGTCCTAACTCTGAATCATGCACATCACATATCACAATAAATCTCAATATATAAATAGCATACAAATATACCGGCACATAATACTAAAAACATTACATATAGCACATATTAGCCACTCGAGGCTATAACTCTGTGGGCCCTTCGGCCCTAATTCTGCGGACCCTCTGGTCTAGCTCTTTGGACCTTTTGGTCCTATCTCTGATATACACACATCATAAGTCACATAGAAATAATGTGGTGCCACACATCACATAGATAGCATACAATAACTCTATCATATGACTCTCTTACCACTCTAGGTAAAGTATAGTGAGAAGACTCACCTCGGGTATCTCGGTAAATCTCTTACTCGGTAAACGTTGGCCTAGCCTCCGCCTAATCATATGAAATAAATACCCTAATTAATATAAGTCTCAAAGGCTAGACTATGTCCTCTTATGACACTCTCAGAAGGGTAAAAGACCATTTTGCCCCTCTCATAACTCAAAAGGCCCCACCATAGACCATACCCTAAAAGTCAACCAAAAGTCAACTTCCTCGGTTATGCTGCGCATACCAGATGTGTACGCTGAGCGTACCTGACTGCATCTCAGAAACGGGGAACGCCACCCAGTACGCGGCGCGTACTGGGATTACGCCCAGCGTACTCCCCAGCTTCAGCCCCTTAGCTCTTGAGGTCTTAAACAGTTAAGACCCATGTCCAATCTCTAGATCTAACCTCATCTAAGCCTCTTAATCCATAAATTTGATGACTTTATGCCTTTGCATGGCTGAACAAGCCACCAACTCCCATAATATTCCATCCTCTAACTCTAGAAGGCTTATTACTCAAACATGACCTCAAAATAGCACTAAAGATGGAAACTTTATGGCTCTAAATCACTAATAACACTGAATAGGGACAGATCTCGGACCATGGAGCACTTTACACTCATAAAGTCTCCACCTTTGGAGTTTTTAGCCCTAGAAATGGCACATGCAACAAAAAATCAAAAGAAGAGGAAAGTTTTGAACTTTATACCTCTAAGTGTAGTCCCTTGCTCTTAGATCTCAGATCCAAAATGGCACCTCAAGCTTTAGCTTCCAAGAGCTCCTTTCCTTCTTCTTCACTAAGTCACCAAAGCACAATTAGCTCCAATAACACTCACACACTCTAAGGACGATGGGAAGCTCTCTTTTAGGGTTTCACCCACTGATATGGAGGCTGAGAAATGAGCCTTGTCACCCTTTAAATAGTGCACAAGACGGATTAGGGTTTTGCACCTAGGCCGGGTACGCCCGGCGTAACTCTAGGTACGCCCAGCGTACCTTGGCGACTCCGCGTCCAAACTAAGCACACGAGTACGCGCAGCGTACCCCTCTGGTACGCCCAACGTACTTACTTGCTAAGTTTTCTCCACACAAGGGCTAATCATGACTAATTGGCAAAGAATGAGGGTAAAATAAATGCACCTAAATCTCGGGGTGTTACACATTTCAAAACTAATACTTTTGTTACCAAGGTATTTTAAGATAGAAAACCATTTCATGCATCATGTTTTGAAGTATGTGAAATCTGCTGGATGAAAACATAGTTATAAAATACATATAAGTGATTTAATAACATATTGTTTTCTACTTGTATCCCCCCATTAAAGCATTTAAAATCATTTAAAACATTGATTAAGGGGTATGAACTCACCTGAAGATGGTCGTTTGGATGAACTGAACGGTGTAGGATTGTTAGGTGTGAAGTGAGGACTTGTACACACACTATGATCCTAATGAACATATAATCACACATATATGCACCCAATTAGTCTTAAACTACAAATGGAAAATGTTATGACACCTCAGAACATGATAACCACTTTATATAAGTGTTATAAGCCCTAAGGATTACATCCAAGTTGTTGTGGGACAAGGCTAATGGGTTTAGGGTTCCAAAGGACCCCATATATGAGTTTACTCTCCAATATCATAACAACAAGGAGTTAACGGTCGTAAACCCTTGAGTTTACGGCCGTAAGCTCCCAAGCTTAGGTTTATTTGGTGTTTTGAAGTGTTACATGATCCCTAGAAGCAATTCCACTTGATGGTTTAATCCTTGGAAGGGTTTAGGGCATTAATACACTCCTATGAGGAGTTTACGGCCCCAAGTCCATTTCCTTTTGAGTTTAATACCGTAAAATCATATGGAAAGGGGTATTTTTGTATTTTCAAGTCCCATGCTCATCTAGGATAGGTTCTAGACAATTATCTAAGGCTAATGAAGGCCTTAGGCACACTTTGGTACCCTCCTTGTGTGTTCACGGCCCAAAGACCTTTTCCCTTAGAGATTACGGCCGTAATCTATCATGGGGATGGGTTTTTGATGTTTTAAGGTGCTTGATTTAACTAGGATTAAATCTAGGTAATTGTCCAAGGCTTTAGAAGTGGTTAAGGCACTCTTTGGCCCTTGAGTTTGGAGTTCATGGTCCAAGAACTTCTTGGGCCGTGAACACCTTAGTCTTGGTGTTCATGGATGATTTCAAGTCTTATTTACCCTAACATACAAGCCTAAGGTAGTTATATAGCAAGGGGAAAGGACTAGGCATCATTTTACCCTTATAAAGGAGTTTACTCCCCAAGGTGTTCTTGGGCGGTAAACTCCCGAATCTTACTGTTTTGTTATGAAATCTATGTTATTAAGCACATTACTAGCTATATAATCCAACTAGAGAGAGGTACTCATGATTTGGGATGAAAACCCAAAGATCCGTGAGAGAGAAAATGGCTTTTCTCTAGTTGGAAATGTAACTAATGAATGAAAATGGCTCAGATTTCTATATATAGTCCTGGGATTTTTGGCAGAAAATATTTTATTCACAAAATGAACTCTAATGTCATAGAGTTTTGGAATAACATAGTTGCACCAAACCCTAGTGCATCCACTCTCCTGATATGTCTTTTGAGAGTAAACCCTGAAATACTCAAACTTATACGTAAAAGTCTGAAAATTTACTGCGACTGTTCTACTTCTATTGACTTGATATTGTTTGTACAGAATGGAAATTTCGGGTTGTCACATTAAGCAATTCCAGCCAGCGTCGTTGCCTCATGTTCAATTCCTTCTGATTAAAGAGATACTGGAGACTCTTATGATCAGTGAATAACTTGCACTTTGTGCCGTAGAGATAATGCCTCCATATCTTTAGAGCAAATACTACCGCCGCTAACTCCAAATCGTGAGTGGGGTAGTTCTTTTCGTACTCTTTCAATTGTCGAGGTGCGTATGTTATCATCTTTTCTCTTTGGGTCAGAACATAACCTAACCCGACTCCAGATGCGTCACTGTAAACCGTGAAGTCTTCAACTCCATCGGGTAGAGAAAGTATCGGTGCTTCACATAACTTCTTCTTTAGCTTCTCGAATGCCTCATCGTGTTTCTTACTCCACGTATACGTAGCTTGTTTGTGGGTCACTGATGTTAATGGAGCAGCTATCGAAGAAAAGCCTTGGATAAACCGCCGGTAGTATCCAGCTAATCCTAGAAAGATTCGAATCTTTGTGGGACTTTTCGGACGTTCCCACTTCATCATAGCCTCGATCTTTCTAGGGTCAACCATTATCCCTTCCTGGTTAACCACGTGACCCAAGAACTGGACTTCTCGTATCCAAAAATCGCATTTGGAGAACTTAGCGTAAAGCTTCTCCTTCTTTAACACTTCCAACACTTCCCGTAGATGCTTGCCATGCTCCTCTTGGCTTTTCGAGTAGATCAAAATGTCATCGATGAACACTATCACGGATTTATCGAGGAATGGTTTACAAACCCTGTTCATCAAATCCATGAATGCTGCTGGAGCATTGGTTAGTCCGAATGACATAACCAAGAACTCGTAGTGTCCATATCTCATTCTAAATGCAGTCTTCTCAATATCCTACTCTCTTACCTTCAGCTGATGATATCCTGACCTAAGATCGATCTTTGAGAAGTAGCTTGAACCTTGCAGCTGATCGAATAGGTCATCAATCCTCGGCAATGGATACTTGTTCTTCACCGTTGCCTTATTCATCTCTCGGTAGTCTATGCACATCCTCATGCTTCCGTCCTTCTTCTTCACGAATAACATCGGAGCTCCCCAGGGTGATGAACTAGGTCGAATGAAACCGTTGTCCAAAAGCTCCTGAAGTTGCGTCATAAGCTCCTTCATCTCCGTCGGTGCTAATCGGTAAGGTGCCTTTGCTATCGGTGTTGTACCTGGTAACAAGTCTATACGAAACTCCACTTGCCTATCAGGTTGTAACATGGGAAGATCTTCGGGAAAGACTTCTGGATAATCACATACAATCGGTATATTTTGCACCTCTTTCTTTTCCTTCTTAGCATCGATTACGAATGCCAACTATGATGCACATCCTTTGGACAAACATTTCCGGGCTTTCATCAGGGAGATGATTCCAGAATTCACTCTGCATTTGTCCCCGTACACCATAAATGATTCCTTTTCGGGTGGGTTTACCCTTACTATCTTCTTTCGGCATAATATCTCGGCATCGTTGGCGCTAAACCAATCCATACCCAAAACGATGTCGAAAACGTTTAACTCTATGGGTAATAGCTCTTCGTGGAATTCGTTTCCGTTTAGGTCGATGACTACGTTCCTAATACGATTACTAACATGTACGAATTTGCCACTTGCAACTTCTATAATCATGGCATCATCAGGTTTTTCTACAGGCAATGCTAATTTCCCACCAAATTTATGCGACACAAAGGAGTAGTTGGCTCCGGAATCAAATAGTATATTCGCAGGCAAACCATTTACAAGAAAGGTACCTGAAGCGACGTCTGCTACCTCCTTCGCAGCCTCGAGCGTGATTTAGAAGGCTCTTACCTTCGGCTTCGGTGGTATGTTGGGTCTTCCTGCCTCCTTCTTCTTCGGGCAATCCTTTGAAATGTGCCCCTCCTCATTGCACTCATAACAAACATTCTTAGTGAACGTGCATTCGTTGGCATGGTGCCCAGGCTTTCCGCATTTGAAACAAGTGACTCCTCCATCACATTTCCCCTAGTGCTTCTTCTTGCATTTTTCACACCATTTTGCTTCGGCTCCTCCTCCTCTCGAACTAGACTTCGAGAATTTACTTTTCTTACCGGACCTCAAGGGTCCGTTAAATTTCATTTTCTCTCCTACCTCCGCTCTCTCCAGACCCTTCTCTCGTATCTCGGTCTCCACATTTTTAGTAGCCCAGATGGCGGCTTTCAGAGTGGTATTTTGCTTGACCATTGGACCAAAGTCCGATGGTAATCCGAGGGCAAATTTGTTAACCTTGGAGAGTTTAGTTGGGACGAGGTGAGGAACAAGCTTCATTTTCTCAGTAAAGCTTGCAGCGTATTCAGTAACGCTCATTCTTCCATTCTTCAGATTCTGGAATTCGTTGTTGATCTCCAGAAGATCCTGCTCAGAGCAGTATTGCATCTTCAACTGCACCAGAAAATCCTCCCACGACATCTTGCTTGCTTCACCTTTGTGCATTGAATCAGCTAGTACCTTCCACCAGCTTAGTACTCCATATTTCAATAAAGGAACTGCGAGAGCGGTCTTCTGCCTGTTGCTACAATCGCAACTCTCAAACATCGTCTCCATCTCAGAGATCCAGTTTATGACTTCCACCGACGTCAGGCTTCCGGATAGACTCGGTGGTTTGGACGCCATGAAATCCTTGTATTTGCATCCACGTCCGTCATTTCCTCCATCCTGGTGGTTTTGCCTAACTATCGGTGGTTTGGCTTGACCAACAGTCCCACTGTAGTTTCCTTCCTTAGTCTGCCCTTCGTTCAACTCGGGCTGTTCGATTTGAATAGTCGCCTTGCTGGAGAAAACGTCTGGTTTCCTCCATTTGACGATCCAACATCGCCTGGATCATCGCTTGCACTCTGACCATCTTATTGGCTCAGCAGTGGCTTCCACAACCGGTATTTTCTCAATCACTGGGGGTTGGTTTCTCTCTCCATTTGCGTTTACGTTTCTGTTATGGGTCCTTGCCATCATGATCTATACACCGAATAAGGTGAATTTAGATCTTTATTTAGGATAGACATTTAAATCGTCCTTATCACTCTGAAACGTTTACATGCTAGTTCTAATATCGTACACGTACGTTTAGAATCCTAAACACATAAGGTTTCCAGATCCGGTCGGCAACAGACCATAGATCCGAACAAATAACAACATATCATGCATAAAGCATTTTAGGCACAATTCCTAAAATAAGCTAGTGCTCACACCTCACAATCATCGCTTAGCATTCTAAGTTTAAGACTAGAAATCCTACAAATTCCTAGTCCGCTTAAACTAATGCTCTGATACCAACTCTGACATCCCAAAAATCCAGGCCAGAAAAGACCGATTTTGTTTATGCTTTGTTTAAAAATCAGAGTAACATTTTAAATAAAAGTGTTGCGGAATCTTTCCCAAAACAAAATATGATAAAGATTTATCAAAAGCATTTCCAAAGAAATGTATTTCAATAAAAGAGTCGGGATGTCATGTTTGATACAGATCAAAAGCATAAACAGTACAATATAAGCCTTACAACATTATTTCATATCTACAGGCCTATATCCGTAATCCCTCATCCAAACATCACATCTATGCTCATGCGCCACTACCTGTAATACAAGAAACTTAGTGGGTCAGGCTGGGGAGCCTGGTGAGCACATAGGGTTTTCAACCCACAATAATTAAGTTTATTAATTTCATCAATCAACAATAACCCGATTACCCGTTCCCGTTATCCTCACTTTACGTCCCTAAACACCTATCATAAGGGACCTAGCCTAAGGATCATCATCGGGATGGACACTACTGCTAAGGGGATTCCTTAGCAATAAATGTCCTAAAGGCAACCATGTGGGGGATGGAGTAAACCGGTGAACACATCGATCACAACACCTACAGGTTGCGAGCCTGCTAGTGTTCCACTGGACTGTCTAGAAAGAGTCCGTGGTCGTCATCTATACTCCGCTAGATGACAGAATCAACAACATCAACATCGAGGCCTCTCATCATTTTATCACACATCACCTATTACATCTACCCATGTTTTACCCCAACATTTTCATAGATATAAAATACATATACAGTTTAAATCATTGAAAACATGTATAAAAACGTTCATCCAACATAGATAGCAAGTATTCAGATAATATGCACACATAACACATAATTTATATAAAATACTTCATATTTATGTGTAAGCTGAAAGTAACTATGCACTCACCTGAAAGGTGGTGACTCAACACTCGGACAGCGCTTCGATACTCTCAAAACAATTTTCCTTCGATAAAACCTAATACCAATACCACTAGGGTTTAGTCTAACGATAACCGCGACAAATTAATAGTCTGACTATTATTATTATTATTATATAAGCATTAAATAAAACTCAAAATAACTCATAATAATAGCTCAAATAATTATTTTAAGGACCTAATAACATTCCTATAATTATTTGAAAGCTATATTAAAAATTGTGTAAACGTAGCTCACTTACAGCGGATTTTAAAGAAAACCGCAACTTTATTTGGAGCAGCGTTTCGAAACCGAAAGACACTTTTTCACGGCCAGAAAAAACCGATTTTGTTTATGCTTTGTTTAAAAATCAGAGTAACATTTTAAATAAAAGTGTTGCGGAATTTGTCCCAAAACAAAATATGATAAAGATTTATCAAAAACATGTCCAAAGAAATGTATTTCATTAAAAGACTTGGGATGTCATGTTTGATACAGATCAAAAGAATAAACAGTACAATATAAGCCTTACTACATTATTTCATATCTACAGGCCTATATCCGTAATCCCTCATCCAAACATCACATCTATGCTCATGCGCCACTACCTGTAATACAAGAAACTTAGTGGGTCAGCTTGGGGAGCTTGGTGAGCACATAGGGTTTTCAACCCACAATAAATAAGTTTATTAATTTCATCAATCAACAATAACCCGATTACCAGTTCCCGTTATCCTCACTTTATGTCCCTAAACACCTATCATAAGGGACCTACCCTAAGGATCATCATCGGGATGGACATTACTGCTAAGGGGATTCCTTAGCAATAAATGTCCTAAAGGCAACCATGTGGGGGATGGAGTACACCGGTGAACACATCGTTCACAACACCTACAGGTTGCGAGCCTGCTAGTATTCCACTGGACTGTCTAGAAGAGTCCGTGGTCGTCATCCATACTCCGCTAGATGACAGAATCAACAACATCAACATTGAGGCCTCTCATCATTTTATCACACATCACCTATTACATCTACCCATGTTTTACCCCAGCATATTCGTAGATATAAAATACATATACAGTTTAAATCATTGAAAACATGTATAAAAACGTTTATCCAGCATAGATAGCAAGTATTCAGATAATATGCACACATAGCACGTAATTTATATAAAATACTTCATATCTATGTGTAAGCTGAAAGTAACTATGCACTCACCTGAAAGGTGGTGACTCAGCACTCGGACAACGCTTCGATACTCTCAAAACAATTTTCTTTCGATAAAACCTAGTACAAATACCAGTAGGGTTTAGTCTAACGATAACAGCGATGCATTAATAGTCTGACTATTATTATTATTATTATTATTATTATTATTATTATTATTATTATTATTATTATTATTATTATTATTATTATTATTATTATTATTATTATTATTATTATTATTATTATTATTATTATATAAGCATTAAATAACATTCAATATAACTCATAATAATAGCCCAAATAATTATTAAGGACCTAATAACATTCCTATAATTATTTTAAAGCTATATTAAAAATTGCGTCAGTGTAGCTCACTTACAGCGGATTTTAAAGAAAACCGGAACTTTATTTGGAGCAACGTTTCGAAACCGAAAGACGCTTTTTCTCGGGACTCCGGGAGCCTCGGGGCTTCCTTCGTGTGCTAGGGAGGTTCCCTAGGGTTTAGGAGTGTTTAGGACACTTAGAGAGAGAAAGAAGTTAGAGAGAGAGTGAAGAAAGGTGTGAAAAGTTGGAGACCCTTGCCCCCCTTTTATACCCAACGAGGCCTCGGATTACGTTGGGCGTAGTCCTTGGCTACGCTAGGCGTTCCTCGGATAAGGGCGCCACCTGGACCCAGCTGTCTCACATTCATCGGAAGAGATAAGGCCGAAGGTACGCCGCGCGTACTTGACCTCGGACGTTGGGCGTAGCGAAGCGAGGCGTGTCCGAATCCGAAGCGTTCACTGATCAGCGATAGACGGCCCACAACACGCCATGTCATCAATCTCGCACCAGGTTTCGCATTTTCGAGTCCCAACTTCAAAAATTCATATCTTCCACATACGAGCTCCGTTTTTGACGATCTTTATATCCACGCGAAGGTGGGAACATACTCTACAACTTTCATTTAGACTCCGTCGGCTAATTTTGATTTTATTTTAAAAGTTATATTATTAACAGGCCGGGACAAGATTGGTCCGTTAAATTCTTATAACTTCTTCATCCGATGTCCGTTTTCGCCTATATTTTTCTCGTTATTCTACTCTTAATGAGATCTTCGATTCTCGTTCAGGTCGTGTCGGCTAAAAAATCGCTCGATCTAACATTTGAATTTCGGGTTGTACACTTCTAATCCGAAACTTCGAAAAATCATAACTTCCTCATATGAAGTCAGATTTGGGTGTTCTTTTTATCAAAGCTCTTAGTTTAACATATTCTACGACTTTCGTTTAGATTACTATGGCTAAATCTTGCTCTATCGTAAATTCGCTATTTACGCTTCCCGGTATCATGCCGGTTCTGTCGCGAAACTTCAACGAGTCATAACTTCTTCGTTATAACTCAGATTTCGGCATTCTTTATATCCCCGGAATCCGTGTTTCGACCACTAAAACTTTATATAAAGATATCAGGCTTATCTCACACTTTAATTTTGACGTTTATTTTTATTCTTTATTAATTATACATTTATAATTAAATAATAAGCATATAAATACACATAATTCACATAATACTCAAATATTTCATCTTTATTACTTCAAAAAGAGTTACAAGAGTTGACCTAGACTATTACATTGTCAAAAATGCTTAGCCGTGAAACCCGAGCGTTTTAACTAATTTCAAGACACTCGGCTTATATCCAATTACTAAAAGACTTATATCCCTTTCATCTTTGAAAATTATATGACAGAAAAATGTCACCTCGTAGATCTATTAGATGCACTGAGAGAACGCAAACAAATTCAGACCCGCTGCCTCCCCGGTATGATCCCGTTATGTTTCAGGCTGCGGTTACAGTCGCAGTGGCAGCTGCTATGTCCCAAATCAGCACTAACGGTGCCAGGAGGATAGGGAGCGGTATTAACATCTCTACTCAAGGGGATAGCCAAGAACGTTCGAGAGAATGTTCCTATAAAGACTTCACAAATGTTGAACCCGACTTTTTCAATGGAACTGGGGGAGTCATCACACTAATGCAATGGTTCGAAAGGACCGAAGCGGTCTTTGAAGTGTGTGCTTGCCCTGAGGCAAGCAAAGTGAAATATGCAACCTTCAATTTCACTGGTAGGGCACTCACTTGGTGGAACGGTCGAGTTAAGTCACTCACTCTCGCGGCGGCTAACTCCATAAGATGGGAAGACTTGAAGGCTTTGATGATGAAGGAGTATTGCCCGAGAGGCAAGGTTCAAAAGCTGGAATAAGAACTCTGGAACCTCAAGATGTCGGGCTCCGACCTTGAAACTTACACCACCCGATTTAATGACTTGGCTCTCCTCAGCCTAGCAATGGTCACTCCAGAGGAGAAGAAAGTGGAGCGATACCTTTGGGGACTGTCTCCTCAAGTTCAAAGTAGTGTTTTGGCTTCAAGGCCAACTACTTTTGACAGTGCCAAGGAACTGGTACAACAACTCATTGACCACCGAGCCAGTCATAACACTATAACCACTACCCACGATCAGTCAAGAGGAGGGAACAACAAAAGAAAATTCTGAAACAACAAGAAGAGCCAACCGACACTGGACCCCGCCAAGAAGCAACAGAATGTTGTTGTCCGTGCTGCCACTACTGCTACCACTCCAGCACCACCAAAGTAATATTCTGGAAGCCTCCCCAAGTGTAACAAGTGCAACTTTCACCACACTGGTGCTTGTTGGGAAATGCATTGCAACAACTGCAACAGGAAGGGGCACACCGCTCGTTTTTGTAAAGCGCCAGCACGACCAAACAACCAAATTTCCAATGCAGGGGCAAGCCAAACCTGCTATGGATGTGGTGAAGCAGGACACTTTAGGAGAAACTGCCCCAAAGCGCAAGCTCCTAATGCTGGTGGTGTAGGGAGAGTCCTGGCAATAGGACACGGGAAAGCAGTCAAGGATCCTACAGTGGTTACCGGTACGTTTCTCCTCAATAACTCTTATGCATGCGTACGATTTGATAGTGGAGCGGAGAGGAGTTTTGTGAGCCACCAATATAAACAATTACTTGAGCAAAACCCACAATCACTAGAAGATACATACGTAGTAGAAATGGCAAATGGAAAAGTAGAGCGCACTAGTGATAAATACTCAGGGTGTACCCCCACTCTAGACAACCATTCATTTGAAATCGACCTGATGTCGGTCACCATAAAAAGTTTCGACATAATCATTGGTATGGATTGGTTACTTTCTCATCGTGCCGACATTCTATGTTACGAAAGGGCCGTTCGCCTTAACCTGCCAACTGGCGAAACCCTTCTTATCTATGGTGATAAACCAAGTGCAAATTTACAAATCATCTCTTACGTCAAAGCTCAAAAGTATCTCTGAAAGGAGTACCACGCCTTCTTAGCCCACGTAGTAAACAAGAAACAAGAAGTGAAGAACATCAGAGACATACAAGAAGTGTTGTAGCACCTGGTTCCTGGCATGTATTTTAATCTAAGTATTTCTGCATTTTTAGCTGGAACTCGGCGAGTTGTAGGCCCGATTCGCCGAGTAGAGACGAGATATCAAGCACGTTTAAGTTTGCGACTCGACGAGTCCATATCCTGGACTCGGCGAGTCCGCCTGTCTGGATGAAACCCTAATTTCAAAGGTTTGCACCCTATTTAAACATCTTTTTATGCCTCATAACGGCCCCCATTACGTCCAGAACACCCCTCACGAAGCCCTAACCCTTCTTTTAGTAATTTGAGTGCTTTTGGAGCAATTACTTGAAGTTTTGGAGAAAAGAAGAAGGTAGATCAAGAGGAGAGGAAGAAGATCCAGAATCTTTGTGCCATTTCAGAGCGTCTAGAGGTATTAGACTCGAAACCGTCTCTGTTCCTTCATTATTATCTCCTTAAGAGCTTAAGATAGTCATTTTAAGGCCTCTTCTAGTCTTGATCTTTGAGTAATGAGCTTATAGTGTTAAAGGACTTCAGATATAGGCATGATTGAGCTCTAGGAGCTCGGATCTATTGACTTTATAAGCCTAACTTGTGTATAAGTCCTAGATCTACTCTTCTAGTCCTTGTTAAGCCTCTTATTTACCTTTTGATGCATGAATACACGTAAAGTTGGAAACTTTACGTGTAAAACCTACCCTAAGAACCCAGATCTATGAATGGAATGCATTAGATTCAATAAGAATCAAGTATATAGTAATTACATGCATGTGACTCGGCGTGTCGTTCTTCAGACTCGGCGATTCGAGTCACGAGTTCTCGATTTTCCTCTTTTGAGTTAAGCTGAGTGGGATCAGTGACCTTTAAGTGAACTCAGTGAGTCGGAATCCAGACTCAGTAATGGAGTGACTCGTCGAGTCAATGCCATGGCTCGGAGAGTCCAAGGCAATCTTCTTGCCTCAAGAACAGACTCGACGAGTTGTTCATACAACTCGGCGAGTCACAGACCAGAGTGTTCATCGGATGAAGATGAACTCGAAAAGTTGTTCATACAACTCGGTGAGTCGAATGAAGGACTATTGGATGTATATATAGAAGGAGAACTCGTCGAGTCAATGCCTAACTCGATGAGTAGAGACGAGTATAAGGACAAGTGGAAGGACAGTGACTCGGCGAGTCAGGTCAACTAGAAGTTGACTTTGACTTGACTTGGTCAGGGATAAAATGGTAATTTTACCCTAAAAGTAGATATTAGTTCTGACTAAGTGTTTTGTGGGAATTACAGCCGGAGGATTTCCGAAGCAGCAGCAGACAGATAGACCGTTCCCACGCAGATCAGCAGCTACTACGAGGTGAGTTACCTTCCAGTAGCGGTGGGTCTACGGCCACAATGCCGACCCACCAGTAGGAGTTTTGTGTTAGATGGTTGTCTTTGTGATATCATCTAGGTTTGCTACTACCTGATATGTTATATGCTAGCTTGATGTGTTATAGTAGTAGAGCTTGGTTGTTAGGACCGAAGGGTAGTCAGACACCCCAGATATGTCTGACAGTATGTGATGTTATGATTATATGCTAGCATGATCTATTATATGTGTTAGGGGTAGTAGGAGGGGAATAGTACCCGAGTTCGGTTGTTAGGACCGAAGGGTAGTCAGACACCCAGATACATCTGATAGTATGTTATGTTATGATATGTGTTAGTAGTAGTGGTAGGGGTGAAATAGTCCCCGAGGTTCGGTTTTTAGGACCGATGGGTGGTCGGCAACCCAGAATGGCCGCACGGGTAGGACGGTACCCCAGAATGGCCGCATGGGTAGGTCGGTACCCCAGAATGGCCGCATGGGTAGGTCGGCACCCCAGAATGGCCGTACCGGGTAGGTCGGGCACCCCAGAAATGCCTGACAAGTATTGCATGTTATATGATTGTATAGCATGTGGTACGATGGGGGAACTCACTAAGCTTCGTGCTTACAATTTACAGTTTTGGTTTCAGGTACCTCTTTAGCGAAGGGGAAGGAGCTGGCGCGGTAGCGGCACATCATACACACACTCTCGTTTTCCGCATCATGAGTTATTCTGGGATTTGTACTCTGACATTATTATGATTTATGTTCTGGATTTGCAGACACAAAATATGTTTAAGAAATGATATGATCTAATGTTGTTTATTCACAAATGTTTTACAAAGTGATTAATTGAAAATGAAAATTTTGGACTTGAAAAATTGGGTCGTTACAAGTTGGTATCAGAGCTCTAGTTTGAGGGATTCGGACACACGTTCGGGGGTGTTTGGACTCAAACCAAGGGATTAAAAGATTTTACATGGAAAATGACTTTATAAAAGTTAAAATAAAAGAGTTTTGAGAAGGAACAAGTGTGTGATGTGCGCAACCGGTCGAGCTCAAATAAGTATTCCCCATAGTACCCATACCCATTTATCTTGTGCTTATCAGTTTCAGTAGAACAGCACGCTAGAATAGGACTAAGGATCTAGGAATGATGACTTATGTGCCTGCTTTATGTGCTTTAGCTTATGAGAATTGCATGCTAGTATTGAGTAGACAATAGTAGGATAGCATGTTTAGGTTATGCCTGGTAGTATGAACTCAGCATTATATGCTAGTTCAACTTCTCGTTATGAGGATAGATTTGCTTGCGTAGTTTTCCTGCGTCCGAATGCCGCTTGCTTTGTGATTTGTAGGACTCTGAGTGATGGGAGTTATCCATTAGGTGAATACGTCACGTCACATGTGACCGGCGTTGAATAATCTCAGAGTGCTGGATTTGGTCCTATTGCGCAACTCTTGTCTGAGTCTAACCGTTGTAGGGACAAGTCTGTTACTTGAAGAATTATCTGAGCCTCTTCACATGTGATGGTATTCAGGTAATGGATAACTGTCATTACAAGGAGGCATTCAGCAGTTGAGGGCCGGATAAGGTGGAGTCAGAGGTTTTCCCTAGGGTAAGCCTAGGATGAGGATATCAGTGATCGGCAGTGGTTAAAGGGACTTGGTGGAGTCAAGGAAGTCCTTGAGGAAGGTACGGATAGATGTGGAAGGTAGTATGGGCTTGTACTACTGAAAGCAGAGGATCCGTACCTTAATTGAGGAAGGCTGAAGTGAGACCAGGGAACTTGTAGTAAGTGTGATCCCTCTAGATGTATCAGTATCACTAACGGTCGGTATTATATTTTGCAGAATGGTGGTACTACGACAGAGGCTGGCAGTTGGCAATTTAGGAGAGGGATTGGGTTCGGGTTCAGGCTTCGAACCAGTGGATGAGAGGCTACGTGAGTTCATCACGTCTGAGATCACAAGAGGCATCCTTGAGTCGACCCCCATCATCTTCGGGTCGATCAAGGAAGGGATAGTTGAGCTGATGGAGGATCGCCTCAGGGTATTCAGGAGTGATATGGCGACTGACCAGTCAGGATCCCGTACACTGTCCTTTAAGGACTTTAGGGGTAGTGGTGCACCAGATTTCCATGGGGCGAAGGACTCCATTGCTGCCAGACGATGGATTGCGGACATTGAGACTGTGCAGCTGACTAGCTTCTGCCTCGAAGGGTCGAAGGTACGATTTGCAGCAGGGTGTTTGAGGGACCAGGCTAGGGATTGGTGGGAGTCGGTTGGTGACTCTCTAGGAGCCTCGGCTGTTGAGGCTATGACATGGTCAGATTTTGAGACCTAGTTCCAAGCAGAGTTCGCGCCAGCTGTAGAGCTTCAGCAGTTGGCCAGGGAGTTTTTGGACATGAGACAGACGACGGAGACTGTGGCGGAAATCACCGCCAAGTTCCGAGAGAGGGCGTTACTGGTGCCTAAGTATGTGGCGGATGCGGATATGAAGAGGACCCGCTACCACGATATGCTGCGAGCCGACATTCGAGAGCATGTCAGTTTTTCAGCTTGCCCTACCTTGGACTCTATGATTGCCAGGGCGAGGGAGAGGGAGATAGATATGGAGCACATCTGGAAGAGGAAGTCAGAGGAGGGACAAACAGGAGGGGCTTTGGGGAAGAAGCCCAAGGGATCAGATGGTAGGCCGAAAGGCCAGTCAGGATCGGGCCGCTGCAGGAAATGCGGCAGGCCACATGAGGGAGCATGTAGAGTGGGATCGTCGGGCTACTATAAGTGCGGGAAGATGGGGCACTTTAGCAGGGATTGTACCGCCCCTGCACCTGTGTTACAGACGTCTAAGTTGCTATGTTTCCACTGCAACCGGAGGGGCCACAAGAAGGCCAACGACCCCAGTTGACAACAGTATCAGCGCCAGTGAAGGCGCCAGCTCCAGCGACCCTACGGATCACCGATGGCCGGAAGGGCAAGGCAGAGGCTCTAGTGGTGAGGAGTCGGGCTTTTCAACTGACTACCGAGGAGGCACACACCGCACCCGATGTGGTGACGGGTATGATTCTTTCCCTCTAATTTATTTATTTGATGTTATGATGTTGATATGTGCTCTGTATATATGCGTTTTGGATCGTTCCATGTGAACGAGATCCCAATTTAGGTCCTATTTGATTCGGGGGCTGTCTCTCTTGCGCTTAGCAAGAAGTTTCCTGAGAGTTTAGGCATGTTGGATTGCCCTTTAGAGGTAGAGATTGCCGATGATCCGTTGGTGTGAGCATCAGCAGTGTTCAAAGATTGCGTTCTGAGGCTATTTGAGGAGTGCTACTTGGTAGACTTGGTTCCCATTCTATTGCGTGGGAACAAGGTGATTATAGGCATGGATTGGCTCAGCCCCAATGGGGCGGTGATAGATTGCGCACAGCAGCTGGTGCGGATCAGGACCCCAAGTGGGGGAGAGTTGGTAGTTCAGGGCGAGAGGCCACAACGAGGGCCAGCAGTATGTTCGGCAGCGAGAGCTAGGCATTACCTTCAGCAGGGTTGCGCAGGATATGTCGCTTATGTCATGGACACCCAGGAGGTGGGTAAGGCGATAGTGGGCGATGTGCCTGTGGTATGAGAGTTTACAGATGTATTCCCCGAGGAGTTGACAGTGCTACCTCCGGAGAGGCAGGTGGAGTTCAGGATCGACCTAGTCCCGGGTGTGGCTCCGATATCCAAGGCACCATATCGGTTGGCTCCTCCTGAGATGCAGGAGTTGTCTACACAGCTGCAAGAGCTGTTAGACAAAGGATTCATTCGACCGAGCAGTTCACCCTGGGGAGCCCCGATTCTGTTTGTGAAGAAGAAGGACGGGTCGCATCGAATGTATATAGATTATCGGGAGCTGAAAAAGGTAACGGTGAAGAACCGCTACCCACTCCTGAGGATTGATGACCTCTTTGACCAGCTTCAGGGAGCATCTTGGTTCTCCAAGATTGATCTGCATTCAGGATATCATCAGATGAGGGTCAGAGAGGAGGATGTGCAGAAGACCGCGTTCCTGACGCATTATGGCCATTACGAGTTTGTGGTGATGCCCTTCGGGCTCACCAATGCTCCTGCCACATTCATAGACATCAAGAACCGCGTTTGTAGACCGATGTTAGACCGGTCTGTGATAGTGTTTATTGATGACATCTTGGTTTACTCCAAGACGCAGGAGGAGCACCAGGAGCATCTGTGAGAAGTTCTAGAGACTTTGAGGAGGGAGAACTTGTATGATAAGTTCTCCAAGTGTGAGTTTTGGTTGAGCGAGGTGCAGTTTCTTGGACATGTCGTCAACCAGAACGGGATTTCAGTGGACCCGGCCAAAATGGAGGCCGTGATGAGATAAGAGGTTCCAAAGTCTCTATTTGAGATCCAGAGTTTCCTAGGATTAGCCGGCTACTATCGGAGATTCATCCAGGATTTTTCCAAGATAGTCGTACCCCTAACCAGGCTAACAAGGAAGGCCGTGGTCTTTCGTTAGGGGCTTGAGCAGTAGGCCGCATTCGAGACTCTGAGACAAAGATTGTGCAAGGCGCCAATCTTAGCCCTTCTAGAGGGCATGGAGGATTTTGTTGTGTACTGCGATGCGTCCATCTCAGGTTTGGGCGCAGTATTGATGCAGAGAGGGCATGTCATCGCCTACGCCTCGAGGAGGCTGAAGCCTCACGAGGCGAATTAACCGACGCATGATTTGGAGCTGGGGGCTGTTGTGTTCGCCCTCAAGATTTGGCATCATTACCTCTATGGGGTTCACTTTACCATCTACACCTACCATAAGAGTTTGAGGTGCCTCATGGATCAACCGAATCTGAACATGAGGCAGCGTCGGTGGATGGACGTGGTAAAAGATTATGATTGTGAGATCCTTTACCACCCGGGGAAGGCCAATGTGGTAGTCGACGCGCTTAGCCGCAAGGCAGCACAAATCAGAGATGTCTGCCTGAGGATGACAGTGGTGACTCCGCTGTTGGAGCGGATTCGAGAGGCCCAGCAGGAGGCCATGAAGGAAGAACATCGGAAGAGCAAGCAGATCGTGGGGCAGGTTTCCTCCTTCAACTATGACAGCCGAGGATTACTGACACTACACCGTAGGGTGTGGGTGCCATACCACGGAGGTGTGCGCCAGGTTCTGATGGAGGAAGCGCACAAATCTCGGTTCTCCATTCATCTCGGGGCGACGAAGATGTATAGGGATCTTCATCTGGATAATTGGTGGCCCTGCATGAAGCGGGATGTGGCATGGTATGTAGAGCGATGCTTGAACTACAGGAAGGTCAAGGCCGAGCATCAGAGACCACACGGAAAGATACAGCCGTTGGATATCCCGCTTTGGAAATGGGAAGATATCACGATGGATTTTATCACCAAACTTCCCAGGACCGCACGGGGAGTGTATTATATATGGGTCATCATGGATCGGTTGACCAAGAGCGCCCACTTCATACCGATCCAGGAGAGTATCTCGGCAGAGAAGTTGGCCGATATCTACATCCGAGAGGTGGTGGCGCGGCACGGAGTGCCAGTCTCCGTGATTTCAGATAGAGACGTATGGTTTACTTCCAGGTTTTGGAAGAAGTTCCATGACGAGCTGGGTACTCGTCTGCATTTTAGCACCGCTTTTCACCCGCAGATAGATGGTTAGAGTGTGCGGACCATCTAGACTCTAGAAGATATGCTGCGAGCATGCGTGTTAGACTTTGGTGGTAGTTGGGCTACTTATCTTCCTTTAGCCGAGTTCTCATACAACAACAACTACCACGCGAGTATTGACCTTCCTCCCTTCGAGATGTTGTACGGGAGAAGGTACAGGACCCCGATATGCTAGGGAGAAGTTGGCCAGAGGGTCATGGGGAGCACCGAAGTGGTGCTCAAGACGATCGAGAAGATCCAGCAGGTGCGGAGTAGGCTTTAGACTGCTCAGAGTCGGCAGAAAACCTATACCGACAAGCGCCGATCAGACCTGGAGTTCCAGGTCGGAGATATGGTTCTCCTGAAGGTGTCGCCAAGGAAGGGCGTCATCCGATTCAGGAAGCGGGGCAAGTTGGGCCCCAGGTACATTGGACCATTTAGGGTTCTAGCCCAGGTGGGCAAGGTGGCGTACTGGCTGGATCTGCTAGCCGAACTCAGTCAGATCCATAACACCTTTCACGTCTCGCAGCTGCGGAAATGCCTAGTGGACGAATCAACGGTGGTACCTTTAGAGGATATTTAGGTTGATGACAGCCTGAATTACATTGAGCGGCCAGTAGCAATCCTCGGACAGAAGTCGAAGGATCTGAGGAACAAGAGGGTGGAGCTAGTAAAGGTGCAATGGCAGCACCGAAAGGGTTCGGAGTGGACTTGGGAACCGGTAGAAGACATGAGGGAGCACTATCCCGGGCTTTTCCAGGAGCGAGCGGCAAACTTCAAGGACGAAGTCTAAAATAAGTGGGGGAGATTTGTAGCACCTGCTTCCTTGTATGTATTTTAATCTAAGTATTTCTGCATTTTTAGCTGGAACTCGGCGAGTTGTAGGCCCGAATCGCCGAGTAGAGACGAGATATCGAGCACGTTTAAGTTTGCGACTCGGCGAGTCCGCCAGTCTGGATGAAACCCTAATTTCAAAGGTTTGCACCCTATTTAAACATCTTTTTGTGCCTCATAACGGCCCCCATTACGTCCAGAACACCCCTCACGAAGCCCTAACCCTTCTTTTAGTAATTTGAGTGCTTTTGGTGCAATTCCTTGAAGTTTTGGAGAAAAGAAGAAGGTAGATCAAGAGGAGAGGAAGAAGATCCAAAATATTTCTGCCATTTCAGAGCTTCTAGAGGTATTAGACTTGAAACCCTCTATGTTCCTTCATTATTATCTCCTTAAGATCTTAAGATAGTTATTTTAAGGCCTCTTCTAGTCTTGATATTTGAGTAATGAGCTTATAGTGTTAAAGGACTTCAAATCTAGGCATGACTGAGCTCTAGGAGCTTGGATCTATTGCCTTTATAAGCCTAACTCGTGTATAAGTCCTAGATGTACTCTTCTAGTCCTTGTTAAGCCTCTTATTTCCCTTTTGATGCATGAATACACGTAAAGTTGGAAACTTTACTTGTAAAACCTACCCTAAGAACACAGATCTATGAATGGAATGCATTAGATTCAAGTAGAATTAGGTATATAGTAATTTCATGCAAGCGACTCGGCGAGTCGTTCTTCTGACTCGGCGATTCGAGTCGCGAGTTCTCGATTTTCCCCTTTTGAGTTAAGCTAAGTGGCATCAGTGAGCTTTAAGTGGACTCAATAAGTCGGAAGCCAGACTCAGTAATGGAGGGACTCGGCGAGTCAATGCCCTGGCTCGGTGAGTCTAAGGCAATCTTCTTGCCTCAAGAACAGACTCGACGAGTTGTTCATACAACTCGGAGAGTCACAGACCAGAGTGTTCATCGGATGAAGATGAACTCGACGAGTTGTTCATACAACTCGGTGAGTCGAATGAAGGACTATTGGATGTCTGTATAGAAGGAGAACTCGTCGAGTCAATGCCTAACTCGATGAGTAGAGATGAGTATAAGGACAAGTGGAAGGACAGGGACTCGGCGAGTTGGCAAGCCAACTCGGCGAGTCATGTCAACTAGAAGTTGACTTTGACTTGACTTGGTCGGGGATAAAATGGTCATTTTACCCTACAAGTATATATTAGTTTTGACTAAGTGTTTTGTTGGAATTACAGTCGGAGGATTTTCGGAGCAGCAATATCAGACAGACAGTTCCCGCGTAGATCAGCAGCTACTACGAGGTGAGTTACCTTCCAGTAGCGGTGGGTCTATGGACACAATGCCGGCCCACCAGTAGGAGTTGTGTGTTAGATGATTGTCTGTGTGATATCATCTAGGTTTGCTACCACCTGATATGTTAAATGCTAGCTTGATGTTTTATAGTAGTAGGGTTCAGTTGTTAGGACCGAAGGGAAGTCAGACACCCTAGATACGTCTAACGATATGTGATGTTATGATTATATGCTAGCATGATTTGTTATATGTGTTAGGGGTAGTAGGAGGGGAACAGTCCCCGAGTTCGGTTGTTAGGAATGAAGGGTAGTCAGACACCCCAGATACGTCTGATAGTATGTTATGTTATGATATGTGTTAGTAGTAGTGGTAGGGGTGAAATAGTCCCCGAGGTTCGGTTGTTAGGACCGAAGGGTGGTCGGCACCCCAGAATGGCCGCACGGGTAGGACGACACCCCATAATGGCCGCACGGGTAGGTCGGCACCCCCAGAATGGCCGTACTGGGTAGGTTGGGCACCCCAGATATGTCTGACAAGTATTATATGTTATATGATTGTATGGCATGTGGTACGATGGGGGAACTCACTAAGATTTATGCTTACAGTTTACAGTTTTGGTTTCAGGTACCTCTTCAGCGAAGGGGAAGGAGCTGGTGCGGTAGCGGCACATCATACACGCACTCTCGTTTTCCATATCATGAGTTATTCTGGGATTTGTACTCTGACATTATTATGATTTATGTTCTGGATTTGCAGACACCAAATATGTTTTAAGAAATGATATGATCGAATGTTGTTTATTTACAAATGTTTTACAAAGTGATTAATTGAAAATGAAATTTTTGGACTTGAAAAATTGGGTTGTTACAGGTGTGTAACTTCCCCGATGTGTTCCCAGAGGATCATCCAGGTGTAGCACTCACGCGACAAGTCGAATTCCGAATCGACTTGGTTCCCGGAGCTACCCCCATCGCCAAAGCTCCATACCGTCTAGTGCTAGCAGAAATGCAAGAACTGTCTAGTCAACTGAACGAACTGCTAAGCAAAGGGTTCTTCAGACCAAGCTTTTCACCTTGGGGAGCACCAGTTCTGTTTGTAAAGAAGAAAGACAGATCATTTCGCATGTGCATCGATTATCGGGAGCTAAACAAACTCACCGTCAAGAACCGATATCCCCTACCCCGAATCGCCGACCTCTTTGACCAACTGCAAGGAGCAAGCTACTTTTCAAAGATCGACCTGAGGTCGGGTTATCATCAACTACGAGTTCAAGAGGTAGATATCCGCAAGACTGCATTCAGAACTTGCTATGGGCACTACGAGTTTGTAATAATGCCCTTCGGATTAACAAACACACCTGCGGTGTTCATGGACCTGATGAATCGGGTGTGCCAACCCTACTTAGACAAATTCATGATCGTATTCATCGACGCCATTTTGGCCTACTCTCGGAGCGAGAAGGAGCACCGCCAGCACCTACGACAAGTGTTGGAGACATTAAAAGCTGAGAAGCTTTATGCGAAATTCTCTTAGTGTGAATTTTGGATTAGAAAAGTGGATTTCCTCGGTCATGTGGTTAGTGAGAAAGGGATACATGTGGATCCCTCCAAAATCAAGGCAATCGAGAACTGGTCAGCACCGACAATGTCGACAGAAATCCGACAATTCCCAGGGCTCGCTGGCTACTACCGAAGATTCATATAGAAATTCTCCAAGATCGCTAAACCACTCACCACCTTGACTCAAAAAGGGGTAGTGTTCAAGTGGGAAGATAAACAAGAAGTTGCCTTCCAAACATTGAAGCAAGCCCTATACAACGCACCGATCTTGTCTCTCCCAGAGGGGACCGAAGACTTCGTTGTGTACTGCGATGCTTTGAATCAAGGTCTAGGATGTGTGATCATGCAAAGAGGGAAAGTCATCGCTTATGCATCAAGACAGCTTAAGACGCACAAAGTTAATTATACCACCCATGACCTTGAACTGGGAGCAGTAGTGTTCGCCCTCTGGAGGCACTACCTCTACGGCACAAAGTGCACTATCTTCACCGATCACAAAAGTCTTCAGCATATCCTCAATCAAAAAGAGCTCAACATGCGGCAAAGGAGATGGGTAGAGCTGCTGAACGACTACGAGTGTGAAATTCGCTACCACTCGGGTAGGGCCAATGTAGTGGCTGATGCCCTAAGCAGGAAGGAATATTCGAGCCGCCGAGTAAAAGCCTTAACCATGACAATCCATTCCCACTTGGCCACGCAAATCAAGGAAGCTCAACTAGAAGCCTTGAAACCAGAAAATGTGACAGGTGAGGCATTAAGAGCGATGGATAAAAATTTAGAAGTCAAGGATGATGGAGCACGTTATCTCATGAATCGGATTGGACACCGAAGTTTGGTGGATTCCGAGACGTTGTCATGAATGAAGCACACAAGACTTGATACTCCATCCATCTAGGGTCAGATAAGATGTATCTAAACCTTAAAAAGCTATACTGGTGGCCAAACATGAAGGTCGAGATTGCTACTTATGTGAGCAAGTGCCTGACTTGCGCCAAGGTCAAAGTAGAATACCAGAAGCCATCAGGACTACTACAACAGTTGGATATACCTGAGTGGAAGTGGGAACGGATAACCATGGACTTCGTAACCAAGCTGCCTAAGACGTCAGGCGGGCTTGATACCATATGGGTAATCGTAGATAGATTGACCAAGTCTGCGCACTTCCTGCCGATAAAGGAAACCGACAAGATGGAGAAGTTAACCAGGACGTACATCAAGGAGATTGTGCGACTGCATGGTGTACCAATATCCATTATCTCCGACCGTGATAGTAGATTCACCTCGCGATTTTGGTAGCCCCTACAGAAATCTCGGGGAACTAGGCTTGACATGAGTACGGCCTACCATCCACAAACCGACGGGCAGAGCGAGTGAACCATACAGACATTGGAAGACATGTTGAGAGCCTGTGTGATAGACTTTGGTAAGGCATGGGATACCCATTTACCTCTTATAGATTTCTCCTACAATAACAGCTATCACACTAGTATTAATGTCGCCCCATTCGAAGCTCTCTACGGCCGCAAGTGCAGATCACCCCTGTGTTGGGCTGAAGTGGGGAATACACAGCTAGCTAGAGGGCAAATCTCTAAAAGCACCCTCAGTGGTCCTGAAATCATAAGGGAGACCACAGAAAAGATTGTTCAAATTCGGGAAAGAATGAAAGCATCCCGAGATCGGCAAAAGAGTTATCCGGATAAACGACGCAAACCCTTGGAATTCCAGGTCGGAGATCGGGTACTACTGAAATTTTCCCCTTGGAAAGGAATGATACGTTTCGGTAAATGTGGGAAACTAAACCCGAGGTACATCGGACCATTTGAAATCCTTGCCAAGATTGGTCCCGTGGCGTACAAACTCATATTACCACAAGAACTTAATAACGTACATCCCACATTTCACGTATCGAACTTAAAGAAGTGTCTATCTGACGAAACACTCGTAATACCACTCGACGAAATCGAAGTTAACGAAAACCTCTACTTCGTGGAGGAACCAGTCGAAATCATGGATCGAGAGATCAAGTGAACAAAATAAAGTCATATTCCCATCGTGAAGGTCCGTTGGAACACTAAACGAGGACCTGAGTTCACCTAGGAACGCGAAGATCAAATGAAACAAAAATACCCACATCTTTTCCCAAACTCTTGAAGTCTCAGTCAGAATGTAAATTTCGGGCTGAAATTCCCTCTAACGGGGGGATGATGTGACAATAGTCAATTTCGGGTCAAGTCAAAGTCAAACAAAGTCAACGAGTTAAACCGGTCGACTCAATTAACCCTTGTATATTAGGGTTTACGTTATGTAATTACTGTACAACTCGTTATTTTAATGAGAGAACCTCATTTGGAAAATTCGTGTGTTTAATTTTCCTTAGCCTTGATAGTGCTAAACAATGAACCAAACCGATAAAACAATGTTGCATACTCATCTAGAGTGTGTAAGATTCTTAAACATGGCTTAACAGGGCTTGCAGACCTTGAGTTGCGAATCCAAACACTCAAAAAGGTCACAAAGGAAGCCTCTCTTAATCTCTTTCACTCTATTGTCAAATCTCTCCTAAATCTCTCCAAGTATATGAAATCTCTCCAAGTATGTCAAATCTCTCCCAAATCTCTCCAAGAATGTGGAATCTCTCCTAAATCTCTCTCAAAACCCCTTTTGATTTATTTTAATCATTTGGGCCATCCCGACCCTTAACCGGGTCAAAAATCGCTTAAAACGAGGTTAGAACGGGTAAAATACCCTAAAAGACCTGAAACCCCCTTTATACGGCCGAAGCCTCTTAGGGCCCAACCCTCTTGGACCGGAAGCAATCTGAACCAAGGCCCTTGGGTAGCCGCAACCACCGAGCCGAAACCTGGAGCCGCAGCCGTCAAGCCCGTAGCCACCTCACCTTCGGTCTTCCTTCGGACGAAGCCGCCTGCGGTAGTAGCTCGGACTGCAGCCTCTCTTCTCCTCGGACCGCAGTCATGCAACCAATGCCACTCCGGATTTAGGCTGCTGATGACCCAACCCTCGCCAGACTTCGGATTCTCCTCTTTGCTACCCCATTTTCGACCCCGATTCCGTTTTAAGACCGTTTTTAATTATTTTAACGGGGGATTTTCACCCAAACTTATATTTTGACATATAAGGTCCCAAATATTCATAAATTCAACATATTTTTAAGAAAATCCTTATTTAAGAATAAAATCCGTTAAATAAGATTTTGTGGTGGAGTGTTGACTCTTCCATAAGGTTTGACACAAGCTACCACCCCCATACCCACTTCATGACCAACCATTGTCCTCCCCACCATACCTAGTCACTTCATAGTCCTTTCCCACCCAATTTTCAGCCTCTCCCACCTCCTAAGAGCTGGAACAACTCATCCTCTCTCCTTATTCTCACTCACTTGCTCTCATTTCACCAAAGATCAAACTCAACTTTTCTCTCAAACTTTCTCCCTTAATTTCGGGATTCCAAGGCTGATCATCAAGCTTTCTTACACTCTTGGTAAGTATAATTCATCCTCCTTGTGATAATTACACTTCATTCTACTCCAATCATAGATTGCTTACACAAATTCCATCACTTTGGTGTTAGATTCTCGAAAATCTTCTAGGCATCTTCAAGTGTTCTTGAATTGAACACTTCTCATCTCCAACACTCATCTACTGAAACCATTTAATTTGAGTTCATATCCCTATATGTTCATGCTTTCTTAAGTTTTAAAGGAGGGGAATACAAGTCAAAACACCAAGAACACCACTAAGTTCTTCTAACAACTTTCATCAGAAAAGTTGGGCTCCATTCACAGACTGTTTTTATCAACCTAAAAATTTTAGTTTTCAAAAATGTTTTAGGTTCAAGTAGCCCCAGTTCTTAGCTTTACAACTACTACTTGCACATCTCCACACGATTTTTCTACGATTTATAGTGATTTTTATAAAACTGTCTATCATTTCGAGAACCAATCCGGACCAGTCTGTGATTATGGACATTTTCACACACGTTGGAGACCACTAAAAATCATGATAAAATTTGTGAAGAAACTAGACACGTTTTCCAAACTATCAGAATTTACGGATTCTGATTTGGACCTGTTATGAATTTTCTATAAATTTTCTAAGAACAGTAAAAGAAAATGTTAACAACAGAAAAATGCTATCAATTCCATTTCACCTTGTAATATGTTGAGCAATGTGTATATCTTTATGTGAATATATGTTGTTGCAAATAAATGACATTTTGTCTTAGTATATAGACATGCATCAATTAACAAATGGATTTTGATATTTATATAGAATATAGAAGATAACAATTTGTTATAATCAAAGTACATTCATTACACACAAACATTCGAATGACTATGTTAAGTATAGTTTACGTACATTACCACTACTACCCTTGTTTTGATAAACTATAATAGGTATAGTTTATGATACATTACATAACACACTCATACAAAAAGAGTACATTTATACAAAAGGGATTTTCATTACATTATACATGAATTCGTTAATGACTTTGTGAGACATTCATTTCACATTTACCAATAAGTCATGTATTGTAACCAGAGTCTCCTGGAGGGAGAGCATGATAGTTGTATATAGATATATATTGGGATTGACAAACTCACACCTGAGCTGCATGCAACAACTAGACCAGCAGGTCTGAGGTGACAAATGTCATAACATTTTCGACGCCTAAAGAACGTCGTTTCAGGCCATCTAGGTCATAGCATGGTTATAATATCTCACATTAAGTATTAGCAAACATAGAATTTATGGGGATTTCATTGAAATCAAATGAGTTTATGTCGATTTAAACTTGCATTGTTTTACTATAAATATGACAAATTATTTGTAAATTCCGGTCTTTGGGTTTTAAGACTACATTTACACATTAAGGAAAATATTGGATCTTCTGGAACTGACACTACTTTTACAAGAAAAGGTTTTCATAATTTCATACAAAAACTTTTGAACTCACCAACCTTTGTGTTGACACCTTTTTCAAACAACTTGTATTCTCAGGAAATCACTAAATAGATAACCAAGTGCTTTTGAGGATAGGACGTTAAGGCGTCAAACATTTCACATTTTGTCAACATATTGTAATTGAGTTGGAAACATGTAATTCATACAATAATGTAACTCTTTCAATTATATATACATTGGTTGTGTTTGCTTAAATCACTATTGAAATTGTTGTTATGATGTTATACATGAAGTCCTCCACCCCCGGACGTTTCCGCCATCCTTGGTTTGGGGGTGTGACAATAATAAACTAAATATTGGTACTTGTCTAATAAACTCAATTAAACATGTATGAGAAGATATAATTTTTTTTATAAATGAATTTATGCTCTCTAATCTTCCTATAGTCGTCATGCCACCAAAGAAAAAGCCACGAAGATAACTTGGAACCCAAAAACTTTTAATCTGGTATAACGCTATTACATGCTTATTCTTTTCAAGATTGTATTTTGCACTTACTAATGGCCATTGTTGCTCAAATTCTTCAACCGAATCTAACTTATATAAGTTGAAAATTCGGTGCACCAACTTGAGTATTCACTTCTTAGCACTGAAGTAAACCAACTGCTAAACTTAGTGGTGATGTGCCATATGCAAAATGCATGTTTAGTATAAGGCATCTCCGTTTCAATTGCTTGTTTATCCAAGGATCTTGATCGGTCAATATCGTTTTTGGTGACTTTTTCATCGATAGAGTAAAATTCTAAAAATAAAGTAAACTTCATAAATTCAATCACATAATAATACAAATAGGTTTCAAAAAAAATCAAACAAAAATATACTTACCTTAAAGAGCCATTCACATGTGTTTAATTTCTCATTACGTAGAAGTGCACAACCAAACAATATAGTTCTTCCATGATTGTCGATACCGACAAATATGCCAAATGGCATGTCATATGAATTCACCTTGTATATAGTATCAAATACCACAACATCTCCGTATTTTTGATACAATTCAAAACAATGAGCATGACACCGAAAAATATGTTCTAGTTAATTTTCGCTATCTAGTGTAGATGCATATTGAAAATTAAGATTTTCATTTTTAGCATTTTTACAGTACTCCAAAAGCTCTTTTGCATCATTCTATGAGTGCAGTTTATGATTTTTAGTAAAAAAGTTATAAACATCCTTTTTAAGAAAAGAAAGTTATCCATGTCTCACATTCCTTTCAAGCTCAATCAGATGCATAATTTGTGTAACGGACGAACCCTCTTCTTTTAATAAAAGTATGTGTTTTTCATCTTCTAATGTAATATTACGGTAAGATGGTAAAAAAAAACAAACCTCATGAGCATTCAACAAAACATGATTATGCACCTTAACAAATTTAGTGACTTGCTACTCTTCGGGGAAGATTTCGCTAATTCTTCTCAATGTTATATGTATATGAGCCTTGCATTCACATCTTATATAACCTCGGTTTCTTGTTTTTTTTCTGTGTAATCTTTTTTAAACTCTAATTTTCCTTCATGAAGACAAAAAAGTCACGTCTTTTCCTTCCTCCTGTTTTCTTGTTCACGAACCTTCCTTTTCGAATGGAAAACCCTTTCTTTCTCGCATAATTTTGACAAAAAATAAGAGCCTCTTCTTCACTTAGAAAATATTGACCAACAAACGGTTCATCAAAAATTGTCTTGTTGTTTTGACTATGTCCTTCAATAGCAGTTTCTTCATGCCGTGCATTTATGGAGTTTTCTTCCACAGGAACTTCATTAAGATCAAAAAAGATGCGTTCTTCCATCTATAAATGTTAGAAAAATGCTAAACTATTGTTTGTCGAAGAAAATGACAGGAGATATACTGTAAAAAAAATTAAAAAGATCATATATAAACATGGAAGATATGTAATCATATTAGAAGGAACAAAAACTAAAAAATATATCTACTATAATAAATGAAGGTTTTTTTTGCCACATGTCATCTTCTCATTTATTTGGACACATGGCATTTTCTACATTTTTTAAATTTTCTATTTTCCACTTGTCATTTTATTGTATTTTTCATTTTATTAAATTAAAATTTCACATTTAATATGTAAGGTAATATATATGTAAGGTATTTATTAGAAAGAGTTTATATATGTAATGTATTCAATACATTAAAGCTTCCTTAAGTTTAATAATTCAAAATTTTTTAATTCTTCTTATGAATTCGAAGTTTTCAAATTGTTAAAATTTCATATTTAATTTTTTTAAATAAACTCATGTAATACATGGGTCTCACACCTAGCATGTACTAAATTAACTTGAAATTTTAGTATTAAAATAATATAAACGTAAATTAGGAAAATAAAAAAACAGTTTGCTAATTAATACAAATCTTAGTTCCAATAATTTTTTTACCATAATTACTATTTCTTATATGTGCCCTTAGGGCACATATTAGAAAAACCCATGATTAAAATAGGTTTGGGGATTATTATTTTTTGGGGCAATTACTAATCTAGCCAAATTAAGGAAGTGATTAACAATTTTTAGCCAAAAATTAGTAAATGTCCAAATATAGCCCACGAAACCGTAGGTTTCTATATATTATTTTACTGTTTCGTGTTTTGTATAATTTTTTTTCATCTCTAAGATACAAAACCGTCGGTTTTTTAAAATCTACGGTTTACGTTTAAGGTAAAAAATCTGGTGTTTTTTTTAAGTCTACTGTTTTGGGGTTTAATCTACTGTTTTGTCAAAAAAGCTACGGTTTTAATTTTTTTTTATTTTTAGATATAGAGTATTAAAAAAGTGTTTATAAGATGTAAAATTATTTTATTAAAAATTTTTGAGAATTCAAAGCAGTAGACTTAAAAAAAACGTTTTTTTTTTCCCAAAACCATAGGCTACAGTTTGGGAAACTGTAACGTCCCGTCTCTGGTATGTTGTTTTCATGTTTATTTATTTAGAAGTTTTCCTGAGGGACTCGGCGAGTCTATAGCCCGACTCGTCGAGTAGAGACGGGATTTCGAGCACGTGTAAGTCGGCGACTCGACGAGTCCATATTCCGGACTCGGCGAGTCCGCATGTCTGAAAGAAACCCTAAATCCCCGGGTTTGCTCACAATTTAAGGAATGATATGTGCCCCAAACTCGCCTCCTTCACCCTCAGAGAGCCTGTGAGCAACCCTAAATCATTCCTTGTTTGATTAAAGTGTTTTGTGTGGATTCTTGAAGGTTTGAAGAAGAAAAAGAAGAAAGGACCAAAGAGAAGAGGTGTAGAGCAAAGATCCAAGGCCAAAATCAGAGTTCATTGAGGTATATCTCGGAATCATTCTGTTTTGTGCTTAAAACCTCCATTGGAACACCTCTAAGGCTAGGTTAATGTATTTTCCAAGCTTGATAGTTGTATGGATGCCTTGATGGGTCGAGATATCCCTAGATCTGTTCATTTAGGAGTTGTAGAGCCCTGATCTATTGCCTTTTTCGAAGTTGCCTTGCATGAAACCCTAGATCTAGCCTTTATTATGCTTTTTGAGCCTTTTAATCTTCATGGATGCTTATGGGCACGTAAAGATAGAATCTTTACGTGTTAATCGAGCATAAGAAGCCCAGATCTACAAGTTATATGTGTTGGATTCAAGCAGAATCGAGTTTATAGTAACTGCATGCATGCAACTCGGCGAGTCGTTCTTCAGACTCGGCGAGTCGAGCCGCGAGTCCCCGATTTTTCCCCTTTTGAGTGATTCCGAGTGGGGACCAGTGAGTAGTAGAATGGACTCAGTGAGCCGGAGGTCAGACTCAGTAATGGAGGGACTCGACGAGTTGTTCATACAACTCGGCGAGTCCAAGGCAATCTTCTTAGTTCAAGAACAACTCGTCGAGTTGTTCATACAACTCGGCGAGTCGGATGCAGATAGCCTGAGTTCTAGAATCGAAAGGAAACTCGTCGAGTTGATGTCATACTCGACGAGTAGCAGCGAACAGGGTTGAGAAATGAGAGTAGGGACTCGGCGAGTTGACGGCCCAACTCGGCGAGTCGGGTCAACTGTAAGTTGACTTTGACCGGGAGAGTTGATTTTGGCCAGGGGTAAAAGAGTCATTTTACCCCAATACAATTATTAGTATTTGATTGAGTGTGTTTGTGGAATTATAGCTGGGGAGATACCGGAGCAGCGGCAGATAGCTTCCAGGGCCACACACTCAGCAACCAGTTCACGAGGTGAGTTCCCTTCCAGTAGGAACGGGTCTAAGGCCACAATGCCGGCTCGTTCAATTAGTAGTAGTTTCCGGACTTTGGTCTGATGCAGTATTTAGTATGATTGATGCCTTCATGGCTCAGTCATGTTTGTGTGTTATGTGTTCCGGGTTATGGCCCGAAGCAGTATGCAGTATATGTTGTTGTGTTAGTTTATATGTTTATGTTATGCTATGTTTAGTAGTTCCGGACTTCTGTCCGATGCAGTCAGTTCCGGACTTCGGTCCGATGCAGGAGGCAAGGCCTCGGTAGTTCCGGACTTCGGTCCAATGCAGTTTCCGGACTTCGGTCCGATTCAGAGGGCAAGGCCCTGGTTAGTTCCGGACTTCGGTCCGATGCAGTTTCCGAACTTCGGTCCGATGCAGTGGGCAAGGCCCAGTAATTGCTATATGTTTGTATAGTATGTGGTAATTTGGGGGAGCTCACTAAGCTTCGTGCTTACAATTTTAGTTTTGGTTTCAGGTACTTCCGCAAGTAAAGGGAAGAGCTCGGGATGATGGCATCGCACACACCACAACTTCAGTTTTTGTCTCGGGAGATTGTTTTGATACTTAGTTTGATTTGATACAGTTGTATCACGACATTTTATTATGGTTTGAGATATTTGACGTATGGTTTTATGATATGACGTTCAGCATATGATTTTTATTATTATTAAAACGAATTTTTTTTGGGTCGTATTTTGGGATGTTACAGAAACCATAGCTAAAACAAGAATAGGTTTTAAAAAACCTACGGTTTTGTATCTTAGAAATGAATATATATATATATATATATATATATATATATATATATATATATATATATATATATATATATATATATATATATATATATATATATACAAAACACAAAACAGTAGACGAATTTACGAAATAGTAGATGAATTACCACAAAAGAGTAGTCAACTCTCGTTGACCGTAGTCAACTATAAGTTGACTACTCTTTTGTGGACTATTTTTGGCTAAGAGGTTTTTCTTTGCTATTATTTGATAAGCAATTAGCAATTATGACTAGATTTGTATTTTCCCCTTATTTTTTTTAAGAAGAAAAAGAAAAGTAGGTTTTGACCTATTTTTTTTTGTCCTTTATCTCCATGACTTCGTAAGTTGTAATCTACAATTCTGAATTCAGGAGATTATCATTCTATTTTTATTTTATACTTTCGCTTTATTTTTATTTTACATTGCTATTTTATTTTGATCGATATTTGACTAGTATTTATTGGCACTAAAGGTTCTATTTTAGTTTTTTAAACATTTTAGAACTTTTATACACCATGTGGGATCCACCAAATATTTGAGTTTCGAATTACTTTTATATTCTACATTAGTTAGTGGTTAATGTAAAGTATCGTGTAATTGAATTTCTTGTCCTTTATTGTTCACATCCCCCAATATATTACATTAGTTAGTGGTTAATGTAAAGTATCGTGTAATTGAATTGCTTGTCCTTTATTGTTCATATCCCCCAATATATAGATACAAAGAGTATAGTAGAGTACAGCTATTAAAAGATATATACATGGAAAGTAAATATGCTAAAATAATATACATATACAATAATAATTATGTACGTTAATACTCCCCTGCAGTCTGAGCTATAGTCGGTCGTATGCTTAGAATGTTCTTGAATTTTGTGAAGAGTTGACGTGGAAGCCCTTTAGTGAATATGTTTTCATATTGATAATCAGCAGGAACGTTTAGAACTTTGACAGACCCAACTCGAAATTTTTCTCTAACAAAGTGGATGTCGATTTCAACAAGTTTTGTTCACTAGTGTTGAACTGGATTTTTAGACAGATAAATGGCCGAAATGTTGTCACAATAAATGATGGTAGCTTGTGTGATAGGTACTAAAAGTTCAAGTAGAATATTACGCAACCAACTTGTTTTAGCGACAGTATATGCAACACATTTGTATTCTACTTCTACACTAGAGCGTGAGATGGTTGGTTGGCGTTTTGATGAACATGAAACCAAATTTTCACCAAGAAAAACGCAAAAATCGTAAGTGGAACGACGCGTGTCTGGGCATCCCCCCAAATTAGCATCAGAGTAGGCAGTGATCTTGATAGATTTTGAGGGATTAATGTGCAGGCCGTCAGAGATAGTTCCTTTGATGTGCCTTAGGATTCGTTTAGGAACTAGAAGTGAGGATCACGAGGTGCATGCATGAAGAAGAACACTTGTTGGAAAGCAGAAGAGATATTGGGTCGTGTAAAAGTAAGGTATTGAAGGGAACCGGCTAGGCTTCGGTAAAGTGTGTCATCGGTTAATGGTTTCCTGGCAGTGGCATTGAGTTTAGATGTTCTGTCAACGGGAGTGGTGGAAGGTTTGCAATTTGACATATTTGCTCTGGCTAGGATCTCTGTAGCATACATTTCTTGAGATAGGAATAGACCACCATATAATCTTTGAACCGAAACACCGAGATAATGGTGAAGGTTTCCAAGGTCCATCATTGCAAATTCCCAAGAGGGATTTTATGATGCCGTGTAGGAGATGTTCATCAGAGGCTATGAGGATTATATCGTCTACATACAGAAGTAGATAGGCCATTTTATTACCCTTTTTAAAGATGAATAATGATGAGTCTCATATGCTACTTTGAAAACCGCATGACTGAATGTATGTGGCAAAGTGTTGATACCACACTTGGGTGCTTGTTTGAGGCCGTATAGAGATTTCTTTAGCCGACAAACATGACTGAGATGTTGAGTGTTGGTGCTTGGAGAATCTAAGAAGCTTATGGGAGGAGGATTTTTTGGTATGTTCTGATCTTTGGCATGTTGTATTTCAGTGTGGTGATGAGCACTCAGGGAGGAGGTTTTGGTTTTGGTCCTGGTTCCGAATCAAGTGCAGGTACTGAGCCAATTAGCGAGCAGATGCAGGAGTTCATCTCGTCAGAGACTACCCGCGTTATTTTGGAGCAGACTCTTGTGATATTTGGTTCGGTCAAGGAGGGGACTTTGGAGATCTTGGATGAGCGCTTGGGAGTGTTCCATGATAAGGTTATGGCTGTCGTTGGAGCTCACACTCTTTCTTTCTGTGAGTTTCGGGCTTGTGGAGCTCCTATGTTCTATGGGGAGAGAGACCCCATTGCCAGTAGGAGGTGATTAGCGGATATGGCTAACGCATTTAGGACGAGTTTCTGCCCGGAGGAAGAGAAGTTTAGATATGCTTCCTGCCTTTTGAAGGAAAGGGCATGAGAGTGGTGGGAGGAGCTTGGTCGTGAGGTCGATGATGATGCAGTTGATCATGACTTGGGTGATTTCTTGACCAGCTTCTGAGCTAAGTTTGCACTTGTGATCGAGGTGTAGCAGTCGGTGTGAGAGTTTCAGGATCTCCACCGGATTACTAAGATTGTGGCAGAGATCACTTCCAAGTTCCGGGAGAAGGCTTTATTGGTTCCGCAATATGCATCAGATGAGGAAGTGAAGAAGGTGAGGTATCATGATATGCTGTGAGATGATATTAGGGAGTTTGTGAGTATTTCAGGGTGCAAGACCCTGAATGATATGATTTCTAGAGCCCAAGAGTGGGAGATCGATTTGGAGCACCTTGGGAAGAAGGGGTCAGATCAGGTGCATATAGTGGAGGGTCCCGGGAAGAGACCCAAGACTTCTGATTAGCGTTTGAGAGGCCAGCAAGGCCGGAGTCAGTGCAGCATGTGCGACAAACTACACCATGGTGTTTGTCTTTCCAGGGGTTTGGGCTACTACAAGTATGGCAGGGTTGGTCATCTCAGTAGGGATTGCCCTCAAGGGCAAGATCGTTATGTATTTACTGCAGCCATGTGGGCCACAACAAGGCTGACTATCCGATGTCGAGGCTAGGGAAACAGAAGGGTCGCACATGTGGCAAGCGCGGCAAGAGTCATGAGGGGATTTGTCGAGCAGGGTCTTGCTATAAGTGTGGCAAGGAGGGGCACATGGCCAAGGATTTCCCCAAGGGATTTGCAATCTGCTTCCACTGCAACCAAACCGGACACCGGAAGGCCGAGTGTCCGCAACTGCAGGGATCGGCATAGGGAGCATCGCAGGGATCTGCCCCTGTTGTCGTACGAGCTATTGAGGGACGGCCAGTGAAGGCTGAGGCACCAAAGCTCGTGGGAGAGTCTTCCAGTTGACAGCGGAGGAGGTCCGCGCAATGCCCGACGTCGTGCCTGGTATGTATTCTTTTATTTATTTATTTCTAAGTTTGAGATACTATGCTTATATTATGGTATGTGTAGGTACTTTTCTTGTGATTTCTGTACCTGCTATGGTGTTATTTGACTCGGGTGCGAGTCGATCTTTCATGTCTTTAGCATTTAGTCAACACATCAGTACCTGTCGAGAGGCGTTGAGTCGACCTCTTCGAGTTTCCATAGCTGACGAGCGAGCGGTATATGCCACTGAGGTGATTTGAGGATGTGTACTCAAGATCTTCGGTGTTGAGTTCCCGATAGATCTAGTCCCGATTGCGATGGGGGATGTCTGTGTCATCGTGGGCATGGATTGGTTGAGCAGATTCGGAGCGGTCATCAACTGCGAGCGATAGCTGGTGACCATACGAGACCCTAGTGGGGGAGTGATTACGGTGTACGGCGAGGGTACCCATTCTGGATCAGCGTTTTGTTCGGCTGCTAGAGCGAGGCAGAGTCTACAGCAGGGTTGTAGTGGGTTTGTGGCCTATGTGATGGACACACGAGTGGCCAAAGAGAGGCCGAGTTCGGTTGGTGATGTACCGATAGTGCGAGAGTTCCCGAACGTTTTCCCCGAGGAGTTGTCGGGTGTGCCTCGCAAGAGGCAGGTGGAGTTTCATATCGATTTAGTTCTGGGAGCGGCGCCTATTGCCAAGGCACCTTATTGCCTTGCGCCGCCAGAGATGCATGAGATATCCTCGCAGCTTTAGGAGCTGTTGGGAAAGGGGTTTGTTCGGTCGAGTAGCTCGCCGTGGGGAGCGCCGATCCTTTTTGTCAAGAAAAAGGATGGTTCACACCGGATGTGCATTGATTACCAGGAGTTGAACAAGTTGACGGTCAAGAACCGTTACCCCTTACCGAGGATCGATGATATGTTCGATCAGTTGCAAGGAGCGTCTTGGTTCTCCAAGATTGATTTGAGGTATGGATATCATCAGATGAGAGTGTGTGATGAGGATATCCAGAAGACGACATTTAGGACTCGTTATGGGCATTACGAGTTCGTGGTGATGCCTTTTGGGCTCACCAATGCACCGGCAGCGTTCATGGATCTCATGAATAGGGTGTGTAGGCCGATGTTGGATCGATCGGTGATCGTGTTCATCGACGATATATTAGTGTATTTGAGGTCCAGAGAGCAACATGAGGAGCATTTGAGGGAGATTCTCATAGTTTTGAGATCGGAGAGGCTTTACGCCAAATTCTCCAAGTGTGATTTCTGGTTGCGAGAGGTCCAGTTCTTGGGGCATCTCGTCAACAAGAATGGGATATTGGTCGATCCGACCAAGATTGAGGTTGTGATGAATTGGGAGGTGTCGAGATCCCCCACTAAGATCAGGAGCTTTCTAGGGTTGGACGGCTATTATCGGAGATTTATCATGGATTTCTCCAAGATTGTTGTTCCTCTTACCAACTTGACCCGAAGGGAGTGGCTTTCAGTTGGGGTCCTGAGCAACAAGCCTCCTTTGAGACGCTTCACCAGAGATTATGCAAAGCCCCGGTGTTAGCCCTTCCGGAAGGGATGGAAGATTTTGTGTTGTATTGTGACGCGTCGATATTTGATTTGGGTGCGGTGCTTATGCAGAGAGGTCATGTGATAGCATATGCATCGAGGCAGATGAAGCCTCATGAGACGAAGTATCCCACACACGATCTGGAGTTGGGGCCAGTGGTGTTCGCCCTCAATATCTGGCGTCACTATTTGCATGGGGTCCGGTGTATCATATACATAGACCACAAGAGTTTGAAGTACTTTATGGATCAGACCAACCTGAATATGCGCCAGAGGAGATGGTTGGATGTGGTAAAGGATTATGATTGTGAGATCCTGTACCATCCGGGCAAGGCTAACGTTGTAGCCGATGCCCTGAGCCGGAGGGCGGAAGGTGCCCCGATACGAGACATTTGTAAGAGGATGACGGTGATGACTCCGGTGTTGGATACCATACGAGTGGCTCAGGCAGAGGTTGTGAGGCCGGAGAACCGCAAGTGAGAGTGGGATATCGGGTAGATATCTGAGTTTGTTACCGATAGCCGAGGGCTTATTACCTTTTCAGGGTCGAATTTGGGTGTCGTTTGTGGGCGGGGCACGTACCATTCTGATGGAGGAGGCACAAAGATCGAGGTTCTCGATCCATCCCGGGGCCACTAAGATGTATTTGGACCTGAAAAGAGACTATTGGTGACCCTGTATGAAGAGGGATGTTGCATGGTTCGTTGAGAGGTGCTTGACCTGTCGCATGGTTAAGGCCGAGCACCAGCATCCGCATGGAAAGTTGCAGCCACTTGAGGTTCTCCAGTGGAAATGGGAACAGATTTTGATGGATTTTATCTCCAAATTGCCGAGGACCTCAAGGGGTGTCGATGTAATTTGGTTGATCTTTGATCGGCTGTCGAAGAGCGCTCACTTCCTTGCTATTAGTGAGAGCTCTTCCGTAGAGAGACTGGCAGAGATGTATGTGAGAGAGGTGGTATCGCGGCATGGAGTACCGATCTCGATTGTGTCCGATCGAGATGTATGTTTGACTTCTAGGTACTGGAAGAAGTTCCATGAGGAGTTGGGTACGAGGTTACATTTCAGTACCGGTTACCACCCCCAGACGGACGGACAGAGTGAGCGGACGATTCAGACGCTCGAGGACATGCTTCGAGCATGTGTGTTGGACTTCGGAGGAAGTTGGGACACGTACCAGCCTTTGGTTGAATTCTCCTGTAACAACAGCCACCATTCGAGTATTGGTATGCCTCCCTTCGATTTGTTGTATGGGAGGAGGTGTCGGACTCCCATCTGCTGGGGAGAGGTGGGGCAGCAAGTGATGGGTAGTACTGAGATAGTGCTTCAGACGACAGAGCAGATACAGCAGGTCAGACAGAGGTTGTTGACAGCTCAGAGCCGCTAGAAGAGTTCTGCGGATAGGCATCGATCTGAGCTCGAGTTTCAAGTTGGAGATTTCGTGCTCCTGAAGGTATCTCCTTGGAAAGGAGTTGATCCGATTCAGGAAGAGGGGCAAGTTGGGGCCCCAGTACATTTGTACATTCAAGGTGATTGCGAGGGTAGGCATGGTAGCATATCGTTTAGAGCTACCTGCTGAGTTGAGTCAGATTCATGATACCTTCCACGTATCTCAGTTGAGGAAGTGTATAGCCGACGAGACGGCGGTGGTGCCACTGTAGGATATTCAAGTGGATGCGAGCCTGAATTATGTCAAGAGGCCAATTGTAATAGTGGATAGGAAGATCAAGGTTCTGAGGAACAAGGAGGTGCCTCTAGTGCAGGTCCAATGGCAGCATTGGAGAGGGTCTGAGCTGACTTGGGAGCCGGAGTCGGAGATGCGGGAGCAGCATTCGGAGCGGTTTGCGGCATGAGACTTCGAGGGAGAAGTTTGGTTCTAGTGGGGGAGAATTGTAACATTCCAAAAATCAGGTATGCTTTATGAACCCTAATCTTTGCATGGTCGTCTATTGTGGTCCTTGTCAAGGCAAAGAATAGAAGACGGGTACGCGGGGCGTACTGGGGTGTACGTTCAGCGTACTCGTGCGCGTGTTTAATCGCGGAGGATTGCCCGGTACGCGGGGAGTACCCGGCCCATAAATGAAACCCTAATCCTTTGTAATCCACCTATTTAAAGACCATTATGGCCTCTTTTCTAGCCACCATTCCCAGAGACTTAACCTCCCAAACCCTAAATCTCGTTCTTGTAGCAAGAGAGTGCCTTGGAGAGCTTGTTGGTGTATTCTTGGACATTTGAGGTGAAGAGAAAGCTTTGGAAGAGAAGGAGTTAGAGCTCAAGCTTTTGGATCCAAGATTAGCAGTGGGAAAAGCTTCATTTGGAGGTAAAAAGCTTCAAGCTTTCCTTCATTTCTGTTTTTTGTTTTGTATGGGGATGTTTTAAGGGTTTTTCCCCCAAGTTGATAACTTTAAGTGTTGATAAGCTCCAAGGACCCGAGATATGTCCCTTGTTAGCTTATTTCGGGTTTCTATGTCATAAAAATCCAGTCTTGGTCATTAAGAGTTGACCATGCTTGAGTTATGGGCTCCTAAAGGTTAGAAATGGAATGATTTGGGTGTTGGTGACTTCTACAACCATGCAAAGGCTTAAAGTCATCGACTTTATGGATTAAGTGGCTTTAGAATAGTCATATCTGGAAGTTGAACGTGTGTCTTAACCATTTAAGACCCAAACTCAAAAGGAGTATGAGACTGGGACTTACGCATGGCGTAACCCTAGTACGCGCAGTGTAGGGGGTCGTGTTCCCCGATTCTGTGAAGTTTCCGAGTACGCTCAGCGTACAGATTTGGTACACGCCGCGTAATTCGGAGGGTTGACTGTTGTTGACTTTTAGGGTTTAGCCAATGTTTGGACCTTTGAGCCATGGGAGGGGTAAAATGGTCTTTTACCCTTCTGAGAGAACCTAGAGGAAGATTAGCCTAGCCTTTGAGATTCGTATTAATTAGAGTAATTATTCTATATGGTTAGGCAGAGGCTAGACCTATATTTCCGAGTTCGAGATTTACCAAGTTACCCGAGGTGAGTCTTCTCACTATACTTTACCTAGAGTGGTAATTAGAGTTATGTTATAAAGTATCTTGTATGTTATTTATGTGATGTGATGTACTTCATTATTTCTATGTGATTTATTTAGTGTGTGTTCCAGAGTTTACAGAGTTAGGACCGGAAGGTCCACAGAGTTAGGACCAGAGGGTCCATAGAGTTATAGCCTCGAGTGGCTAATATGTGTTTTATATGGTATTTTGAGGAACTCACTAAGAATTTATGCTTATCGTGTTATGTGTTATGTGTTTCGGGTACCAGTGAGGATCGCGGGAAGGCGTCGGCATGATCAATACACACTTCTGGAGTCTTTATGTATTGGGATCTTCAGATTTGTTTTAGTTGGATAATATGTGAAACATCGATTTGATAATTTCTTATGAATGAAATTATGTTTGTAAAATGAAAAATTGTTTCGAAAATTTACGTTGTTACATGTGTTTGGTTGGCTCTTGGGGGTGCCAAGGGAAGTGGTCGGTTGCTGAGGTTTTGGTTTGGGCATCAATTCAGAGGGCTTCAAGATTTGGGTATTGTATTGTTAAAAGCGTATGGGGTTCTCAGTTTTTTTAGGATTTCAGGGAGTGTTCATATGGTCTTCAAGAGTATGCAGTCTTTAGGTGTGGCAAGTAAGTGCAGGTTGTTAGTAGTTCAATCTTAAGGGGGTAAGATTGATTGGGAATACTTCAAACCTTGAGTGTTGGGAGAGATTAGTCAAATCAAAGTTGGGGAGAACTGTTCAGATTTTTGTGAGCGGAATCAGGTGTGAAACTAGGGTGAGTTTCACATCCCCGTAGGGGGAAGGGCGACCCAAGTGGTTGTCTGGATTGAGGATTGTGCGAGTTATGAGCTCGGGAAACCTCCCAATAGTTGGTTATCACCTTCTTGGTGATGGATAGTAGGCTTTTGGTGGGTCCAGGTTGGGATTCCAGTCATGAATCGAGTTCAGCTTGGGTGCTTCGTTGAGTGTGTGCTCGAATTTGGATGTGTTCGGAGTGATAGATTAGCAGTAAGACCATGGTCGGAGGTTCCGGAAAAGAAGAAGTGTTGTAAGACTGTGGGGTGGCTCGTAGCATACACTAGTAGGCAGTTAGTGTAGAAGTGTTGTAAGACTGCGGGGTAGGCCGTAGCATTCACTAGTTGGCAGATAGTGTGGGAGTATTGTAAGACTGCGGGGTGACCCGTAGCATTCATCGGTCCCTGTGCAACGTTGAGGGTGTGGCAAATCCATGATTGGTTACGAATTTCTTCAGATGGTTAAGACTAGAGTGGTTCAGCTCGTAAGACTATGGGAAGGCTGCTTCTTACTTGGAATCAGGAAATGGTAGGTCGTGGGACACCGGGTATGATATAAGACTACATTTGGTCATGTACCATTCAGTTTAGCATTGGGTTTGGTGGCGAGACAGTTTGGGTGATTATTGCCAATTGAGGCTTTCTTTCGGAAGTCGTGTGGGGTAACTGCGTGGGTATCTTTTGGCTCAGCAACTAGGCAGGAATTCCGGTATTTCAGATAGTTAGCAGACAAGTTAGGACCAGGGAGGTTTCAACTGCTTTTGAAAGGCAACTAGGAGGCAACGTCATGTTTCAGGCATTATTAGTGATTTGGGATTCGGGTGTGTAGAGTAGCTTGTGGATTCGGGAAAATGCTAATTCGCTTGTAGTTTGGATTAAATAATCTCAAAATAATTGATTTGACTCTATTGTGAAGTTCTCGTGTGAGTCTAATCGTTGCAGGGATGAATCCTCTACTCGAAGGATTACATGAGCCTTCTTTCAAGTATAAGTGTTATGCAGCTGTTTATGGTTAGTAAATTTGTTCCCAATGGTAGCATCAAGATAATCAGGGTTGGAAGTGTTCTGTTTAGTACGATATTCAATGTGAAATTGGCCTGGTAATGATTCAGTGTAGGCGGTCTGTATGGGCGTTAGACCAACTTGAGAATTCAGATTTCGGAAAAGTAGAAAATGTTTTATGCATGGGTTTATGTATTCATCTTTGTCGGGTTAAAGAGTTCTACCAGGGTTAAGTTCAGTGGCTTTGGGAATGCCATTGTATGAACAGGATTTTCAGTTGCATTCCTCGGGTTGTATGGTATGATCTAAGTGTTATTAAGGAGCGATTTCGAGGATAGAATCTAATTTAAGTGGAGGAGAGTTGTAACACTCAGTTTCAGACTGCTTCATTACACTGGCTTTCATGTGTTTATTTGTGTTTGAAGTAGTAGGATTAAACTAGTGCATTTTACACACATCAAGTTTTTGGCGTCGTTGCCGGGGACGATTTTAATTAGTTATCTTAATTTCTAGAGTTATCAATCCTTTGTGTAAGACTTAGCTTGCACAAAGTTACCATTTTAGTTAATTAGTTATATGGTTTTAGTTAATTAGTTATCTAGTTTTAGTTATTTAGTAATATTTAGCTTGCACAAAGTTACCATTTTCTATTGAACTCATCGAGTCCAGTCGAACTGACTCGACGAGTCCCTTGTAAAATTTTCAATTCCGTTTTATTTCATTTTTGTTCTTTTACACGTGTTTTCTATTTCTTTCAAGTATTTATGACCTAAGGATCGAACTCATCTTTGGTACCACCTCTTGAAAATCTGGAATCAGCTTTGAGGAAGGACAAGGATAAAGCCGTTGAAGACACTAACCCGCCAAAGAAATCACCTTTCAAGGACCTTAAATCGGTTTTTGGAAAGAAGAAAAGCAAGAAAGTGGGTGAGTCTAGCAGTCAAAAGAGCGAGGGAAGCAATGTAACATCCGGATTCCCAAGTATATTATTTTATTCCTTTATTTTTGGAGGTTGGGAGGGGACTCGGCGAGTTGGTGCTTAGAATCGCCGAGTATGGTCATGGATTCTTATACAGGTTCACAGCTGGACTCGGCGAGTCCACACTGTTTAATGAAACCCTAATTTCCTGGGTTTGGGACCTATTTAAAGGCCCTTAGGGCTGTCATTTGCGGCTACCAAACCCCAAAGAGAAACCCTAAGAGATCTAGAGCGTTTGTGAGGAAAGAGAGGCCACTTTTGATCATTTTGTTGGTGTGATTGCAAGAAGGAGGTGACCAAGGCAAGAGGAGGCTGAAGGAGGAGCGATTCTGGTGATTTAAGAGTTTAGAGACTTCATCTTGAGGTATTTATTCGGACCTTCTTCAGATTTGGTGTTGATTCTTAGAGTTAGGGTTTTCTAACCCCTTTAGAGGATGGATATATGGAGCAATTGGTCCCTTCTTGAGTTTATGCTTTCGATCTGGACTCAAAGAGGTCCAGACACCTTAACGCTTGGAGCTTTATGAGTTATTTTGGGGTCCATGAACTTAGGATGTTGTTTTGGGGCTAAATAACCAAGTGAGACCATCTAGATGTTATATGAGTGTCAAGGTCTGAACTTTACGTGATTATCATGCTTGGGAAGGTCAGATCTATGGATTAAAGGAGCAGATCTGACCTCAGGAGGTCAATGGAGTTTGTGCATGGCATAAACTCGCCGATTCCAAAGATCATACTCGGCGAGTATGGTTAGGGTTTCCCGTAAATCACTCAATGAGTAGACTTAACGAGTTGGGGAAATAACTCAGTGAGTCATAGGGGGATTAGAGGACTGGAGTTCAAGGCGGAACTCGCCGAGTTGTTCTTGAGACTCGGCGAGTTGAGTCGGGGTGGCCCCGCGATTCATGTGAGGTGTGACTCGTCGAGCAAGGGGGAGGAACTCGACGTGCCAAGCGGGACTAAAGAGTTAGTGGGCACGTGTAGACTCACCGAGTTGCCCAAGTGCACTCGACGATTCGGGTTAAAGTTTGATCATTGACTTTTGTTGACTTTTAGGGTTTGGTCAACAATGGGGCCGTTGAGCCAAGAGAGGGGTAAAATGGTCTTTTACCCTTCTGGGGATGCCAAGAGAGAGTTGAGTCTAGTCTCGAGAGTATTTACCTTATGTGATCAGGCGGGGGCTAGACCATATTTCTACCGAGTCAGAGATTTACCGAGATATCTGAGGTGAGTCTTCTCACTATACTTTACCTTGAGTAGGTAATTAGAGTTATGTGACAGAGTTATTGTATGCTATCTATGTGATGTGTTGTACTGCATTATTTCTATGTGATTTATGTCGTGTGTATATCAGAGTATATCAGAGTTAGAACCGGAAGATTCACAGAGCTAGGACCAGAGGGTCCACAGAGTTAGGGCCCAAGGGCCCGCAGGGTTATAGCCTCGAGTGGCTAGTATGTGATATGTGTGGGATTTTGGGGAACTCACTAAGCTTCATGCTTACAGTGTTTTGTGTTATGTGTTACAGGTTTTCTCAGGATCACGGGACGGCATCGGCTCGATTGTACACACCAGAGGAAGAGTTTGTTTTGAGGATCCTGGTTTATTAATTAATTGAATAAAAGAGCCATGTATTGTAATTAAAACAAAAGGAGATTTTTATTAAAAGTGTTAAAGGGATAAACTCTTTTAAATGAAAAAATCGTTTTGAAAATTTAGGTGTTACAAGTTGGTATCAGAACCTTGGTTTGAGGGATTCGGATGCACCTTCGGGTAAGTCTGGACTCAAACTTAGGAAGTAAAAAAAATTCAAAGAAATGATTTTCTAAAAGTGAATAAGAGTTCAAAGAGAAGGCGAGAAAGAGCAGTGTGTACAATCAGCCAGTGCCCGGACAGTGATTTCCCAAAATACCCCTACTTTTGTGTTATGAGATATTTATGATACATTTTATGAGATATTATGCATGCTAGAGACAGGCTAGGTATTTCATATCTTAGGACTAGAGTGGCCTGATTTGTGATGCCTTAGCCTAGGAGTTGCTGTTATATGTGATGCGCTTTTGAGTATGAGTGAGAGTATTCAGTTGGAATCCTTCTAGGGGATTTGAGTAGAGGAGTAATCTAGGAGAGACGCCTAGATGAGTATTGTGGTGCTTATCGAGAGAATAGTTAGAACCCGCAAGGGGTAGAGTTGCATAGTTTGGTGGTACTTTGGAGAATGAGCAGAGCAAGCGGAGCCATCACCCAGAGTGAGTTTTATGTATTCTTAGATGCCCGAATGTTGCTTGCTTCGTGCTTCGTGGAACTCTCGATGATGGGAGTCAGCTACCGAGTGAATATGACGATATTTAGGAGGTAGATGGTTGGCATCATTAGGAGCTCTTCAGTAGCTGATGGCAGAGAAGTGGGAGGACCAAGGAAGGGCCTAGGGAGTAACCTTAGCCAGATGAGTACGCTGGCGGAGTAGAGCATTTCGCTGAGGAGCGAGCACGCGTGACGGAATTGGTGAATGAGAATGTTGAGCAGCTACTTAGGAGCTCTGGGATGGTCCGTGTGAAAAGTATGGGTAGATGTGGCAGGTAGTATGGGCCCGTACTACCGAAAGCAGACGACCCATACTCGATAGATGGAGTATTCTGAAGGTTCTAAGGAGCAGACTGAGGAGTGATGTTATGGTTCGAGTACCATACATCGGAGCAGATTAAGGAGTGATGTTATGGTTCGAGTACCATACATCAGAGCATATTGAGGAGTGATGTTATGGTCCGGGTACCATACATCGTGATAGATTGAGGAATAATGTTATGGTTCGAGAGCAGATTGAGTAGTGATGTTATGGTTCGACTACCATACATCGGAGCAAATTGGGAAGTGATGCCATGGTTCGAGTACCATGCATCTTAGCAGATTGAGGGGGATGTTATAGATCGAGTACCATACATTGTAGCCGATTGAGGAGAGATTTCATGGGATGAGTACCATGGTTCTTAGCAAATGATGCTTGCGATTCTCCGGTTGTCCAGTCGGGATTGGTTGGTGGAGTTTGGACGCGATGGGGTTTTAGGCCTAAGGGCCATGAATGAGTCCGAAGAGGCATCCCTTGAGAGGGAGGTCGAGAGCATTTCAGAGTATTATTAGTAAGATGTCAGATGTAGTCGCAAGACTCAGGGATTAGTAGAAAAGGCACTTATGGGGGATTACGGTCTGAGTAAGCAATCAGTCGATGGAGGAGATGTCACCTTCTGTGACCTAATGGGCGTTATTTATGTTTCTTGTGGGAAACAAGAGAAACGTGAGATTTCAGTTCTGGGTTTAGGAGTAAACCCTATGGGATGACATTGATGTCGATTTTTCCACCAGTATAGCAGGCAGCAGGTCTGCCGCGACGAAATGATCTACCCTAAGCAGGTAGTCAGTAGGGACTGAGGTGGTCAAGGACCACATTACACCCTAATTGGGTATAATAGGGCATGTGGTAGCGGTATCAGCGGGTAATCCAGACGAGCGTATTAGAGCAGTGGCTATTCTGTCTATGATGGGTATTGAGTATGGCAGTGGAGTCCCTATTCTAGTGATGATTCACGTCTTGGAATGGGGGTTGAGAAGTCGAGGGTGAGGAGTATGATGAATAGTTGTTTCAGTCTAAGAGTCAGTGATAGTACTAGATAGTTGAGATGTTCGGTATTGGGATGGTATGAGGCTCCAGACGGCTAGGGGCAGTCGTGATGAGAAATTCCTAAGGATTTCATCAGAGATTTAGGGTATTTGAGGTTCCTTGATCCCTACGTAGGGAGATCATTGGGCGTTGTGTGGCACCTTCCAAGCGTAGGTGCGATGTTTCTGTCGTAACCGTCTGTGGGGTGGATTGTTGATGCGTCAATTGGTGATGGTTCGAACCCTAAGTGGGGGAGAACCGGGTATTTTATTGGGGGAAACCATAGATTTGTGCAACAGCGGTTAGGGGTTGGATACAGAGACCTACGGCTCGAATTCATGAGACAAGGGTCATTAGTGATCAAGGAGAGGTGCAGAGCGAGATAATGCATGCGGTGCGCGTCTGAGAAAGGATGAGTGTCTCCACGGTAAGTGACCGATGGTCAGGGATCTGGTGGTGGTCAAGGCCATTTCGAGTGGAAGGCTCGTAATGAGGGTATGGGCAGTTGAGGACTTCTGGGTCGAAGTATGGATAGAAGATTATCGAGCAGCCAACTTCCGGACCTGTATGTGTATTTTTGCTTGGATTTTGAGCAGTAAAGGAAAGGGTTTCGGAGGATTATCAGCGTGTTCTGAAGCATTAGTGCTTTCTTTGTATTCCAATTGAGTGTTTGGATACATTGAAGTTGCGCATTGGGTAAAATGAAGAATTATTTATGGGGTTCAGAGGAAATGTATTGTTGTATCTGTATAGTGCTAGGAGTAGGAGATCAGTGGCTGAGGCAGGACATTGTGATGTTCTGTAATGGTGTTCCGTAATACCCGAGTATAATGTTCCGATTTCAGAATTATTTGGAATTTTGAGTTGGAGACGATTAGTGGTGTATCATGTATCTACAGTTCCAGTAGGAGCCCTTCGGGTATTGGCATCAAGAGGGATTAATTAAGAAAGTGGATCTCCATAGAGGTAGGTATTTTGTTATAGCGGTTACCACTAGAGTCTGTGATGCATATGTGGGACAAGGGTGTGTAGCTATCTATGATAGTCTACAGAGCATGGGTTAGTGGACGTAGTGTGGCGTTTTGATGAGAATGAGAGTATGGGGTGAAGCTGCGGGGAGTCGTAGTATTCATTAGTCAGAGGGTGTTGTGATGCTACGGGGAGTTGTAGTACTCACAAGTCAGAGAGAGGGAGTCGTGGTATTGCGCGGAGCCGTAGTACTCACTAGTCAGTTGGTGTCGTGGTGCAACGAGGAGCCGTAGTACTCACTAATCAGAGGCTGTCGTGATGTTGCGGGGAGCCATAGTACTCACTAGACAGCAAGAGAGTGTGATGATGGAGTGTTCTCCGATCAGTGTGTAATGCAGAAGAGTTTTAGGCGTGAGTAGCCCTAGTATTGTGTTTTGGAGCCTGGTGGTTGAACCAGGGGTGAGACTGGGGTCTCCGTCTATGTCAGGAATCATTATATTTTGTTTTGAGTTGTGATTGTCGCAACATGAGGAGGTTGGAAAAGTGGTATTGCACGGGGCGCATGCCAGATCATGAGAAGAGTATCTTATTGGGTAGCGAGGTTCCAACTTTGGGTCAGACCAAACTCTCGAGTTGAGTTTGGCATTGATCGTGCATGGGTAAACGAGATGAAATTATTGAATTCTGAGGTGAGTTCTTGCATGAGGGTATTGTTGTCGTCCGATGTCTAAAACCTGTATAGGTCAGTAATCAGGTACGGGAGATACCGCGAGATGCACATGAGATATGCGCAGCAGACATCAGAGGTCGGGGTTGAGTCGATCTTTGGTTGGATTGTAGTTTTCGTATGAGGTAAAGAGAGTTTTGTGACTTGTGTGTCACTAGGCCGAGATAGTTGTCACGAGAAGGAAGTTAGTGAGACATTCTGAATCATGTCATGGGTAACCATGGAATTTCAACTATGGGGTTGAGGTTCTATGAGTCTTCCTATAACAACAACCATCATTCGAGCATCGGTATGCCACCCCTTGAACTGTTCTATGGGAGGAGGTTCCGGACCCCCAACTGCTGGGGAGACGTAGGGCAATGTGTGATGGGTAGTACAGCGATTGCGCTTCAGACGACCGAGCCGATTCAGCAAGTCAGACAGAGGTTGTTGACCGCTCAGAGTCACCAGAAGAGTTATGCGGACAGGCGCCGACCCGAGCTCGAATTTCAGGTCGGCGATTTCGTGCTCCTAAAGGTCTCTCCTTAGAAATGAGTGATCCGATTCAGGAAGAGGGGCAAGTTGGGGCCCGATATATTGGTCCTTTCAGGGTGATCGCGAGAGTAGGCAGAGTAGCCTACCGTTTGGAGTTACCTGCAGAGTTGGGTCAGATTCATGACACTTTCCACGTGTCGCAGTTGAGAAAGTGTATAGCCGACGAGTCGGCAGTGGTGCCATTAGAAGATATTCAGGTGGATGCGAGCCTGAACTATATTGAGAGACCGGTGGCGATTAGGGATCGGAAGATCAAGGTTTTGAGGAACAAGGAGGTGCCTCTGGTGCAGGTCCAGTGGCAGCATCGGAAAGGGTCAGAGTTGACTTGGGAGCCGGAGTGTGGGATGCGGGAACAGCATCCAGGGTTGTTTGTAGAGTAAGACTTCAAAGACAAAGTCTAATTCTAGTGGGGGAATTGAAACATCCGGATTCCCAGGTATATTATTTTATTCCTTTATTTTTGGAGGTTGGGAGGGGACTCGGCGAGTTGGTGCTTAGACTCACCGACTGTGGTCGCAAATTCTTATACGGGTTCACAGCTGGACTCGGCGAGTTCATGAGTGAACTCGGCGAGTCCATGCTGTTTAATGAAAACCTAATTTACTGGGTTTGGGACCTATTTAAAGGCCCTTAGGGCTGTCATTTGCGGCTACCAAACCCCAGAGAGAAACCCTAAAAGATCTAGAGCGTTTGTGAGGAAGGAGAGGCCACTTTTGATCATTTTGTTGGTGTGATTGCAAGAAGGAGGTGACCAAGGCAAGAGGAGGCTGAAGGAGGAGCGATTCTGGTGATTTCAGAGTTCAGAGACTTCATCTTGAGGTATTTATTCGGACCTTATTCAGATTTGGTGTTGATTCTTAGAGTTAGGGTTTTCTAACCCCTTTAGAGGATGGATATGTGGAGCAATTGGTCCCTTCTCGAGTTTATGCTTTCGATCTGGACTCAAAGAGGTCTAGACACCTTAACCCTTGGAGCTTTATGAATTATTTTAGGGTCCATGAACTTAGGATGTTATTTTTGGGGCTAAATCATCAAGTGAAACCATCTAGATGTTATATGAGTGTCAAGGTCTGAACTTTACGTGATTGTCATGCTTGGGAAGGTCAGATCTATGGATTAAAGGAACAGATCTGACCTCAGGAGGTCAATGGAGTTCGTGCATGGCATGAACTCGCCGAGTCCAAAGATCATACTCGGCGAGTAGGGTTAGGGTTTCCCATAAATCACTCAGTGAGTAGACTTTCCGAGTTGGGGAAATAACTCGGTGAGTCAGAGGGGGATTAGAGGACTGGAGTTCAAGGTGGAACTCACCGAGTTGTTCTTGAGACTCGGCGAGTTGAGTCGGGGTGGCCCGCGATTCATGCCAGGTGTGACTCGTCAAGCAAGGGGGAGGAAATCGACGCGCCAAGCGGGACTAAAGAGTTAGTGGACACGTGTAGACTCGTCGAGTCGCCCAAGTTCCCTCGACGAGTCGGGTCAAAGTTTGATCATTGACTTTTCTTGACTTTTAGGGTTTGATCAACAATGGGGGCCGTTGAGCCAAGAGTGGGGTAAAATGGTCTTTTACCCTTCTGAGGATGCCAAGAGAGAGTTGAGTCTAGTCTCGAGAGTTATATTTACGAGAGTATTTACCTTATGTGATCAGGCGGAGGCTAGACCATATTTCTACCGAGTCAGAGATTTACCGAGATATCTAAGGTGAGTCTTCTCATTATACTTTACCTTGAGTAGGTAATTAGAGTTATGTGACAGAGTTATTGTATGCTATCTATGTGATGTGTTGCACTGCATTACTTCTATGTGATTTATGCCGTGTTTATATATCAGAGTATATCAGAGTTAGAACCGGAAGATTCACAGAGCTAGGACCAGAGGGTCCACAGAGTTAGGGCCCAAGGGCCTGCAGAGTTATAGCCTCGAGTGGCTAGTATGTGATATGTGTGGTATTTTAGGGAACTCACTAAGCTTCATGCTTACAGTGTTTTGTGTTATGTGTTACAGGTTTTCTCAAGATCACGGGACGGCACCGGCTCGATTGTACACACCAAAGGAAGAGTTTGTTTTGAGGATCCTGGTTTATTAATTGATTGAATAAAAGAGCCATGTATTGTAATTAAAACAAAAAGGAGATTTTTATGAAAATTGTTAAAGGGATAAACTATTTTAATGAAAAATTCGTTTTGAAAATTTGGGTGTTACAAGCAAGCTTGAAAGTTTTGAACTAAATCTAATTCCAAAAGAAACCGAATACGAAACCGAAACAGAAAGCGAAGAAGAAAGCGACCAAGAAGGCGAACTCGATAACACCATGGCTAACATTGTTGATATCACCATGGGTGAATACAAGAAGAGGATGCGTGATGATACCGGGTCGAGACTCGTCCAACCCGCGATTCCAGCAACTGTTACCTTCGAGCTAAAAGGCCACATATTTTCCCAACTCAAGGACATCCCATTCTACTGGAAAGATCACAAAGATGCATACAAGCATATCGAAGAGGTCAACAACATAGCCGACTACTTCAACATTCCTAATGTGCCTCACGAGACCGTTCTGCTTCGTATGTTACCGATGACATTTAAGGGAGCCGCAAAAGATTGGCAAAAATCACTCCCTACCGGGTCCATCACCACATGGACCAAAATGCGTCAATATTTCATTGACCAATTTTTCCCTCCTTCAAAAATAGAAAAATTGAAGAAAGTCATTGCCAATTTCGAGAAACAATCGGGCGAGTCACTATATGAGGCGTGGGAGAGATACAAAAGCATGTTGAGGAATTTCCCCCACAATGACTTGAACATTCAACAAGAAGTCTCCATTTTCTATGATGGAGTAAATGTTAAAACAAGGCAGCGCCTTGACTCCCAAGGACCATTCATGAAGAAGAACCCCGCAGTCATAAAGGAGCTACAGTCTGAGATATTTATGTGGGTTCAGCTGTTGCGGTGAGTCTCCTCACTATACTATGGGTCGAAGGCACCAATGTCTACCCATTTGGTTTATGTATTATGGGAAGACTCGAGAGTTGCCCTTGGCATTTGTATGAAAGACCATGAGGTGGCTCCTACAATCTGTATGCAAGACTAGAGTCTGAACTCTGGCAGTTAACTGGTTAAGTAGTTGTAGATTCTATGCTAGTTGTCTATGTGATACTTGCATGGAAGACTAGGAGATGGCTCATGGCACTTGTCTATAAGACCCAGGGTTTTCGACCTCGTCTTGGCAAGAAAGACCATGATACGACTCGTAGCATAATGGCAAGACTATGGCTGGCACATACCACCTCCTATTGTGTGTTTGATATTTACGACTCATATGATATGTATGGCATGTGGTATTTGGGAACTCACTAAACTTTATGCTTACAGTTTGTGATTTATGGTTTCAGGTACTTCCAATTCCAAAGGGAAGGGTCCAGTTTGATCGCAACGTTTACACCTGTGTTTTCTGCAATTCGTGATTTTGGGAATGAACTCTGATAATTTTTTTATTTTGAAATACTTCTAAATGTTTGAATAAAGGATAATGAATGTTTGAATATATGTTAAAAATGAAAATTTTACCCTATAATTTTCAAGACATTACAAATGACTAGAGTATCGGCGTTTCCTGGAAATTGGCCAACGTAACAACTATGTATGATGTTTTCAATTTGTGTGAGTCAGTGTAACAACTAGGCATACTATTATTTTTAAAATTTGGGCAGAGTTTCTACCTGGCATAATATCATCCTATTGTTATGAGCATAATTATCTAACTAATATTGTGATAAGTAATAATTATGAAAAAATTTGTATTATAACCTGTATCCCCCTCCCCCTCCCCCCACCTAGAAAAATGATTTGGGAGTCCGGAACTCGAGGATTTCTTGGAATTCAGTGACACGAAAATCGAGAGAGAGTGAGGTGTGTTTTGAGGCGTTACAAATTGGAATGTAAGGACCTGCTATTTATAGGGGAGTTTAGGGTGCATGTCGTGCATTGCACGTTGCACAATTGAGCGTGAGCCACACTGCGGGCTGACATGTGTCCCTCTCCTATGATGCCATGTCATCTGAGTCCTGACAAATCAGGATATCAGAACGCATGCCGCTCTACGCGCGGGTGCACGCGAATGTGAAAATCAAACTTCAAAATTTTGTAACTCTCGCATAAGAGCATTATCTTTAACAACTCTTATATATCCTTGTAGGTCTCGAAGTGTACTTCAACTTTCCTTTTGGTCGTTTTAGCTAATTCCAACTTTCGTTTTTAAGTCTATATTTTATAACTGTTATGATTATATAAAAATCATAACTCTTTCATGTGAGGTCCTATTTAGATGTTCTTTGACTCAAAATTTGTACTTTATGTATCATCTGCTCAGCTACTTTGAGGATCACTGATGGTCGTGAGGATAGGGCTGGAGCCCCGGTAGAGAGAAGTCGGGAATTGTAGTGTCAGACAGGGGAGGTCAAGACTCCAGCATGCGATATTGCGGGTATGTTATCTTTTGCCTTCTTTTGGTTATGATCAATATTTATGTGTTAAGATTTTTGTATCGGTTTGAGTAAGCTTCATTTGTGGTTTAATTCTCGGTTATTTATTGTGTTGTATGATTAAGATTTGGTATATGTCATTTGCATGTCAAGAATCATTAGTGGGTTAGTGAGGGGTTGTATCTCGTGTAGCGGATTCCAAAGTGTTCGGTTGTTATTCTGGTTTTTAGTCAAGATCGGTTCAGGGGTATTGTGTGGTAGGTCTTTGTTCAGGATTCAGTGGGTTAGTTCTCTAGTATCGTCAGGGTTTAACGATTTTAGCAATTGTGTTCGGTTGGCTCATAGGGGTGCCAAGGGAAGTGGTATACTGATGAGGTTTTGGTATGGGCATCAGTTTAGAAGGATTCAGTATTTGGGTATTGTATCGTTAAAAGCGTATGGGGTTATCAGTATTGTTGGGATTTCATGGAGTGTTTATATGGTCTTCAGGAGTGTGCAGTCTTTGGGTATGGCTAGTAAGTGCAGGTTGTTAGCAGTTCGATCTTAAAGGGGTAAGATGGATTGGGAATCTTAAAACCTTGAGTGCTAGGAGAGCTTAGTCGAATAAAAGTGGGGGAGAACTTTTCAGATTTCCGGGAGCGGAATCATGTGTGAAACTACGGTGAGTTTCACATCCCCATAGGGGGAAGGGCAGCCCAAGTTGCCGTTTGGATTGAGGATTGTGCGAGTAGGGAGTTCGGAAACCTCCCAACAGTTGGTTATCGCCTTCTTAGTGATGCAGAGTCAGCAACCCACGACTATCATAATCGAAGGAAACCACCTGACTGACAATACGCTCACTCTTTCGGTGCTCTTCCTCTATAGCCTTGACCTGAGCCTCACGAATCCACTCCATCAGCGGAATAATCACGGTCATCGTCAAACACATGTCTCTGATTAGAGCCGCAACCGCCTTGCAGCTGAGAGCATTGGCCACCATATTGGTCTTCCCTTGGTAATAAAGGATCTCACAACCATAATCCTTCACCACATCTAACCACCGATGCTACCTCATATTTAGATTTGGATGATCCAATAGAAGCCTCATGCTCTTATGATCTGTGTAAATGGTACAACGGACCCCAAGAGGTAATGCCACCAAATCTTTAGGGGCGAAAACCACAGCCCCAGCTCCAAGTCATGTGTCGGATAATTCGCCTCATGAGGCTGCAGCTGCCTCGAAGCATAAGCGATCATGTCACCCCCTCTGCATCAATATTGATCCCAAACTTGTGAGCGACGCATCACAATAAACCACAAAATCCTCTACACCCTTCGATAGAGTCAAAATCGGTGTCTCGCACAACCGCTGCCTCAAGGTCTTAAAGGTTTCCTGTTGCTCATGCCCCTAACGAAATGTAACCGTCTTCTATGTTAACCGAGTCAAAGGAATAGTCATCTTGGAGAAATCCTAGATAAATCTCTAATAGTAACCAACAAGACCAAGGAAACTCTGAATCTCAAATGGAGACCTCGGAACCTCCCACTGCATCACGACCTTGACCTTGGCCGGATCGACCATAATACCATTCCGGTTGACAAGGTGCCACAGAAACTACACCTCGCGCAACCAGAACTCACACTTGGAGAACTTTGTGAAAACCATCTCCCTCCTCAAGGTATTCAGCACTTCCCTCAAGTGCTCATCGTGTTGCTTCTGAGTCTTGGAATAGACCAAGATATAATCAATAAATACAATCACAGACTGATCCAGCATCAGCCTGCATACGTAGTTCATGAGATCCATGAACGCGGATGGAGCATTGGTGAGCCCAAAAGGCATCACCACAGACTCTTAATGACCCTAACAAGTCTGGAAAGTTGTCTTCTGCACATCCTCATCCCTAACCCTCATCTGATGATAACCTGATCGCAAATCAATCTTGGAAAACCAAGATGCACCCTGAAGCTGGTCAAAAATATCATCAATCCTCCGGAGTGGATAACGGTTCTTCACTGTTACCTTTTTTAGCTCCCGGTAGTCAATGTACATACGATGAGACCCATCCTTCTTCTTCAAAAAAAAGATCGGTGCTCCCCATGGCGAACTACTCGATCAAATGAATCCCTTGTATAACAACTCCTGCAGTTATGTAGACAACTCCTGCATCTCAGGAGGAGCCAACTGATATGGTGCATTGGCTATAAGAGTCGCACCTGGAACCAGATCAATCCTGAACTCAACCTGCCTCTCCGAAGGCACCCCAGACAAATCCTCTGGAAACACATCGGGATAATCCCGTACAATCGGCACATCATCCACGTTCGCCTTACCCTTATCCTGGGTATCCATAACATAGGCGACAAATATTGAACAACCCTGCTGAAAATAGCATCTAGCCCTTGTTATTGACACAACATCGGTCCACTCTAAGCTTTAAACCCCTCAACCACCAACTCTCCCCCACTTGGCGTTCGAATCCGGACTAACTGTTTCTCATAATCGATCACCGCCCCATTGGGGCTCAGCCAATCCATACCCATAATAACCTTGTTTCCATGTAAAGGAATAGAAACCAAATCAATCAAATACTCCTCACTGAACAACTGAAGAGTACAACCCCGATGAACCCTCGCAACCCGAACACATCTATCGTCTGCGATCTTGACATCTAATGGACAATCCAGCTCCCCCAGAGCTCCAGCAAACCTATTGCTAAGCACAAGCGATACAAAGGATCGGGTAGCCCCCGAATCAAACAACTTTAAAGCAGAAATATCGTTCACGAGGAACGATCCTAAAATAAAAAACATAAATATAAGCAACAATTCAATAAAATAAAGAGATAAGGAGAAGATATGTACTCGTCACCATATTTGGTGTCGCGCAAGCCTCCTCGTCTGTCAACCGGAAAGCCCTGCTTCTCACCACAGGTGCACCCGCCTTGCCCTAGCGGACGTCAGTGATCCGAAGAGTTGCAGGAGCGGGTGTTGACATCGGTCCTGCTGCAGCCAAACTCAGACCATGGGTCTTCTTGTGGCACCTCTTATTGCAATGAAAACGAATCAGATCAGATATCGGGGTGGTAGTGATGGTGGCAGTGTAATCCCTGCTAATATGACCCGTCAAGCTACACTTAAAGCAGACATAACCACCCACCATGAACGCTCACTCGTGCGCCTTTCCGCACTTGCCATAGCGGCTCCAGCCTAGCTGGCCTCTCGGTCTGGAATCAAGTACCTTGGGCGTCTTGCCCGAACTCCTTAATACCTGAACCTCATCCGGATTCATCTTCTTCTCCATCTCGAGATCAATTTCCCTCTCCCTAGCCGTCACTATCATATCCTCCAGTGTCATGCAACTGGAATGGCTCACAAACTGCCTAATATCGCTCCTCAACATCTCGTGATACCTCGCCTTCTTCATATCCTTGTTCACCACTTACTGCGGAACCAAAAGTGCCCTCTCTCAAAACATCATGGTGATCTTAGCCACCGTCTTAGTAGTCTGGTAGAGATCCTGGAAATCTCGCACCAAATGTTGCACCTTAATCACTGATGCAAACTCAGTCCTAAACTTGATCACAAAATCATCCCATGTCATCGTATCAACTGCCTGATCACCAACTATGTGTCCTACCTCCTCCCACCAATCTCGTTCCTTGTCCTTCAGAAGACAGGAAGTAAGTCTGACATTTGCCCTCTCGGGGAAACTGCTGGTGCGGAAGGCGTTAGCAACATTTGCAAACCACCTCCTGCTCGCTATCGGGTCCTTTGCCCCGTAATAGTCCGGAGCTCCACATGCCCAGAACTCCCTGAAGGTCAAAGAATGTGCTCCCACCAAGGCCACCATCTCAGAACGAAACGAACTCAACCACTCATCCTAAATCTCCAAAATGCCCTCCTTGATCGTTCCAAAGATCACAGGAATCTACTCAAGAATGCAACGCGTAGTCTCAGAAAAAATGAACTCCCTCATCTGGTCATCCAACTGCTCAGCTCCAGATCTGAGCTAGAGCCCTCTCCAACACCAAAACTGCCAACAGGTTTTCCCCTCAAAGTCACCATATTGAAAATAGACCATATAAACCATCAGAATATATCGAGAGATCATTACTCTACAAGCTTCCTAGTTTCATCGTAGCTCTCCTCGAATCGAGTATGGATCCTCTGCTTCCAGTAGTACGGGTCTATACTACCTTCCACATTTAACCATACTTTCCTCAAGGATTACCTTGAATCTTCCAAGTCACTTCATAACCCTACAATTAACCCTCATCAAGATAAGGCTCCCAACACTAGATCTCATCTTAGGTTTTCCTAGGGAAAACTCCATACCACTCTCCACAATTAGTTGCAGAAGGAACTACTACTAACCTCCTCTAACTAGCTCACGAATACAATTACATATCACCAAAACCAGATAATTCTTTGAACGAGAGGTCTCACACTACAACGGTTGGACTCAAACATGAGTTGTGCAATAAAGTTAAAACCTAACCTTCTAAAATTATTTAGTTTCCATAATATGTAACTTAACATATTTGCTTACTAGTTAGCTGAAGCTAGTGAGAATTCCTAAAAAGCACAAACCAAGCAGCATTCGAGCATCAAGTAATCAGAACCAAGCATCACCTAATCAGGTCATCCTATCCCTAACTAATCAGTACTAGCATGCAAGTCTACAAGATCATACAATAGGCATACAAAGGAATCTTGTAACAGCCCGGAATTCCAGGTATTGTTATATTTACGATTTTGGGTGTTTTAAGAGGGGACTCGGCGAGTTGGAGCCTAGACTCGCCGAGTAGGATCGCGGATCTGGTCGCGGGTTCGCGACTGGACTCGACGAGTCCGGATATGGACTCGGCGAGTCTGCGCTGTTAAGTGAAAACCCTAACCGTTCAGGGTTGGGACGTATAAGAGGGACCTTATGGCCGTCATTGTTCACCCTAGTCCTCTGAGAGAAACCCTAATTCGATTGTGAGCATCTGGAGCAAGGTAGAAGACCATTGTTAATTTTGGAAGTATTGTTTTGCAAGGAAGAGGAGGCTTGGTTAAGGGAACAACAAGAGAAGTCACGTTCTTTGGATTGGGGGCACAGAGAGCACATTATTCAGGTAATATTTCGAGTTACATTCTTCTATGTTGATGTGTATATGGATTTAGGGTTTATTGAACCCTTTTGTGGCTAGATTGAGTGTTACCTTAGTCCCCCAAACGATTGGAACCCTGTATTGGGATCTTTAGAAGTCCAGAATGTCCCATGCCTGAGCATTTCGGGAATCAATGGAGGTTTTGGATTGGAATCCTTATGCCTTAAGTCAAAATGTCATTATGAGTCATGGGGTGTATTATGAGCACCGAAATGAGGACCTTACGTGATGAATCAGTTTAGGAAGGCCAGACCTATGAATGGTCGGAGCAGTTCTGACCTTAGAAAGCAGTTTGAGCGGTTGCATGGCATGGACTCACCGAGTCCGATGAACAGGCTCGGCGAGTAGCTTGAAGATTAACTGGGACTCGTCGAGTTGTTCTTCAGACTCGGCGAGTTGAGTCGGGGTGGCCCCGCGATTCGTCCAGGAGGAACTTGTCGAGCCAAGGGGGATACTCGACGTGTAGAAAGGGAATCTTAGAGAATCGGTGAGTCAAGGGCGAGTGGACTCAGAGTTGTTGAACTCGGCGAGTCTTGGGGTGACTCGGCGAGTTGGATCGCGGGTTGAGTGAAGTTCTGAGTATGGGGACTCGGCGAGTCATAGGGTTGACTCGGCGAGTAGGGTCAGTCAGGGGTTGACTTTGACCTTGTCTTTGACCAGTGGTTCCAGGGGTATTTTGGTAATTGTTATTTATTGTTTGAGTTTAGTGCATTGGTGGCTGTCCAGAGGTGGAGATCGTATCAGTGATCGGAGCAGCTTGAGCTATCTGTTCAGTCGGCAGTTTCGAGGTGAGTTATCCTCACTATATCGCTAGGGTTCATGGCTCCAAGGCCGACCCTTTTATCGGATGGAAATCCGGGTAGTTGTCATTACATGATATGGGCCGGAAGGCATTGCTATGTGGACCGGAAGGTCAAGGCCTGGAAAGGCGTATGTATGCATTTAGTATGTTGACTGATTCGTAGGGTAATGTTATGCTAGTGACCGGCTAGACCGGTATCTTGTTTAGAGTAATGTTATGATATGTGATCTGTTGATCGATTGTTGTCTGTGAACTGCTATATGATTATGTGTTATGATTGCTAGATCTGCGGTGTGACCCGATATGTAGGGTCGATCTATGATTTGTTATGTTATGTGTGCATTTTATGATATGGGCCGGAAGGCAATATGTTATGGGTCGGAAGGCGATATGTTATGGGCCGGAAGGCAATATGTTATGGGCCGGAAGGCAATATGTTGTGTTGTGGACCGGAAGGTCGGCGTGGGTAGGACCGGAAGGTTTACCCAGCAGGGACGGAAGTCCCCTGAGACACATGGACCGAAAGGTCGTGGCCTGGAAGGGCGTATATGTGGTTGGTATTTTGGGGGTATCTCACTAAGCTTTCGGGCTTACAGTTGTGGTTTTATGTTTCAGGTTCTCAAGAGTCTGTGGCAAGGCAAAGTCGTGACCGTACCGTTCCTCGCGTTGATGTTTTATGATATGAACCTGGGAGAATACTCTGTTAAATAATGTATTGCAAACCTTTTTGTAACAACTTCATTAAAATGAGTGGTTTTTGAAAAGTTTTAATTGTTTTGAAATTTTGGACGTTACAAATCTCTCCTAGCATTCTATGATGCAAATATTTAGCAGATCCTTAGCCCTGACAAGCATGTGACTCACATATCAAATCATATCACATAACATGTATGGGTATTTTGGGAAAACTTACTTGAGCTCAGTCGATTGCATGCACCACACCCTTTATCGTCTTAAAAATACATTTTCTTAAAAATACATTTCTCTTTTGAAAAACTTTACCAAATCCTCAGTTTGAGTTCAGACACACCCAAGAGTGTGTCTGAATCCCTCAAACCAAGGCTTTGATACCAACTTGTAACGTCCCAACAATTTCATTTTTAATTTAGTAAAAACATTAATCCAAACATTGTCATTCAACCCCAAAAGATCAAGTATGCCAATACATCAGAACATATCAGATTAAATATCAAAATGCGGAAAAAGGTGGTGTGTGCTCTGCAATCATCTCAGGCTCTTCCCTTTAGATCCTGAAGTACCAGAAACATAAACCGAAAACCATAAGCACAAAGCTTACTAAGTTCCCCAAAATACCACATACCATACATACATAATGTGACATCCCCAAAATCTCGGCCAGAAAACACCGATTTTCATTTATGCTTTTAAATATTTTCAGAGTAAATCCTTTTGATTTGAAAGAGTTGCGGAATTTGTTCCCAAAAACAAATCATGATAAAACAATGTTTACTGAAGCATTTCATAAAAGAAATGTATTTTCATTCTAATCAAAACTCGGGGTGTAATGTTCCGATACAGACCAATAAGCATAAACGAATACATTACACGTCATATAACAAATATAAACATATGCAGACTTGTAAACAAAACAACTTGATGGTTCATCCATCTCATGCCCTTCCGCCACTTCCTGTAATACAATTTAAAACTGAGTGGGTCAGGCTTGGGAGCCTGGTGAGCATATAGGGTTTTCAACCCACAATAAATATCATATTTAATTTTCACCAACCAACAATAACCCAATTACCCATTCCCGTAATTCTCACTTTAATGTCCCTAAAACAACTAACATAAAGGACCTACTCTAAGAATATTTCATCGGGGCGACAACACATGCTTCGGGGGTACCTCAGCAGTATAAGTCAAATAAGGCAACCATGAGGGGGATGGAGTACAGCGAATGAACACCCAAGTTCATTAACACCTACAGGTGGCGAACCTGCTAATGTTTCCACAAGACTGTCTAGAATAGCCACTGGTCGTCATCTAAACTCCGCTAGATGACTCAATCAAACAACAACGAGGCCTCTCATCTGTTTATTACACACCAACTGTCTACCCATGTTCTACCAACATATTAGTAGATAGGGCTCCGAATCGTCACTGCATGCGTCATCCGAAGTGTCGACACTTCCGGAGTACGCGGGGCGTTCTCGCATATGCAGCGCGTACCTCGGATCAGATCAATGACTCGCTTCGGATAAGGCTTCCGATTTTTGATTTAAATTTAAATACAAAATGATTAATAAACTTCGGAAATTCATAACTTCTTCATACGAACTCCGTTTTCGACGTTCTTTATATCCACGGAAAGGTGAGACCACGTTCTACGACTTTCGTTTAGACTCCATCGGCTCATTTTGACTTTATTTTTATTAATTATTTTTAATAGGCCGGGACAGAAACTTTCGTTATAAATTCATAACTTCTTCGTTTGACGTCCGTTCTCGCCTAACTTTTTATCGTTTCGATACCAACAATGAGATCTTCTATTCTCATTTAGATTGCTTCGGCTAAAAAAACCGCTCGATCTCAAATCGAGTATTTCAGGCTGCATACCGCTAAGCCGGAACTTCGATAAATCATAACTTCCTCATACGAAGTCAGATTTGAGCGTTCTATATATATTCGGAAACCTCGTTTCAATTACTACAACATTAACCAAAGATATTAAGTTTATTTTACACTTAAATTTTGACGCTTATTTTTATTTTTAATTAATCAAACCACATAATTAAGCAATTAAGCACAAAACACATAATACTCAAATAATACAATCTTATTATTTCAAAACGGGTTACAAAGGTTAACCTAGACCATTACATTGCTAAAAATGGCAAGCCCAGAAACACAGGCGTTACAATTCTCTCCACCTTAGAATGATTCCGTCCCCGGAATCACACTTCAACAAACAAATGCGGATAGCGACTCAACATGTCACTCTCCGTCTCCCAGGTGAGATTCGGCCCATTCGTGTGTTTCCATCGGACAAGCACTAACCCAACCATTTTGCGTCGCAACTTCTTAGTCTTTCGGTCAACAATTGCCTCTGGTTCTTCAATCAACCTTTTGTTCTCATCAATTCTCAATTCAGAAATTGGAATTATATCGGGAACTTCTCCCGTGAACTTCCTCAAATAACATACATGAAAAGTGTTGTGAATTCCATTCAGTTCTTCGGGTAATTCGAGCTTGTAAGCTTGGTTCCCAATCCTCTGAAGGACTTTAAACGGTCCAATAAACCTTAGACTCAACTTTCCCCTTTTACCAAATCTTATAAGTCCCTTCCACGACGAGACTTTAAGCAAAACCGAATCTCCAACCTCAAAAGTCATCGGTCTTCGCTTCTTGTCAGCATAGCTCTTTTGACGATCTTGAGCTGCTAACATTCTTTCCCTAATTATTTTCAACTTTTCAGCAGTTTGATGAACCATCTCCGGTCCCATAAACTGCTTTTCCCCAGCCTCAAGCCAACAAGACGGCATACGACACTTCTGTCCATACAAAGCTTGATAAGGTGCCATCTTAATGCTCGAGTGAAAACTATTATTATAGGAAAATTCTACCAACGGTAAATGTTCATCTCAATTACCTAGGAATTCCAAGGTACATGCTCTCAGCATATCTTCAAGTTTTTGTATTGTTCTTTCACTCTGACCATCAGTCTGCGGATGGTAAGCTGTGCTTAAACATAACTTGGTACCCATTTCCTCTTGTAGACTTTTCCAAAACCTTGAGGTGAAACGGCTATCACGATCCGATACAATCGTTAACGGAACACCATGAAGCCTCACAATTTCCTTCACGTAAGAATTCACAAGCTTTTCCGTAAACCATTTCTCCCTGGCCGCTATGAAATGCGCACTCTTAGTGAATCGATCAACGACCACCCAAATCATGTCGTGACCATTCTTTGTTCTGGGCAGTTGAGTGACAAAATCCATAGCAATGTCTTCCCACTTACCCATAGGCACAGGCAATGGTTCTAAACTCCCGTAAGGTTTCTGATGTTGTGTCTTGACTCTCGCACAAGTCACACACTCGGCCACATACTTTGCAACATCAAGCTTCATCGTCGGCCACCAGTAGTAGGGTTTCAGGTCCCTATACATTTTATTGCTACCTGGATGAATTGAGTACATGGTTTTGTGAGCTTCTTCCATCAGAAGATCCCTAATTCCTCCTGACTTAGGTACCCAAATACGATCTTGGAATACCTTCAGTCCATGACCGTTAGTACCAAAAACCAACGTTTTACCCAAACGTTCCTCCTTTCGGTCATTTTTCTCAGAAGCTTCCTCTTGAGCTTTCTTTATACTTTCCACAATGGTCGAGACAAATTCAATTCTCAACGCTCTTGGCCTCCTCCTTTCAAGATTGACTTTCCGACTGAGAGCATCAGCAACAACATTAGCTTTACCAGGGTGGTAAAGTATCTCGCAGTCGTAGTCTTTAAGTAATTCTAGCCAGCGTCGTTGCCTCATATTCAATTCCTTCTGATTAAAGAGATATTGGAGACTCTTATGATCAGTAAAAAGTTTGCACTTCGTGCCATAGAGGTAATGCCTCCATATTTTCAGAGCGAAAACTACCGCTGCCAACTCCAAATCATGAGTCGGGTAATTCTTTTCATGCTCTTTCAGTTGTCGAGACGCATATGCTATCACCTTTTCTCTTTGGGTCAAAACACAACCCAATCCAACACCAGACGCATCGCTATAAACAGCAAAGTCTTCAACTCCATCGGGTAGAGAAAGTATCGGTGCCTCGCATAGCTTCTTCTTTAACTTCTCGAATGCTTCTTTATGCTTCTCACTCCAAGCATAAGCAGCTCCTTTGTGGGTCAAAGCTGTCAATGGAGTAGCAATCGAAGAAAAACCTTGGATAAACCTGCGGTAATATCCAGCTAATCCCAAAAAGCTTCGAATCTCCGTGGGACTTTTCGGTTGTTCCCACTTCGTCACAGCCTCGATCTTCGCTGGATCAACCATTATCCCTTCTTGGTTGACCACGTGACCCAAGAATTGGACTTCACGAATCCAAAAATCACATTTGGAGAACTTTGCATAAAGCTTCTCCTTCTTCAAAACTTCTAACGCTTCTCGCAAGTGTCTGCCATGCTCCTCCTGGCCTTTCGAGTAAATCAGAATGTCGTCTATGAACACTATCACAGATTTATCAAGGAACGGGTTACAAACCCTATTCATCAAATCCATGAACGCTGCCGGAGCATTGGTTAGTCCAAACGACATAACCAAGAACTCGTAGTGTCCATATCTAGTTCTGAATGCAGTCTTATCGATATCTTGATCTCTTACTTTCAGCTGAGGATATCCTGACCTAAGATCGATCTTCGAGAAATAGCTCGAACCTTGCAATTGATCAAACAGGTCATCAATCCATGGCAACGGATATCTATTCTTTATTGTTGCCTTGTTCAGCTCTCTGTAATCGATGCACATTCTCATACTTCCATCTTTCTTCTTTACAAATAACACCGGAGCTCCCCAGGGCGATGAACTAGGTCTAATGAAACCTTTGTCCAATAACTCCTGAAGTTGCATCATCAGCTCCTTCATCTCCGTCGGTGCTAATCGATAAGGTGCTTTTGCTATTGGCGTGATTCCTGGTAACAAGTCTATTCTGAACTCCACTTGTCTATCAGGTGGTAATCCAGGAAGATCCTCGGGGAACACTTCCGGAAAATCACACACCACTAGAATGCTCTGCATCACCTTCTTTTCCTTCTTAGCATCAATCACAAATGCTAAATATGATGTACATCCCTTGGTCAAACACTTTCTGGCTTTCATTAGAGAAATGATCCCAGAATTCACTCGCCGTTTGTCCCCATACACCATAAACGAATCTTTTCCAGGCGGGTTTACTTTAACTATCTTTTTCTTGCATAAAATTTCGGCATCATTGGCGCTAAGCCAATCCATTCCCAAGACGATGTCGAAACCATTAAGTTTGATAGGCAATAATGCCTCGTGAAACTTATTCCCATTAAGGTCGATCAAGACGTTTTTCATACGATGGCTAACAGGTACAAACTTGCCACTAGCTACTTCGACTAATAAAGCATTATCTAGTCTATCAATAGGCAAAGCTAGCTTTCTACCAAACTCATGCGAAATAAAGGAGTAGTTGGCTCTAGAATCAAACAATATATGAGCAGGTAATTCGTTTACGAGAAAGGTACCTGAAGCGACATCAGCTTCATCTTTCGCAGCCTCAAGTGTCATCTGGAAGGCTCTCGCCTTCGGCTTTGGTGGAATGTTGGGCCTAGCTGCCTCCTTCTTCTTCGGACAATCTTTCAAAATGTGCCCCTCTTCATTACAACCAAAACACATCCTTTTGTTGTTCAGACATTCATTGGCAAAATGTCCAACCTTTCCACACTTGTAGCAGGTCACATCCTCGCTACATTTCCCAAAGTGCTTTTTCTTACACTTATCACACCACTTAGCTTTGCCTCCTTTTCCTCCAAACTTTTTCGAATCAGATTTCGAAAATTTTCCTTTCTTACCGGAACCAGATGTTCCCTCAAACTTTCTTTTCTCACCAACCTCAACCTTGTCGGTGGTTCTCCCCTTAATCATGTTCTCAACAGACTTGGCAGCCCAGATAGCTGCCTCTAGGGTAAGTGCCTGACGTACTGGCACCTCATACTCCCATGGGAGTCCCTTCGCATACCGATCCACCTTTGTCAGCTCATCTGGAATGATACGCAAGGCAAACTCCATCTTATCGGTGAAGTTATTGGTGTATTCATCAACTGACATGCTGCCTTTCGTCAATGTCAGAAACTTGTTCTCCAACTCCAACAGATTTTGAGCCGAGCAGAACTTGCGCTTAAACTGCACCAAGAACTCTGCCCATGACAATTGCAGTGGCTCATTAGGGCTTAAGGTCTTCCTTAGAGTGTTCCACCAATGAACGGCTCCACCTCGAAATTGACGCACGGCATATATAGTCTGCAATTTACCTCTGCTGCCACAAGTCATGAAGGCTAGCTCCATTTCGGAGATCCAATCCATAACGCCAATCGGATCCTCCTTTCCATTGAAGGTCGATGGTTTGCAAGTCAAAAAGTCCTTATACTTGCATCCCATTCCATCATTCCTTCCTTCATGGTTATCTTGCCTAACTATCGGTGGGTTGGCTGGACCAACAGACCCACTGAAGTTTCCACCTTCCGAGTGCCCTTCATTTAATTCGGGCTCTTCCACACGAATCGATAGTTCTTCACGATTTTGTTGAAGCAACCGTCTAGTTTCATCCATCTGACAATCCAACATCGTCTGAATCATCAATTGCACACCAGCCATGGTTATTGGCTCAGGTGCTGCTGCTACGACAGGTATTGGCTCAATCACTGGTGGTTGATTCCTGTTTTCGTCAGCATTTCCAACTCCACTTCTTGTTCTCACCATTTTGATCTACACACCGAATAAGGTGAAATTAGATCCTCAATCATGATAGATATTCAAATCTTCTTTATCACACCGAAACGTTTACATGCTAGTTCTAATATCGTAGGCGTACGCTTAGAATCCTACACACATAAGGTATCTAGATCCGGTCGGCAACAGACCATAGATCCGAACAAATAATATCATATATGGCAACATATAACATTTAGCACATAAAAGCATTTTAGGCAACTTTCCTAAAATAAACTAGTGCTCGTGTCTAAAACATAACAGACACACATCTCAAAACTTCACTTAGCATTTTAAGTTTAAGTCTAGAAATCCTACAAATTCCTAGTTCGCTTAAACTAATGCTCTGATACCAACTGTGACATCCCCAAAATCTCGGCCAGAAAACACCGATTTTCATTTATGCTTTTAAATATTTTCAGAGTAAATCCTTTTGATTTGAAAGAGTTGCGGAATTTGTTCCCAAAAACAAAACATGATAAAACAATGTTTACTGAAGCATTTCATAAAAGAAATGTATTTTCATTATAATCAAAACTCGGGGTGTCATGTTCCGATACAGACCAATAAGCATAAACGAATACATTACAAGTCATATAACAAATATAAACATATGCAGACTTGTAAACAAAACAACTTGATGGTTCATCCATCTCATGCCCTTCCGCCACTTCCTGTAATACAATTTAAAACTGAGTGGGTCAGGCTTGGGAGCCTGGTGAGCATATAGGGTTTTCAACCCACAATAAATATCATATTTAATTTTCACCAACCAACAATAACCCAATTACCCATTCCCATAATTCTCACTTTAATGTCCCTAAAACAACTAACATAAAGGACCTAGTCTAAGAATATTTCATCGGGGCGACAACACATGCTTCGGGGGTACCTCAGCAATATAAGTCAAATAAGGCAACCATGAGGGGGATGGAGTACAGCGAATGAACACCCAAGTTCATTAACACCTACAGGTGGCGAACCTGCTAATTAATGTTTCCACAAGACTGTCTCGAATAGCCAGTGGTCGTCATCTAAACTCCGCTAGATGACTCAATCAAACAACAACGAGGCCTCTCATCTGTTTATTACACACCAACTGTCTACCCATGTTCTACCCAACATATTAGTAGATAAAAATATACATTTGTATACATAGTTTAAAGAAAACCTGTATAGCATGCTTTAATCAACACATATATCACATAACAGATGAGGCACACACACACATAACACATATCTCATAAAGAAATAAGCAGATCTATAAGATAGAAGAGAGTGAATACACATTCACACATAACACAACCAAATATATACACATAGCACGTATTTTTATATAAAATACTTTGTATTATTGTATTAGAAAGAAAATAACTACACACTCACTTGATCAGAAGATGATCCGACAGCACTACAACTTATAGAAGTAGTATTCCTCAGCAGATCTGGAAGATCTCCTCGAAAATCGAACTTCTTGCGGGCAGAGCTTCGACTCGGGAACCGCACTTCTCGGGATCTTCGGGATCTCGGGACTTGCCTCGGGGCTAGAGTATGATACCGAGGCTTCGGGGTATTTCTGGCACGCAAAACGATGCAAAAGACTAGAGAGAAGAGAAGAAATGAACAAGAATTTTGGCTGCCTTCGGATCCCCTTTTATAGTGCTGGACCCTCGCACGAACGCGGGGCGTACGCCTGTACGCGAGGCGTACAGGGCTCCGAATCGTCACTGCATGCGTCATCCGAAGTGTCGACACTTCCGGAGTACGCGGGGCGTTCTCGCGTACGCAGCGCGTACCTCGGATCAGATCAATGACTCGCTTCGGATAAGGCTTCCGATTTTTTATTTAAATTTAAATACAAAATGATTAATAAACTTCGGAAATTCATAACTTCTTCATACGAACTCCGTTTTCGACGTTCTTTATATCCACGGAAAGGTGAGACCACGCTCTACGACTTTCGTTTAGACTCCGTCGGCTAATTTTGACTTTATTTTTATTAATTATTTTTAATAGGCCGGGACAGAAACTTTCGTTATAAATTCATAACTTCTTCGTTTGACGTCCGTTCTCGCCTAACTTTTTATCGTTTCGATACCAACAATGAGATCTTCGATTCTCATTTAGATTGCTTCGGCTAAAAAAACCGTTCGATCTCAAATCGAGTATTTCAGGCTGCATACCGCTAAGCCGGAACTTCGATAAATCATAACTTCCTCATACGAAGTCAGATTTGGGCGTTCTATATATATTCGAAAACCTCGTTTCAATTACTACAACATTATCCAAAGATATTAAGTTTATTTTACACTTAAATTTTGACGCTTATTTTTATTCTTAATTAATCAAACCACATAATTAAGCAATTAAGCACAAAACACATAATACTCAAATAATACAATCTTATTATTTCAAAATGGGTTACAAAGGTTAACCTAGACCATTACATTGCTAAAAAGGGCAAGCCCGAAAACAAAGGCGTTACACATAAATAAAAAGATAATGGGTCCCCCCCATCATCGGGCCCCACTCGGTATACAGATATGCCAGTCATCAAGCCCCGCCTGGCATCGAGCCCCGCCCGGTATACATATAAACATATAATCATATAATCAAACAAAGACAAGCAATAAACACAAAGATATTAGCATATAGTACAATCATCGGGCCCCGCCCGGTAAACACATACACATAACACATGCAAGAGTCACGCAGACAACTAGCATACTAAAATATCAAACCATTGGCTAAAATTGGTACCTTCGACCCGCTAAACACAGTGAGGAAACTCACCTCGCACTGCTGAATCTCACAGAAAAATCTTTGGCTGCTAGCCCACTAAAATCCTCGCGCTATCACAAAATAGGATCCAATTAATAATTGGATCCTGACTACCAGTAAGAGTCCAAACTAGGGTAAAATACCTTTTTACCCTTTCCCTAACTTGGCCTAAGGCTAAAGCCCAATCCTAATGTCCAAAAAGCCCAAATTCCAAAATAATCATCCAAAGCCCAAATATGGCCCAAATTTATCAAATTAGGCCCAAACCCCTTCATGGGCCTTCAACCAAAGGTCCAATAAATATATCCTTAGCACAAAATAATATTATGATGTCCCAACAAGGCCCTAATCATCTAGAGTCCAAATATGGCCCAACACCATGAGCCCAACATACCGAAGCCCATCTGCTGAGTACGTGGGGCGTACTCAGCTCGTACGCTAAGCGTACTTGCTTTATGGGCTTATACTTGCGACATACCAGCTTGTTCGCCCAACATACTCCCAGCTCAGCCAACTTTCTTCATTCAACACTTATTTGATTAAGACTTTGACCCAAATCTTAGATCCAACTTCCCCAAGGTGGTTTAAAGTTGCTAAGTTTACGTACATGCATGGCTTAATGGGGCTCTAGAGCTCAAAAGAGCTTAATAAATGACTTAACACATGCATGAGACCAAAAACCACCATAAAGTTTGCACCTTTATGCTTAAGAAACCCTTAATATGCCCAAATCTACAAGGATAAGCTCCAAAACAACCGTAGCTCACAAAACCAACCAAAAGGGACCAAAGAAGCCAAAAGAAAGCCAAAGAATAGATCTATGAAATGAGATGACAAGCTTTGAACTTTATACCTCAAATGCCACGAAATGAAGGTGCTAAAGTTGGATCTCTAAGCTCCCCTCCAAAGAATGAGTCTTCAAGCTTCTTCTTCTACCACTTCAAGATGCACAAAACCCTTCAAAGATCAAAACAAGAGAACCACACAAAGGAAAGGGACGAACTAGGGTTTTCAAAGGGTAGAGGCTAGTCTAAAGTGTCCAAAATGTGAGTTAATGAGGCTTTAATAGGGCACAAACCCTAAAAATTAGTGTTTTCCCCTGGCCAGCATACGCCCCTTGTAACCCACGTACGCCGAACGTACGTGGGTTCGAATCCGCGATCAAACTCCAGCTAGTACGCCTAGCGTACTTGGTTCAAACCTACGATCAAACTCCAACTAGTACGCCAAGCGTACTCTATAGTACGTCCCGCATACTAGCCATAAGGACCATAATGCAATGTTTTACGATATAAAGGGTCAAATGGAAACATACCAAATTCACGTGTTACAATCTTCTTTTTGATAAATAGATTAAATTTAATGGTTTTTTATTGTGTGGAGCAAAATTCTGTTTATTGTTAAAAAAAATATCGTCCAACTTTCATATATTATCGATTATAACACCCAACTTTCATTTATTTTTTATCGTAGCATCCAACTTTCGAATCCATAACTACAGACAGGAAATTAGCAACTTTGGATAACTGAAGTAATGATATGTTGGGAGAGTATTAATGATATTGTATCATCCAACTTCTAAATTTGGAGAGTACTAATGTCTTTTGATTGTTTCATCTGCGGATTTCACTTATCCACTATCATTGAATGGAGTCGATGTGTTCTGCTACCGCGTATCGTCCTCCAATTGGCCTCTTGACACATGGGCAAGGTTGAAGCTTTTTGTGACTAATGTTACATTATTAAATTAACTATGATTGAGCTTATATCATTGATAATAATTAATATTGACTATTCAAATCAGTGCCAATGACGTGGGTGACCGTCATCTAGTTGTGGAATTGATTCCAAGACATACATATATTGGATCTTTAACGATTGAATTTTTCTTGTTATACCAATAAATTTGTAGTGGTAGTGGTCTAGTTGGACGTCGTGATCTATAAATACACGACCACTCACTGCTTCTTGATATTTTAAGTATTAACAATAGCACAAACACTATTAAAATCCAAGTTTTTTCACTGAAGTTTGTCAAATATAATCATGTTATTATTAAAATAATTGTCTTTCATACCATGTTGATAGATATTGATTTAGAAGTTTCATAGTAGTTTTAAAAGCATAAACATGCAAAAGGGGAATTGGATTCTATCAGTTACTTTCTAAGGTATGAAAGCCCCCTTTTTGTGTACATAACAATATCGTGTTTCCAAATGCTATTTGTCCTTTTCCATGTGACCCACCCACCCAATCAAATATAATGACATTACTGCTCTTAACGGTTAAATTATAAACATGTTTATGTTTTCTATCTTGTTAATTATTGGACAATGTTTTACATCAAAAAAAAAAAAAAAAAAAAAAGAGGCTTGTGGTGCTAAATGATTAGGTTCGACAAATCTAATCTATTTCTAAATTACTTTTATTTTTATCCCTGTCATTGAATAAAACTTGAATCTTTAAATTCAAGAATTACTAAGTTTGAATCCTTTTGGTATGAAGTGATCTTCCATAACCCTTAATTTGCTCTTTAAATTGTTTCATCTTCTAATTAATTAATTTATATATATATATATATATATATATATATATATATATATATATATATATATATATATATATATATATATATAGGTTATTGTATTCTAATTAATTATTGTGTAGATGTAGGGATGAATATAGACCAATGGTTTTAATTATTTTAAGTAATGATTTACTTATCTTTAAATTAGGAAACGCATGTTTAATTAATGAAAATTTCAGATTTTAAGGGATATTAATTCTTTTAATTTTGAATTCTGATTTTTTTTTAATTAATTCATTTTTAATTCTAACATAATTTTTAATTTGACTCAATTTAAATGCAATTTTGTTAGAACGGTATTCTATGAAAATGTCAGAATATATTCTAATAGAATACATATTTTGATTGAAGTAACTTCTTGTAGAAAACAACATTCTTGAACCTTCGATTGAAATATAACATGATCCATATATATTCAAACATTCTAATGTAAATACAGATTCATACATATTCTTACAGAATAATAGTCTAAATAACATCCTTAAATATACAATTATTGAAAAAATTGATTTGATTACTAAAATTAATTAATTGATAACATTGAAAATTTACCTTATTTAATTAATTCTTAAACTATTTTGCCTAAATTAAAGAGATTAATTAAATATTTATTTAATTACTAAAGTTAATTAATAGATAACATTAAAATTTTACCTTATTTAGGTTTTGAAATGATTGGCTCACACTACATCCACATAATAATTAGTTAAAATATTTGAACCTCTCTCTCTCTCTCTCTCTCTCTCTCTCTCTCTCTCTCTCTCTCTCTCTCTCTCTATATATATATATATATATATATATATATATATATATATATATATATATATATATATATATATATATATATATATATATATATATATATATATAACATGACGAACTTATAATGAGTAGTATACTTTTATGGTATTAAACTTTGGCCACAAAATTTCTTTTATGGTTTGAGACTTTGGTCACAAAACTTTCTTATGTTTATAATTTGGTTTCTAAACTTTTGTTATATTTAATAAGACAACAAATTGGTTTTAGTATTTTTATTATAATAAGTCATTAACTTCGATTTCTTTTGGTCTTTCTATCAGGTCATTAACATTGCTTTCTTTTGGTATTTTTGTTTAGTCGTTAACTTCGTTTTCTACTATATAAACCAATTCTTAATACATGATTGTATTGTATGTTTCTTATTATTTTTTAACAGCAAAAAGTGACTATATATTTAATTTCTAAAAAAACTTGAAAAAAATTAAAAAAATGTTTTTTAACCAATCAATCTAAATATTTTAAAAAATAAATAACCTTTTTTTGACAGATTTAGACGGATTGGAAGATGATCATTCATTACACGCCACACAAAAATGCTATCATTTTTAAAAACATCTTTGCACCATCTAGTAACCAAGTCCATCTCCGGTAACACCATGTCATCTATATGTTTCCTCGTAATAGAAACCAAGAAATTCTCATAACTACTTAACTTCCACCACCATTTATCTGGCGAAGAAGTGATGTTTATCTACATTAATCTATTCAATAAGTCATGTAGATGAGATTGGAGTGTACCTCCCATAATATCACAATTCCAACTCCACAACTGGTTCCCACATTGAAATCGATCCATCACCTTACAATTTTTTTTTTTCAGTTTCCAAACGAAAAAGTCTATTAAATTGATCTTTTAGCGGTTGGTTCCCCACCCAAGGTTCGATCCAAAAACGAGCTTTGTCATCCATTCCCACTTTATATTCCAAAATATTGTTAGGAGAAATCATACTTACTTGATATTATATGATTGATGATGAGTCATACATCCATTCCACATTCGTTCTAGGGATATGCCCTCGAAACTGCAACCTGATTTGTAAACATGGTCTCAACTAAAAAGGTTAGTAAGACACCATAACAAGTTATGGCATAGAAAATTTTCATTAATGTCCTACTTAAAGATTTGGGTTTGTGAAGCCTATGTTAAAAGAGAGACTTCTAACAAGCTTGAACTCATATCTCAAAAGTGTATCTTTGTGGTATACCCAAAAGAAACCATTGGCTATTACTTCTTTCTGAAAGAAGAAAACCGAGTATTCATAGCTCAAAAAACTGTGTTTCTTGAAAATGACCTTATTATGAATAAATAAAGTGGGAGCCCCATTGGCCTCGGAGAAAATCGAGAAACACAACTTATAGTTGAGAATAATAGTCAACCGAGTATTATGGAACCTGAGACTATTATTCAGATGCCAAATAACACACCAATTGTATGACACTTAAGTAGACCTCATTAGGAACCTGGCAGATTTGGATTTTGTTGGATTAGTGTCTAAGCCCGTAACTATATTTGGTAAGTACTTGACCCGGTTGTGCATGGTCATTTTGGGTTGCCTTCACCAAAACAACATGATAGGATGGTTTATAAATAAAGAGGTTATTATGATTTATTAATATATTATATGATTAATATATTAACGGAAAAATCATATACTTTAATTAATATTAGACAAGAATTAATTAAGAATTAATTGTGTGGCTAAAAGAGATTAATTAAATAAAGGGGACTGAAACTGTCAATTGTGTGATAGTTGGTTTTTGGGCTATGGATCCTTATGGATCATAGGGTGGACGCAGTTAGGGTTTCAGGCTGTAACTCTAGCAGCTCAAGTATTTAAAGACCCCAAGGGCTACAGAAATCGGCTACCAAAAACCCTAAGGAGTTCCTAGAGCCGATTTTGTGCCTACAACCTCTCTCAAAATCATCCTCTTGCTTCTTGGTGTTTGTAAGCCATTAGAGGAGTGACATTTCTGACTTTAAGCTCCAAGGATATCACACCCCAAAACCAGGAACGACGGAAACGTTCTGGGGTGGAGGACGTCATGTACAGTATCACAACAATGAAAAGTAGTAAACAAGCAACAACATCATCCATTGCATTAATAATAGAATTATTATACAAGTGTGTTCTGTCAAATTTTGATAAACACTAAAGCATAAATCAAAATGAAAGACGAGTCTTGAATAAGCTCCATCTTCCTTTCTCCTTGCATCGGTACCTGTCTATAATGACCTGAGGATACAAGTAATTTTGAAAGCGAGTATCAGCTTTAAAGCTGGTGAGATCATAAGTATTTAGTGTCTTCATTTGTATGTAAGAATTTGTAAGTAAATGAATTGTAAGTATTGAAACTGTATATGAACTGTAAGTATGAAAATGTTTGTAAAACAATTGTAAACATTTGAAAAACTCCAGAAATCCCTATGATTCCTACTATTATATAAGGGTGTCTTCTACCAAGACCTAACTGTTCTCAATGCAGTCTTCTACTAAGACTTAACTGTTCTAAATGTTCGTGTCATGTAAAAGTGTGTAATTTTCCCAAGTGTAACTATTATTAACAAAATATAGTTTTTACATTTATAGTTTAAGTGAAAATTAAAGATCACTAAATATATGTACAGGGAAAATTAATGTAGTACTAAAACGTAGCGCTATAAGAACTATTGTTGTACTAACTTCCTTAAACCGGATTTATATTAAGGCATCATGTGATAAATTGCACCATACTATAGACTGGTAACAACGACAACATATAAGGTATGACGTTTGGCACCCGCAGACCTGCCGGTCCTGCTGTAGCTAGCAGCAAGGTGTAGGATAGTCAATCCAGTATAGATCTATACGCAAACTCACGCTCTCCCTTCAAGAGACTCTGGCTACAACTCGGGTCATGACAATTAAGGCATGCTCCCATACAGTGGATCACAATTTTATTAACGTATTAATGTAAGTGTAATGTACGGAAATGTTCTACGTGTGCTAGCTGTAACGTGTGTTCTCTCTATCTAGCAAGTATAGTAATGTACTGTAATGTTCTAGAAAGTATTGACTCGTGAATGAACTGACTCATCGTATGATATTGCGTTCTAGTAATAGTTCTAGTATCTCCCTAAACTACCCATATGGTGGTTTACTAGTAATCTAACTGGTACGTATGGACATGGATGTATACCCTTGCCACTCAAGGGCATGGGATGAACTGGAAGGACCTTTTATGACTATATATGTACACATGATATATAACTAATATTTAAACGACTTTTGGACGAATACCCGATATCCCACCAGACCACATCTCAAGCGCGAAAAGGAAATAGGGTGGATAGCCTTCCTAAGTCTTTTAAACATTTCTTATATAACTATACATATAGAGGCATGCAATTTATAATATAAAAGCATAAAATAAGATTTGTAAAACCTTTGAACATAAATATTTTCTAAGAAAAGATCGACTTGATGTCGATCTATAAAATGGTTTTGAAGGCATGGGTTTGATAAAACCGTTTAGTATAAAGAACATTTGTTTGAATCACAATTGTAAATAAGTTTGAAATGTGATATATAGAGTAAAATGTACAGTGTAATAAGGAGTTTAAAACTTATAAAATGTTTATAAAAATCATTTGAAGGAAACTGTTTGGTAAAACGGCTAATGTGTAGTAAATCATTTGAATGCTGCATATTAATCACATATGATTGATATAATAACTAGCATGATTCTACTTGTATCCCCCCCCCCCCATAAAACATTTAAAAATAGTTTAAAACATTATTTAAGGGGTATGAACTCACCTGCAGTAGGTGACTGGAATTGAACGGACTGTTATCGTAAGGAAGGATCGGACAAGTGCTCGGTGTCAAGTGAAGACTTTAGACACACACAATGATCCTAATTACATATGAAGACATATGTATATAAATAATTAGTGATTAAAACACTAATTATACAAGTATAAACATTTAAACGCGAGGAAAACACTTTTGGTCAAGTGCTAGGAGGCTAATGGGTTGCAACAAAGGAGTGCAATGCCCCTAATGGGAGTTTATGGTCTAATGGCCATATGTTTTGGAGTTTACGGCCCAGGGGAGTAAAATCCTTGCCGTAAACTCTCAACCAAGTCCCTAGATGAAGTCTAACAATTATACAACTCATGTGGTGAATTGCTTCAAGGCTTAAACAAGTGTTTAGGCTTCCTATTAACTCCTTTGAGGAGTTTGCGGCCCTGGGACCATATCCCATGGAGTTTACGGCCGTAAACTCCCTTGGGAGGGTGATTATGGTGTTTTCAAGTCTCTAAATTATCTAGGAACTAAACTAGGCTTTTGTACTTGGCTTTAGAAGAGTTTATGGCACCATTTGGCACCATTTTATGGAGTTCACGACCCTAGAACCTTTTGGGCCGTGAACACCTTACTCTTGGTGTTCTAAGTGTGTTAGCTAGTCCAAAACTCATTTAGGTACATGCCTAAATTAGTCTCTTGGCTTAAGGAAGGTTTTCAAGGCATTTTGACCCTTAAACATGGAGTTCACGGCCCAAGAAGCTCCTTGGCCGTGAACTCTCTTTCATCAATGATTCTAATAGCTTTTGGTGTCCTAAGCATGAAATGGTGGGTTCTAGTTCGAGTTCTAAAGCTTTGAGGGTCATTGGCACCCTTTAGGACCTTAAAATGGAGTTTACTCCCCAAGTGTTCTTGGGTGGTAAACTCCCAAATCTTGGGGTCTTAATCCAATTTTGATGTTTTCTAGTCATATACACACTAGCATACAACTCTAATGTAGTTACAAATCACGGGGAAAGGACTAGGTAGCATTTAAGCCACATATTGGAGTTTACTCTCCAAGAACGTTCTTGGGCGGTAAACTCCTGAATCTCACAGATTTGATATGTAATTGGTGTTTCTAAACACAATCTAAGCTATATAACATAACTAGATCAAAGTACTCACAATTTGGGATAAAAACCCGAAGATCCGTGAGAGAGAATTTTGACTTTTCTCTAAATGGAATCCAACAAATGAACCAATTTGGTTCAGAATTCTATTTATAGTCCGGAGATATTTTTGGCAGAAAATATTTTTATTCCTGGAACGAACTCTAATGTCCTAGAGTATTGGAATAACAATGTTGCACATAACCCTAGTGCATCCACTCTCCTAATATCTCCTTAAGTGTAAAATCCTGAAAAATGCCAAACTTATACTCGAAATCTGAGTTTTCACTGTAACTGTTCTACTTCTATTGGCTTCAAATGGTTTGTTCAGAATGGAAATTTTGGGTTGTCACATCATCCCCCTGTTGAAGGGAATTTCGTCCCGAAATTAGAATTTAGGCAAGGAAGTATGCACGAATGATCGAGTCGTGAGGAGGAAACTTCCTAATCGATTGGTTTTAGCGCACTTAAGTGAAATCGGGTTCTCGGTTGGAATCCCAACGAACCTTCAGTAACGGGCGATGGCGTTGCTTCGTCCGCTTGACCTCTCGGTCGAGGGTCACTACGGTTCTAATACGAAGGCGAGGATCTCGACGAGTGGACTTACAAGAGTCCTAACGGAAAGGTATGGTTTCACGATCAAGACGCGAAGAGTAGGATGTACGTTACTGAGTTCGCGGAGTAGGTCTAGTTTGTGCGAGGGACAAGACCGATTCTGATAAGAATCTCGGAGGTCCTAACTATATTGGATTTAGCTTTCCACGCTTTACGAAGCGTATTAAGCCGTTCCCGAGTGAGACTTCCTAAAGAATTTGGTCACTCACTTGGAATCCCCAAGGTTTCTTTTTCTTGATTAACTTCCCAGTCAAGGGCCACCCCTTGCTAGGTCAGAGTCGTAAAGGTTTCTGTAATTTGCGAGGAGTTTTGAATGAACTATGACAGTAGGTCGATAAGACCTAGAATTTGGCGAAAGACTGTCGGCGTCTCTGGTGTCAACAAATGCTCAACAGTTTTGACAAATTGAAAAAGTACTCGAAACTTCCCACATTACTAACAGTGTGTCATAGAAATTCGACTCTTCAATTTCAAAACTCGTGCCTAGAGAACTTCGCTAAAAGTTCCTCTGTAGGAAATGTTTCCAAGGGTTTTCTTCTTACTATGAGGGTAGATAAGTAAGTCATCACATGGAGAAATGACGAACTGATCCAAGTAAGAAAGACGTACCCTACTCATTTAGCTCATGAAAGCTATGGGCGTATTGGTCCTATCCGAAGGGTATCACTACGGACTCGAAGTGTCCGCATCGAGTTCAGGAGATAGTCTTCCGGACATCTTTCCCTAACACTCGAACTGGTGATATTCGGATCTCAAGTCCATTCCTGAAAGTAATTCTTTCCTTGCGTTTGCTCAACCATTTCATCTATGCGAGGCAGAGATAACGATTTCTATGAAAATCTTGACGGAGTCCTCGATATCCGAGGCACATACGATGCAATTCGTCGATCTCTGGGAGAATAAGACTGGGTTTCTCTAGGGTGAGAAGCCAAGTCTTCTTATTCTATCGTTGTGCAGTTCGTTAAGTTGTTTGTACTGTTCTGTTATCTCCGTAGGTGTTTAAGCAAATGGGAGATCCGTATATGGGAGTCTGTCACACCCCCGAACCAGACGGCGGAAACGTCCGGGGGCTGTAGTGACTCAATTGAATACCATAACATTGAATATATATGAAGCAAAACAACATTCGTCACCATTCATCAACATAATACAACCAGTAGTGTTTACATGTCATACATTGTTTGAGATATTACATTTCCAAAAATTAATATTGTTTGGTTCATTCAAAAATAAACTGCAACCGTCACTGAGCATGATTTCCCTTGATTCACTGGTTTCCTGAGAATACAAGTATTTTGAAAAACGTCAACATATGAAATGTTGGTGAGTTCATAAGTAGTGTTTGAAATCGAATGTTTATATTGTTTGAAAAACCACCAGAAAATCCGATATTTTCTGAAAAGAGAAGCTTTCAAAAACGTTTGTGAAGATCCATAGGTATGCTTGTTTGTTTCTATACTTGCAAAATAAGTTGTTCATTTAAGATGTATGCGTTTAAAATCTGTATGTGATAAAAACCCTAGGGAAACCCGATGTTCCCCTAGTTCTTTTGAAATCCATTGAGTTGCGTTGAAACCATTACAAAAATAGTAGTATCGGTCCCAAGCGACGTTGGAAGGTTCTCGAGCATTGATTATTTACTACAAACCCGCATTACACAAATGCCCGGTTTATAGATATACCAACGATTCCCGAAGGCGTCGTCAGTACTAATCACGTTATCCAATCGCCCGGACTATGAGTGGTCCCACATCCGAAGAGAATGAGGTCACGAAGACCCCGGTAACTCTATTAACCGGCTGGGAAAAATGTGTGCGAGGGGTCCCCGACCCGCCTCGTAAAATGTGTAGACTCTTCTAGCAATACCATGGCCCTTGGGGTCCAATGATACAAGCCATTGAAAGTCACCCTACGTTGTGCCAAGTTGGTAAAACTCAACACTTCGTAGAAAAAAAATGTCTTCGGGCCTTAAGATCAGGTCATTGGGCTAGCTAGGCCCAACAAACAAGATTTTACACTTTTGGGGCCCGAAGATGGTGCGTAGACGTCTGTGCACACTCGCATGTATGTGTATTACCAATCGTTATTTGTATGTATCAAAGAGTTAGTAGTTGTAGATTTCCATTGGCTCGAGACCGAGCCAATTCGTTTAGCAACGACTTTTGGTATTGTAATGAGTTGTATTTCGTTGATAGTTGAGGTGTCATTATTTGATCACGTTGTACATAATGAATCAGCCTTGAAATATTTCTGTTTTCAGCCCCTCATTATTTGTAAAATTTACATTTTCAACCCTTTTATTTAAATATTTCCCGGTTTGGTCCTTAAACTATTTTTCTTGACATTTTAACACCAAAGATTATTGAAATTAATATTTTCCAGCATATTTTTCAAAGAAAACAGTTTAAGTCCCTGAAAATGCAGTTTTTCTCGGTTTTAGCCCATCTTTTCGCAATTTTGACAATTTTGGCCCAAAATGGAAAATTTTTGCAACTTTGGTCCTTTTTAAATTTAAAAAGCATTTTAAACCTTTGAAAAGGATTTGGAACACTTATAGTCCACTGTTTTACAGAAAGTTACAGTTTTGGCCCTCCAAAACAGAAAAATTCGCATATTGGGCCTTATTGGGCCAAAATTTGCATTTTTAGCCCAATAGGCTTGAAATTTATGTTTTAAATCCACTAATTGAATAGAATTCCAGAAATAGCTTTATTGAAACTGTTTTGACACATTTCAACCATCAGAACCCGTAAAATGTCATTTTGGGCCCTTAATTTTGTATTTTTCACATTTTTGGCCCAAAATGTGTGTTCTTAGCTTAAAGAAAATTGTTGCTAACCACTTGGCTATTTATCTAGTACCACTTATTATGTGGGAACATATTTGAAGCTAATATCATAAAACATGAGTTATATCACGGTTTTGAGGGGTTTAATGGCTAGATCCAACATTAAAACACATATAAGCATACATATAAGCATGGAAATCATACAAGGCATACAAACTCATATAGATCTACACTTTCACTTGTATTCCCCCCCACAAAAACTCTCAAAAACAGAAAATAGGGGTATGAATCTCACCTTGGGGTGTTGGTTCGGTTTTTTTTTTGCAATGAAAATGGAAGGAAAAATGAAGTGTTTTTGGCCTTGGCTCCCTTTGGTGAAGATCTTGAGTTTGAGATGGTTTGAGGATGCTAGATCACGATTTTTGTATAGATTAGGGGAGGATTTTGATAACAAAAGAATTTAAACCATAGATCTATGCATAATCTTACCTTAGGAGATGATTTACTTGCAAAAATCCCTTTGGAAAGCCTCTAAATTTCGAGATCTTTGGAGAGGGGAAGGAGAGAGCTTCTTGAGAGAATTTTTGAGAGAATTTTGTGAGATGTGTGTGTGTGTTGGTTATCCTCGGCCGAAACAAGAAGGGAGAGGGAGAGAGAGAAGGAAGAAAAGACTTTGAGGTGATGCTTGCATGGATGAATGTGATTTTTGCATGGAGAACCCATGGGTAAAAATGAGGTGGCACTTAAAAGTCAACCTCTCCTTGTGTTTGGGCCTTGGGCCGAGAATATGAAGGGAAGGAGGAAAAATTTGGGCTTTTGCCCCTAAGCCCAACATTAGAGGTAGTTTAGGGTATTTATTGGACTTATAAAATAAAATTGTGATTTTTGTGCTTTATTAAGCTAGGTTAGGTTTAATTATGGATCAAAACTTGTGTTTTATTTCCTTCTAGGTTCTACCTAGCCCAAAATATTGAAATAAACGAGTGTGGGTCTAATTAGAGCCCAATTAGGGTCCTAAGCCCATGATAGTCAAATTGGAAGGTCATTGGTCCGTTTGGATCCAATAAGGAAGTCTTAGTCCAAAATGGACTTAACAAGAACTTCTAGGGTCTCCAATTGTTTGATGACTACTTATAGTACTTGTATTTGATTGAAGTTTTTGATTCACATTAGGTTGAATGCATAGATTACATGGCTCAAAATTTACAGTTGTGACATCATCCCCCCGTTAGAGGGAATTTCGTCCCGAAATTCCGCTTGAAAGCTAGATTTGAGAAACTAAAATAGGTGAGGGTACTTTTGTTTCATTTGATCCTCGCGTTCCCACGTGAATTCTGGCCCACGCTTTGCGTTCCACCGTACCTTCACGATCGGGATGCGACTCTGCTTAGTACGCTTCACCTCCCTGTCCATAATCTCGATTGGTTCTTCGACGAACAGGAGGTTCTCATTGATTTCGATTTCGTCAAGAGGAATGATAAGGGTTTCATCTGATAGGCACTTTTTCAGGTTAGAGACGTGAAACACGGGGTGCACACCGTTTAGCTCCGCGGGTAGTTGTAGTCTGTAGGCTACCGGACCTATTCGGGCGACGATTTCGAAAGGTCCAATGTACCGTGGGTTTAGCTTTCCTCGTTTTCCGAAACGTATAACCCCTTTCCAGGGTGAGACCTTCAACAATACTCGATCACCGACCTGGAACTCTAAGGGCTTTCGCCGTTTATCAGCGTAGCTCTTCTGCCGGTCGCGCGATGCCTGTAATCGAGCTCTGATCTGGGCAATCTTTTCTGTGGTCTCGCGAATGATTTCCGGTCCTGTCATTGCCCTATCCGACGTATGTGTTCCTGCTAGCTGGGTGTCACCTACTTCAGCCCAACATAACGGTGATCTACATTTACGCCCGTACAGTGCTTCAAAAGGGGCCACCTTAATGCTCGAATGATAACTATTATTATATGAAAACTCGATCAACGGTAGGTGGGTATCCCAAGACTTTCCGAAGTCTATCACACAGGCACGAAGCATGTCTTCAAGCGTCTGAATGGTTCGTTCGCTTTGACCGTCCGTTTGTGGGTGATACGCGGTGCTCATATCAAGATGAGTTCCCATTGCCTTGTGGAGCGACTGCCAAAAGCGTGACGTGAATCTACTGTCCCTATCTGAGATGATAGATTTTGGCACTCCATGAAGTCTTACAATCTCTCGTAGGTACAAACGCGTCAGCCTCTCCATCTTGTAGGACTCTTTGATGGGCAGGAAATGGGCAGATTTCGTCAGTCGGTCGATTATTACCCATATGGTGTCCAATCCGTCCGACGTCTTGGGCAGCTTGGTCACGAAATCCATAGAAATCCCCTCCCATTTCCACTCAGGGATTGCCGGTTGCTGTAACAATCCGGAAGGTTTCTGGCATTCCACTTTTACTTTGGCACACGTAAGGCACTTACTAACATAAGTTGCGATTTCCGCCTTCATGTTAGGCCACCAATAGTGCCGCTTAATGTCCAAATACATCTTGTCCGAACCAGGATGAATGGAGTATCGTGTCTTGTGGGCTTCCTTCATAACGATCTCCCTGAATCCTCCGATCTTTGGAACCCAAATACGGTTCATGAAGTAGTATACCCCATTCTCTTTGACTTCCAGGTTCTTCTCCATTCCGCGTAATGTCTCGCTAGTTCTGTTTTCCGTTTTCATAGCCTCTGCCTGGGCTGATGCAATTTGAGTGGTCAGATGAGACTGAATCGTTATCGAGTGCGTTTTCGTACGGCGATTTGTGTATTCCTTCCGACTTAATGCGTCAGCTACCACGTTGGCCTTGCCTGGATGGTACTTGATCTCGCATTCGTAGTCGTTTAACAATTCCACCCATCTTCGTTGTCTCATGTTCAGCTCCTTCTGATTCAAAATGTGCTGGAGGCTCTTGTGGTCCGTGAAGATGGTGCACTTAGTACCGTACAGGTAGTGCCTCCAAATTTTTAGGGCGAAGACCACGGCTCCCAGTTCTAGGTCATGGGTCGTGTAATTTACTTCGTGCGTCTTTAGTTGACGGGACGCATATGCTATCACTCTTCCACGTTGCATGAGAACGCAACCTAAGCCCTGATTTGACGCGTCACAGTAAACTACAAAATCTTCCGTTCCTTCAGGTAGAGGTAGTACAGGAGCGCTGCAAAGAGCTTGCTTCAAGGTTCGAAACGCAATCTCTTGTCGGTCTGTCCACTGGAATGGCACGCCCTTTTGCGTAAGCAAGGTAAGCGGCTTTGCGATTTTTGAGAAGTTTTGGATGAATCTCCTATAGTAGCCTGCTAGGCCTAAGAACTGACGAATTTCCGTGGGAGTAGTCGGAGTTGCCCATCCTTCCACAGCTTTGACCTTAGAGGGATCCACATGAATTCCATCTTGGCTAACTACGTGGCCTAAGAAATTCACACTCCGAAGCCAGAACTCGCACTTGGAGAGTTTGGCGTAAAGATTCTCCGATCGCAGCGTCTCTAGGACTTGTCGAAGATGTTGGCCATGCTCCTCTTTGCTTCGAGAATAGACGAGGATGTCATCGATAAACACAATGACGAAGTTGTCCAAGAACGGTCGGCAGATTCGGTTCATCAGGTCCATAAATGCGGCGGGTGCATTTGTTAGACCGAAGGGCATTACGACGAATTCGTAATGTCCATAGCGGGTTCGGAAAGCGGTCTTAGGAATATCTTCTTCTCGGACCTTGAGTTGATGGTATCCGGACCGTAGATCTATTTTAGAAAAATAGCTAGCTCCTTGGAGCTGGTCGAATAAATCATCGATTCGCGGGAGTGGGTAGCGGTTTTTGACAGTGAGTTTGTTCAACTCTCTGTAATCGATACACATTCTGAAAGATCCGTCCTTCTTTTTGACAAAGAGCACCGGAGCTCCCCATGGTGAGTAGCTAGGTCGGATAAATCCCTTGTCCAGAAGCTCACTGAGTTGGCTGGACAATTCCTGCATTTCAGCAGGAGCCAGTCGATATGGTGATTTAGCGAGGGGAGTTGCTCCTGGAACGAGGTCGATTCGGAATTCAACCTGTCTCTCTGGGGGTACTCTTGGAAGATCTTCGGGAAACACGTCCGGATATTCACACGCTACCGGAATGTCTTGGATGTTAGTTTCTTCCTTTGTCTTGTCCACTATGTGGGCCAAGAACGCTAAATTGTTCTTTCGCAAGTGTTTTTGCGCTTTGATGCACGAGATGAGGCGGAGATTCGTACTGGGTTTGTCTCCGTAAATTACTAGGGTTTCGTGATTTGGGAGACGAAGGCGAACGGCCTTCTCGTGGCACAAAATCTCGGCATGGTGGGGGCTTAACCAATCCATGCCGATAATCACATCGAAACTCCTAATTGATACTGGCATTAGGTCTATTCGAAAGACGTGCTGGTTAAGGGTTAGGGTACATCCGATGTAGATCTCCCTAGTGGATTCGGTTTTCCCATTGGCCATTTCCACCGTATAGGTTTCATTTAGCTTCTGGGGTTGTTGTTTTAGTAAATGTTTAAACTTCTCGCTTACGAAACTTCGCTCCGCTCCGGTATCAAATAAGATGCATGCATAAGTGTGGTTTAGGAGAAACGTACCGGTCACAACTGCGGGATCTTGAACTGCATCACTCTGACCCATAGTCAGCATTCTTCCTGTTCCTCTGTTTCCTGAGTTGTTGTTGTTGTTAGGGCAATCTCGACGGAAATGTCCCGTCCTTCCACACCCGAAACAGGTGTGGCTAGGCCCTGCGTTGTTGCCGCCGGCATTGGTGTTGTTGATGTTGCGGTGATTGTTGTTGTTGTTCTGGTTGTTTCCCTGACCCTGGTCCTGAGAAGGATAAGTCCTGCAGAACTTTGCAGTGTGTCCCCTTCGGTTGCAACTGGTGCAATGGAACTCCTTACATTCTCCATGATGATGGAAACTGCACTTATTGCACTTGGGAGCGCTACCAGAGTAGGGTCTTGAAGTATTTGAAGCAGCTGAGGCTGGAGCATGTGAGGTGACTGGAACCGGCGCCGTAACAGCATTAACTGCCACTGTTTGTTGCCTTTTTGAGGTCTCGGGGCCCTGACGCCCCTTTCTTTTCTGGTTCCATCCCTTCTTACCATCACTCTCCTTCTTCTTCTCAGTCTCCACTGGTTTTTCGCCCTTTTTGTGGTTATGATCATATAGCCTCTTTGCCAATCTCTTCGCGCTGTCAAACGTTTCAGGGTTGGCAGCTATCACGTTCCCTTGAATGGGGGATGTCAGTCCCCAGATGAATCGTTCAATCTTCTTTCCCTCTGATGTGATCATTCCCGGGCACAACAGGGATAGTTCGCTGAATCTCGATATGTAAGCATCGATGTTCCCATTCTGCACCGTGAGATTCCACAGCTCCTGCTCCATCTTCTGTATTTCACCTCGGGGGCAGTACTCAGCCGTCAACATCTCTTTCATTTCTGTCCAGGGTATAGAGTTGGCAACAGGGAGTGTCATAGCTTCTATGTGACCATTCCACCAAGTGAGTGCTTGGTCCACGAAAGTGCAGGCCGCGAACTTCACTTTCATTTGCTCGGGGCACTCGCATATCTCGAACACCGACTCTACCTTCTCGATCCATCGCTTTAGAGTGATCACTCCCCCGGTGCCGTTGAAAGTTCGGGGTTTAGCGTTCGCAAAATCCTTGTAGGTGCACGTTTTAGTGAGTCCTTGGTTCGTCCCGTTGTTCGAACTTCCGGATCCTTGCCCGTTACCTCCTCCGTTGTTCCCTCGGTGAAGTTGTGCCATAGCTGCTGTGACTGCAGCGGACACGGCTGCCTGGAAAGCAGTGGAGTCAACTTCGGGCGGGGTTGGTTCGGGATTTCCGTGAGTAGGTCGGAGAGGCATCTTCTTGTCACAAAACGGAAAGATGTTGGGTGTACGTGGTTTCCGTGAGGTTGTGGTCCTACTGACTAGGTGTATGGCACGAACTTAAGTACTTCTATCATTTAGCACACAATCCTAGATTCGCAACACATAGCAAACATGTAAAAGTTCACTAATATTATCCTATGTCTCTTCTACTATTGCAGACTAAACATACGTTCTCTTTTTTTGGTGTTAAGGGTATAGTTTTAGGTTCCCTAGCTATCCCGATCTCCTCAAGACGTGTGTTAGTTTTACCTTGGAGAGAATGTAGTTGATCAGGCTACATTCACTCCTTGGTATCACTAAGAACAGTCCCGAATTAACCGAGATACCAGTATTATGGTGTTTGATTCAGTGTTAGGTCCTTACTCCTAATGCAAGCAAGTGTATTTTATTTATTTGTTTTGTTCAGAGTTATGTTAGTCCTTCTTTTTGGTATATAGTTGCATATCAATGTATGGCTCGACATGCTAGTTCACTATAAACAAAGCTCTGATACCAACCTGTCACACCCCCGAACCAGACGGCGGAAACGTCCGGGGGCTGTAGTGACTCAATTGAATACCATAACATTGAATATATATGAAGCAAAACAACATTCGTCACCATTCATCAACATAATACAACCAGTAGTGTTTACATGTCATACATTGTTTGAGATATTACATTTCCAAAAATTAATATTGTTTGGTTCATTCAAAAATAAACTGCAACCGTCACTGAGCATGATTTCCCTTGATTCACTGGTTTCCTGAGAATACAAGTATTTTGAAAAACGTCAACATATGAAATGTTGGTGAGTTCATAAGTAGTGTTTGAAATCGAATGTTTATATTGTTTGAAAAACCACCAGAAAATCCGATATTTTCTGAAAAGAGAAGCTTTCAAAAACGTTTGTGAAGATCCATAGGTATGCTTGTTTGTTTCTATACTTGCAAAATAAGTTGTTCATTTAAGATGTATGCGTTTAAAATCTGTATGTGATAAAAACCCTAGGGAAACCCGATGTTCCCCTAGTTCTTTTGAAATCCATTGAGTTGCGTTGAAACCATTACAAAAATAGTAGTATCGGTCCCAAGCGACGTTGGAAGGTTCTCGAGCATTGATTATTTACTACAAACCCGCATTACACAAATGCCCGGTTTATAGATATACCAACGATTCCCGAAGGCGTCGTCAGTACTAATCACGTTATCCAATCGCCCGGACTATGAGTGGTCCCACATCCGAAGAGAATGAGGTCACGAAGACCCCGGTAACTCTATTAACCGGCTGGGAAAAATGTGTGCGAGGGGTCCCCGACCCGCCTCGTAAAATGTGTAGACTCTTCTAGCAATACCATGGCCCTTGGGGTCCAATGATACAAGCCATTGAAAGTCACCCTACGTTGTGCCAAGTTGGTAAAACTCAACACTTCGTAGAAAAAAAATGTCTTCGGGCCTTAAGATCAGGTCATTGGGCTAGCTAGGCCCAACAAACAAGATTTTACACTTTTGGGGCCCGAAGATGGTGCGTAGACGTCTGTGCACACTCGCATGTATGTGTATTACCAATCGTTATTTGTATGTATCAAAGAGTTAGTAGTTGTAGATTTCCATTGGCTCGAGACCGAGCCAATTCGTTTAGCAACGACTTTTGGTATTGTAATGAGTTGTATTTCGTTGATAGTTGAGGTGTCATTATTTGATCACGTTGTACATAATGAATCAGCCTTGAAATATTTCTGTTTTCAGCCCCTCATTATTTGTAAAATTTACATTTTCAACCCTTTTATTTAAATATTTCCCGGTTTGGTCCTTAAACTATTTTTCTTGACATTTTAACACCAAAGATTATTGAAATTAATATTTTCCAGCATATTTTTCAAAGAAAACAGTTTAAGTCCCTGAAAATGCAGTTTTTCTCGGTTTTAGCCCATCTTTTCGCAATTTTGACAATTTTGGCCCAAAATGGAAAATTTTTGCAACTTTGGTCCTTTTTAAATTTAAAAAGCATTTTAAACCTTTGAAAAGGATTTGGAACACTTATAGTCCACTGTTTTACAGAAAGTTACAGTTTTGGCCCTCCAAAACAGAAAAATTCGCATATTGGGCCTTATTGGGCCAAAATTTGCATTTTTAGCCCAATAGGCTTGAAATTTATGTTTTAAATCCACTAATTGAATAGAATTCCAGAAATAGCTTTATTGAAACTGTTTTGACACATTTCAACCATCAGAACCCGTAAAATGTCATTTTGGGCCCTTAATTTTGTATTTTTCACATTTTTGGCCCAAAATGTGTGTTCTTAGCTTAAAGAAAATTGTTGCTAACCACTTGGCTATTTATCTAGTACCACTTATTATGTGGGAACATATTTGAAGCTAATATCATAAAACATGAGTTATATCACGGTTTTGAGGGGTTTAATGGCTAGATCCAACATTAAAACACATATAAGCATACATATAAGCATGGAAATCATACAAGGCATACAAACTCATATAGATCTACACTTTCACTTGTATTCCCCCCCCACAAAAACTCTCAAAAACAGAAAATAGGGGTATGAATCTCACCTTGGGGTGTTGGTTCGGTTTTTTTTTTGCAATGAAAATGGAAGGAAAAATGAAGTGTTTTTGGCCTTGGCTCCCTTTGGTGAAGATCTTGAGTTTGAGATGGTTTGAGGATGCTAGATCACGATTTTTGTATAGATTAGGGGAGGATTTTGATAACAAAAGAATTTAAACCATAGATCTATGCATAATCTTACCTTAGGAGATGATTTACTTGCAAAAATCCCTTTGGAAAGCCTCTAAATTTCGAGATCTTTGGAGAGGGGAAGGAGAGAGCTTCTTGAGAGAATTTTTGAGAGAATTTTGTGAGATGTGTGTGTGTGTTGGTTATCCTCGGCCGAAACAAGAAGGGAGAGGGAGAGAGAGAAGGAAGAAAAGACTTTGAGGTGATGCTTGCATGGATGAATGTGATTTTTGCATGGAGAACCCATGGGTAAAAATGAGGTGGCACTTAAAAGTCAACCTCTCCTTGTGTTTGGGCCTTGGGCCGAGAATATGAAGGGAAGGAGGAAAAATTTGGGCTTTTGCCCCTAAGCCCAACATTAGAGGTAGTTTAGGGTATTTATTGGACTTATAAAATAAAATTGTGATTTTTGTGCTTTATTAAGCTAGGTTAGGTTTAATTATGGATCAAAACTTGTGTTTTATTTCCTTCTAGGTTCTACCTAGCCCAAAATATTGAAATAAACGAGTGTGGGTCTAATTAGAGCCCAATTAGGGTCCTAAGCCCATGATAGTCAAATTGGAAGGTCATTGGTCCGTTTGGATCCAATAAGGAAGTCTTAGTCCAAAATGGACTTAACAAGAACTTCTAGGGTCTCCAATTGTTTGATGACTACTTATAGTACTTGTATTTGATTGAAGTTTTTGATTCACATTAGGTTGAATGCATAGATTACATGGCTCAAAATTTACAGTTGTGACAGAGTCGTACTGGGTTCTAAGTTTGTTCACATGACGATGTGATTACTCGTAGTCTTGAGAAGTTCTCTGTCCTAAATTTCATATTAGAATTCATACTTGGTTCACAATCACCATTTCGTGTATACGAGTCGTATATAATTAAGATTGAAAAGGTAGTCGAATAACTGATTCTTCTTTAAGCTCATATCCCCTGGGGGGAAAAAGAAGTTAAAGTGGAATCATCAATTCTAAACCTGTAGAACCTTGATTATATATCACTCTTATGCATACATTCCTTAGTGATAGACTAATCGTATGAATCCTTGGATTGAACTTGACGTACTGTATGAGTGGTACTTTGGGGGTTTCTTCGGAAAAGAAAAGAACTATGAGGTACTCCATGCATGAGTACTTCGATGTTCTGATATGACGGCTTCGCTGGTAAAGTGATCTAAAAGAAAGAGATGTACGTAAAAAGCTGTTTTTGTGAGGATCATATTGAATCGAGTCATATGATAATGTCGGAATCATACTGAAACTTAAAGACATTAGATTTGAACATAAGACGTTTACAGACAAAAAACAACCGTGCAACCATGAACAGAGTTACAATACTTCAGATTTACCACAAGACTATCGCTGCGAATAAGATATACCACAAAAGACAAGTATACGCAGCACGAGAATCCTTATACAGACAGGATCTCGTAAAAGGTAAGACTCTAGTTGCACTAGTTCTAGATAGTTTATAAGTCTGTTACAACAACACGCCTAAGTTACATTAACGAGGGTTCCGGAGTAGGCTCTCCTGCAGCTGTGATCCTGAGAATCCTCCCATCTGCGCCAGAGTTCTTTGCTATAGGGCAATCCTTCTTGACGTGCCCTATCTCACCGCATTGGTGGCATGACTGGGATTGCGGTATTTAGCCAATGTTATGTGGACATGAGTGCCTTCCTCATTACTCCACTTTGAAAATTGCTTCCTAAAGCGTTCGGCGTTATAACTACTCCCGTGTGTAGGGTTAGTCCCGATGAAAGGGACTTGAGTGATGGGTCGTGTCGGTGCTCCACAATTACTAGCATGGTGCCCTATTTTTAGGCAATTGCAACATTGCATCTCATGACAAGCCCCATGATGATGCAAACTACACTTATCACACTTCGGGATTTTTCCCTTGTATGGCCTGCTTGGTACTGGGATGGCAGGGGTTTCCACTTGTTGTTGTTGCATAGCCAGCCTTTGGGATTTCTTGCGTTCTTTCTGAGCTTGACGCTTTCGTTTCTTGTTCTCTGTCGTTCGGCTTTGCGAGCCTGTAACTGTTACTGTTTGGCGACTTCCTGGATTGATACTACGATTGGAATCTTCAATCCCAACATCAGCATTGCTTGTGCTGATAGCGCTACAGAGCGCAAGGACAGCTGTCGCGGCAGCCATCACGGCAGTTGTAACTGCGGTTTGGAAGGTAGCGGCGTCCATAGGAAAGGTAGAGGTTTTATTGTCCGACTGATTGTTTCCTGATGACGACATGATTCTGTGACATGAAAGATAAGGATTCGTGAGCGATTCTGGTTGACCCTAGATGTACTTCGATTGCTCAAGAAAAGAGTACGACTATGTTTTCGAAAGTTTGACCTACATCCCTATGATGCAGTCCTAGTACGGAATGGAAGTATGTTCGCGAAGGTTTGACCTACATCCCTATGATGCAGTCCTAGTAATGAGTAGAAGTAAGTTCGTAGAATGGTCTTAAGACGTTTGTCGTTCGAGCCGAGGTATCGTGGGTTGGTGAATAACAAGGTCCAACCACTTAAAGAGACTTGGAAATGTCTCCGGAGATAAATCACTATAGTCCAATGACTTGACTAAAGCATGTTTCAGATAGACCCCAATGAAAGTATGATAAGAGTACTTGAATGAAGAATGACACAAAAGTTAGCCGGCTGTCAATATCTTGGATATTCACGACGTAAAGATTCGGGAAAATAACCTTGTAAAGGTCTTACATCATATCCACAGAAAATAGTTCCTGACAGCATAAGGACCTAACTAAAAGTACTTACAGTACTAGATAATTTCATGGAAAATGCCACATCGGGCAAAGACAGAAAACGACTACTTTCTAACAAGGGAAGCAAATTAAAGAGTCTACTACTGACGACGGTCACCCCGCTGGTGAACTCTCAGTTCAGCCAGTTGACATTCTACATCAAGTAGGTGTCTTTCGTACACCCTCTGGTGTACTCGGAGCTCTATGACTTCGGCTTGTGATTCAGCCAGTGCTTGCAGTAGGGTTTCATGGTTTCTCTCTGATCTCTCGTGAGCATCTTCTAGACGAATGGTGTGGAGGGTATGCATTCTCGCATCGGCGACAACTTCGGTAATCTGATGTAAGGCTGTCCTGCCTTGAATCTCATTTCGGGCCACTCTACGGACCAAGAATGGCAAGACTCTATTTGTTGAGCCCCCATTGCTCAAGTTGTAGAAGCTTCGGTCGCCATTAAATGGCATGGGCTAATCTTGTCCTTGGCTCCATGTTTCCAAGCATTCCACTCACTCAGGGTCGGGCCATGAAAAGTCGGACGAGGGTTAGGAATTGGAAAGGGAGCTGCTCGGGGTAGGTTCTCAACCTCTGGTTCGGAGTTAGCATCATACGAAAGGTCTTCATCATGGTGATCATTCAAGGGGATAGGATGATCATTCTCTGGTTCTTCTCCAAACCAAACAGTTATGACCTCACTCAGAAGGTACTGGTTGTCGTGGGGATGGAGTCCAGCTATATTTTCTATGCGAGAATTTAGGGTAAGAGAATAATTATTAGACGAACTATCTAGATAATTATTTAGAAAACCTTCAATAGTTACATCGCTATTTGTGAAGTGCATACCAGCTATGTGTAATCTAAACAGGATAGACCTTCGAATAAGTGATCTTAACTCCAAATTCACACAGAATCGGGGTAAAGTAAAATTTCACAGATTCTAAGTCTATAACATCCTAATTACATATATCCTTAGTGTATCCACTTAGCAACTATCAACTTAGTAATGAAGATCCCGTTTTAATTCTCAAGTATAAAGTACTTATAGTAACAACAAATACTCCTATAGTATTTTAATTTTTAATGTTATGTTCTATTGTTCTCATTGTGGTAGGGTTGGTAACATTTTAGCACTGTTGCAACCACACAATCAAACTTAGGCACATGCTAGTCAACCCTCGGATAATATAGGTGATCAGGCTATATCTTCACAGTTTTGACCATATGTCTCTAAGCCCATTTGTGTTGCCCAACAATCGTAATTCTTTTGTACTGTCCTAGTGACACTGATTTTAGTATGAATGCAGCACGTATACTTACTTAAATATTTTATTATTTAAAGTATAAACTCTGGGTCAGAGTATTTTTAGTCCCTTATGTATTTATAGTTAGTATATCTTTTATGGGTTGATATACTTAATTCACTATAAACAATGCTCTGATACCAATCTGTCACACCCCAAAACCAGGAACGGCGGAAACGTTCTGGGGTGGAGGACGTCATGTACAGTATCACAACAATGAAAAGTAGTAAACAAGCAACAACATCATCCATTGCATTAATAATAGAATTATTATACAAGTGTGTTCTGTCAAATTTTGATAAACACTAAAGCATAAATCAAAATGAAAGACGAGTCTTGAACAAGCTCCATCTTCCTTTCTCCTTGCATCGGTACCTGTCTATAATGGCCTGAGGATACAAGTAATTTTGAAAGCGAGTATCAGCTTTAAAGCTGGTGAGATCATAAGTATTTAATGTCTTAATTTGTATGTAAGAATTTGTAAGTAAATGAATTGTAAGTATTGAAAATGTATATGAACTGTAAGTATGAAAATGTTTGTAAAACAACTGTAAACGTTTGAAAAACTCTAGAAATCCCTATGATTCCTACTATTATATAAGGGTGTCTTCTACCAAGACCTAACTGTTCTCAATGCAGTCTTCTACTAAGACTTAACTGTTCTAAATGTTCGTGTCATGTAAAAGTGTGTAATTTTCCCAAGTGTAACTATTATTAACAAAATATAGTTTTTACATTTATAGTTTAAGTGAAAATTAAAGATCACTAAATATATGTACAGGGAAAATTAATGTAGTACTAAAACGTAGCGCTATAAGAACTACTGCTGTACTAACTACCTTAAACCGGATTTATATTAAGGCATCATGTGATAAATTGCACCATACTATAGACTGGTAACAACGACAACGTATAGTCGAAAATAAGGTATGACGTTTGGCACCCGCAGACCTGCCGGTCCTGCTGTAGCTACCAGCAAGGTGTAGGATAGTCAATCCAGTATAGATCTATATGCAAACTCACGCTCTCCCTTCAAGAGACTCTGGCTACAACTCGGGTCATGACAATTAAGGCATGCTCCCATACAGTGGATCACAATTTTATTAACATATTAATGTAAGTGTAATGTACGGAAATGTTCTATGTGTGCTAGCTGTAATGTGTGTTCTCTCTATCTAGAAAGTATAGTAATGTACTATAATGTTCTAGAAAGTATTGACTCATGAATGAACTGACTCATCGTATGATATTGCGTTCTAGTAATAGTTCTAGTATCTCTCTAAACTACCCATATGGTGGTTTACTAGTAATCTAACTGGTACGTATGGACATGGATGTATACCCTTGCTACTCAAGGGCATGGGATGAACTGGAAGGACCTTTTATGACTATCTATGTACACATGATATATAAATAATATTTAAACGACTTTCGGACGAATACCCGATATCCCACCAGACCATATCTCAAGCGCGAAAAGGAAATAGGGTGGATAGCCTTCCTAAGTCTTTTAAACATTTCTTATATAACTATACATATAGAGGCATGCAATTTATAATATAAAAGCATAAAATAAGATTTGTAAAACCTTTGAACATAAATATTTTCTAAGAAAAGATCGACTTGATGTCGATCTATAAAATGGTTTTGAAGGCATGGGTTTGATAAAACCGTTTAGTATAAAGAACATTTTTTTGAAACACAATTGTAAATAAGTTTGAAATGTGATATACAGAGTAAAATGTATAGTGTAATAAGGAGTTTAAAACATATAAAATGTTTATAAAAATCATTTGAAGGAAACTGTTTGGTAAAACGGCTAATGTGTAGTAAATCATTTAAATGCTGCATATTAATCACATGTGATTGATATAATAACTAGCATGATTCTACTTGTATCCCCCCCCCCCCCCATAAAACATTTAAAAATATTTTAAAACATTATTTAAGGGGTATGAACTCACCTGTACTAGGTGACTGGAATTGAACGGACTGTTATCGTAAGGAAGGATCGGACAAGTGCTCGGTGTCAAGTGAAGACTTTAGACACACACAATGATCCTAATTACATATAAAGACATATGTATATAAATAATTAGTGATTAAAACACTAATTATACAAGTATAAACATTTAAACGCGAGGAAAACACTTTTGGTCAAGTGCTAGGAGGCTAATGGGTTGCAAGAAAGGAGTGCAATGCCCCTAATGGGAGTTTATGGTCTAATGGCCATATGTTTTGGAGTTTACGGCCCAGGGGAGTAAACTCCTAGCCTTAAACTCTCAACCAAGTCCCTAGTTGAAGTCTAACAATTATACAACTCATGTGGTGAATTGCTTCAAGGCTTAAACAAGTGTTTGGGCTTCCTATTAACTCCTTTGAGGAGTTTACGGCCCTGGGACCATATCCCATGGAGTTTACGGCCGTAAACTCCCTTGGTAGGGTGATTATGGTGTTTTCAAGTCTCTAAATTATCTAGGAACTAAACTAGGCTTTTGTACTTGGCTTTAGAAGAGTTTATGGCACCATGTGGCACCATTTTATGGAGTTCACGGCCCTAGAACCTTTTGGGTCGTGAACACCTTACTCTTGGTGTTCTAAGTGTGTTAGCTAGTCCAAAACTCATTTAGGTACATGCGCAAATTAGTCTCTTGGCTTAAGGAAGGTTTTCAAGGCATTTTGACCCTTAAACAAGGAGTTCACGGCCCAAGAAGCTCCTTGGCCGTGAACTCACTTTCATCATTGATTCTAATAGCTTTTGGTGTCCTAAGCATGAAATGGTGGGTTCTAGTTCGAGTTCTAAAGCTTTGAGGGTCATTGGAACCCTTTAGGACCTTAAAATGGAGTTTATTCCCTAAGTGTTCTTGGGCGGTAAACTCCCAAATCTTGGGGTCTTAATCCAATTTTGATGTTTTCTAGTCATATACACACTAGCATACAAGTCTAAGGTAGTTACAAATCACGGGGAAAGGACTAGGTAGCATTTAAGCCACATATTAGAGTTTACTCTCCAAGAACGTTCTTGGGCGGTAAACTCCTGAATCTCACAGATTTGATATGTAATTGGTGTTTCTAAACACAATCTAAGCTATATAACATAACTAGATCGAAGTACTCACAATTTGGGATAAAAACCCGAAGATCCGTGAGAGAAAATTTTGACTTTTCTCTAAATGGAATCCAACAAATGAACCAATTTGGTTCAGAATTCTATTTATAGTCCGGAGATATTTTTGGCAGAAAATATTTTTATTCCTGGAACGAACTCTAATGTCCTAGAGTATTGGAATAACAGTGTTGCACAAAACCCTAGTGCATCCACTCTCCTAATATCTCCTTAAGTGTAAAATCCTGAAAACTGCCAAACTTATACTCGAAATCTGAGTTTTCACTGTAACTGTTCTACTTCTATTGGCTTCAAATGGTTTGTTCAGAATGAAAATTTTGGGTTGTCACAAAGGATAACAAGATTCAAGCTTTCAAGAAGAGGTAATCATCTAGATCTATTCTATTATGTCTATTTTGAATTGTTTACTCTAGATCTAGGATTCGCAAGTCTTGGATGAAAAGCATGTTCATTAGAGAAACCTAGATCCAAGCATTAGGGTTTGCATGTGCACATAGGAATGTTCTTATGGCTCAAACCCATCAGTGGTATCAGAGCCTTGATTGGCTTCTCTTGAATTTGATGCTTTTTGTTTGATTCTTGCTTGAAAAAATCGTTTTTCTTGCTCTCTGCCTGATGAACTCGACAAGTCTCATTGTGGACTCGACGAGTCCATAAGGGGACTCGGCGAGTCAGAACGTCATACAGATGGAATTTCGGGATTTCTTGTTGTTTTGCTTAAGGATAATTACCTATATTGTTTTAGTTTAATAAAAACCCGAATTTTATTACCTTTTTGTCAATGTCCTCATCAAAACAAAAGATAATTAGCAATTGTTTAAATAATAATTTCCTTATTTGATAATACTTGATATTTAAATTAATTGTTGAATTATCTTGCGTGTAATATTGCCTAAGTCAAATTTAGATAATTATTAAATTAAATGTTTAATTGAAAATTATTTACTATATGATCTTTGTGTTTTGAAAAAGTTCAAAACTTGTCCTCAAGTTTTGAAATTTAAATTTTATGATTAAAATGTTTAATTTGAACTATTTAAATTTCAAACCCTAGAATTTTACAAGTTTAAAATTCAACCTTATACTTTATAATATTATAAGATTAATATATATATATATATATATATATATATATATATATATATATATATATATATAACTTAAAATGCTAGTTTTACCGTTAGTAGGCCTCATTCACGAAGCCGATCTATAAGAGGGGTATAAGGTTATGGCCTATAAAATGGTCGTTTAATGGATGTCTACTTTCACCCACCGCTTCCTTGATTGGTGGAGGGTCGTTAGCCGAATGGGTAGGATAGGGAAAACATTTCCTCATTAAAAGTATAATGAATCTATATAAAGTAACTAAATGTTTTTTACAAAATTCCAAATCTTAGTTACTTTAGGCAAAGTGAATTGATGCAATCCCATGAAATTACACTTTGTACCCTTACTAAGAAGTTAGTGGAGTGCGTATGGTTAACCGGCACACTAATTGGTTTCTAAGAAAGGTGGCAAAGGGTGACTAATTGTTTTGTTGGATTAATGTCTAAGTCCATAACTATAATTGGTAAGACTTGACCCGACCCTGCATGGTCCATTTGGGTTGCATGGCATCATGCATTTGGATAAACTATAATGAGAGAAATAACACTTAAGGTTGGTTAATATATTATAAGTTCTAATATATTAATAAGGTTATTTAATTAGTATTGATAAAGAATTAATTTGGAATTAATTAAGTGATCAAAAGGAGACTAATTAAATATATGGGTTGATTGTGTGAATCATTCATTCTTTTATATGTGGGCTTGTGATCCAAGATTCCTTATGTTGGACTAAGTCCATGGGGTGACCCATGGATACTCCATGGAGGTTAAAATCCATGGATCATAAAGAATGGGTAAATTTATGAGTTACATGGTGTAACCCTAATAGCCACCATATAAAAGAATCCCATGGCTCAAGAAATCGTGCACTAGTGTGTGAATATGAGGGCTACACGATTTATGAAGTGTTCCAATTTCTCTCAAGTCATTCCAAGTGTATTTGGTGTTGTATGAACCATATGAGGTGTCACACTTGGGGCACTAGGCACTCAAGCTTCATGAAGATATTCTACATCAAAGAGGTATGTAATTCTAACTTCATATATTCATATGAATCAATGTTATTATGCTAGTTAGGATGAATACCTTGAAAAGTTCATATTTGCATGTATAATAGAGAAAACATAGATCCAAGGTATTTAGGGTTGCATGTACACTTAGGAGTGTTAGAATGCTCAAAACCCAACAGTGGTATCAGAGACTAGGTTTGTTTTCAAGTATACTTGATGCAAATTGCTGAAAAATGCTGAAAAAAATCGATTTTCTGGCTTTCTGGGCACTGGACTCGCCGAGTCCACTGATGAACTCGCCGAGTCCAAGGCAAAACTCATCCTACTCGTCGAGTAGGTTGATACACTCGACGAATAGGAGCCCCAAAAAACATATTTTCGAGTTTTTTTGGCTAGAAATGGATTAGGAACATTACCCTAAGTTGTTTTTGGACTTATAAACTTGTTTTTGATGTGGTAATGTTCATGCTAATCCAATTTCAAAGATAATTTTCAATAGATTTATGTTTTGTATTAGTTTCTTGATTAGGCTAATTACATGAAAAAGTTCTATTTTAATTATCTTGTTCTTATGAGTTGTTTAAATTAATAGAAAAGTTAATTGATTATGTGTTTTCAATCCATTTTAATCTAACAGTTGATTCTAAAATGTGTTTTTATAACTTATCCTCAAGTTATATGAAAATTCACATTTAAGTTTCATAAAACTCATAAAATTTGGCAGTGGTTACAAAAAATGAAGAGTCTTGTCCTCAAGTTATGGAGGTTCAAGAGTCACTTCATTAAGTAATAAAATGTGTAACCTTAATTAATTTCATAAGTTACAAAATAAAGAAAAGGTACATTCTTTTATTAGTTTAAAGTCTTCCATAACTTGTCCTCAAGTTATGAAACTTGAAGAGTCTTTATTTAAAACTACTTTTAACACATAAGTTATGGAATTAATTAGTTTTGAATAGTTTCAAAACTTGCCCTCAAGTTTTGGATTTTGAAAAGTTTTCACTTATGAATACTTTAATTCCAAGTTAGCCCTTAGAATCTTAAAAGTTAAAATTCAACCCTTATACTTTATAATATTATAAGTTAATAATATTTATATATATGTATAAGAGCAAATCAGTCTTACCGTTAGTAGGTGATATGAGCATATTTAGTTATAAAATTCATGCATGATCTTAATACTTTATGTTAATTTTATCTCAAATAATGAACCAAAGGTGCTTAATTAGTTTATAATTTAATTTTTCAGCAAAAATTACATGCTCAAAAGGAAAATGAAGCGGAATTGGCGATTGGACGCTTGGATCTTGGATTTTGAAGAAAGAAGGATGTTGCTGGACAGCTTGACCCCTCGTCAGTGTTTTGGCCATATCTCATGAACCGTGACTCCGATTGATGAGATTCAAAATGTTCTGAAAACTAGACATAATTTCGGACGACTTTCTTGTTTTGAGAAAATGTTGATTCCAAACGGACTCAACGAGTTGGTCAGAAGTTTCGCGATTCTTGACTTTGCCTTGCCGCACATGGGATTTTAAGTGATGGACTCGGCGAGTGGGTCACTGGACTCGCCGAGTAGCCCCTGTTTTCATAACATATATATATATATATATATATATATATATATATATATATATATATATATATATATATATATATATATATATATATAGAAACGCTTCTCATTCGAACCCTAACGTATGGGGGAAGTTTAGGACGATTTTTGGAGGCCAGAAGGGTTCTTAGAAGCTGCGGTTTTCGAGATTTCAACCTAGATATCAAATTGGAAGAAGATCAAAGGCAATAACACACTACTTTTATCTTAATCTTTTGCATAAACCATGTTTCAATCATTAGATTATGTTTTTAGTTTGTTATTTGTTGTAGATATGAGCTAAAAACTCATAACTTCTGTTTAGGATAGATGATTTTATGAATATGGTTTGATTTTATGATTGGATTAATTTAATTTGGTGATTTTGTTTTGTTAAGCTTGTTAAAGAACCTTATGTGTTAATTACAACTATTTTCTGTTAATAATTCAGTAATTAAGTTGTATGAACATCTCTTAGTTATTAATTTCATATGATTTATGTGACCACATATTTATATGTCTAGGAATAACGAATGCAAAACTAGAATTAACTAGAAGATAGGTAAGTTAATGTGTGACCTTGTGTGATACACCATCAACAAGAGGTTAATTGAATCACCAATTTGATTAGCTAATTACAAGTCTTAATTAACCCGAATCAACAACCTAGGAAATTCATTAATTTAGACAACTGTCCATTGCTTGAATTAGTTTGTTTTCTAAGGATTAGTAATAGCAAACGTGAACCTAATCACACTAATCGGTAGCCAAATCCAATTAATCCATTGCACTTGTCATAAAATCAACCATAGGAATAGATGATTCAAAACCTATATAGAAGTCTTCTTCATTATTGAATTTAGTTAATTGGTTATTTGCTTTAGCTATTAGTTGCTTAGTTTGAGTGTTATTTAAGTATTTAAGTTTCTAGTCTTGCAAAACTAGAGAAAACTCCATTTCTATTACTTGTTTTATTTAGATAATATTAGCATTTATTTTAATTGTTTACCGTTCCCTGTGTTCGACACCCTACTTGCTTGAACTATATTACTAATCGATAGGTACACTGCCTTTCGTGTGTTTATTTTGTGTCTAAGTTAGTAGGATTAAAACTAGTTCGTTTCACGCACATCAGTAGGCCTCATTCACAAATTCGGTCTATAAGGGGGTATAAGGTTACTGCCTATAAAATGGCAGTTTAATGGGTGTCCACTCTTACCCATCGCTTCCTTGACCGGTGGAGGGTCGTTAGCCGAACGGGTAGGACAAGGACTACAATTCTCCCTTCATTAAAAGTATTAATAATAAATACTAAGTAACTAAACTCTTATTAATACCCAATCTTAGTTACTTAGGAAAATGTGAATTTGGTGCTAACCCATGAAATTACACTTTGCACTTTTCTTAAGTCGTTAGTGGAGCGTGTATGGTTAACCGGCACACTAACTGGACTTAACAAGGTAGGCAAAGGGTAACTTAATATTTATCATAGTATCGGTGGAGCGTGTGTGGTTAACCGGCACATCGATTAAGGGGTAAATATTAAGGGTACCCAATATATTTGCATGGTTACTTCACACCTTGTTTTGTGATCCTCGGCATCCCAGTCACAAAACCTGAAGGGCACACTCGAGATTGAAACATGCCATTGAAAAGTTCAATGAATATCAAAAGATCTAGGAGTTTCAAATCCAATTAAAACCTAATAATACATTTCGTTTATCTTGGTGGAAATTTGTGAATCGTCATTCACCTACCTTCAAATATTTTATAGCTTGGATTACGGCATCCCTCTTCCAAGTTATAAAAGTATTGTGTTGGGTCCTATCCTTAATATTTCATATTGGGTGTTATATTAAGGACTTTAAATCAACTATCTATAATATCTCCCAAAAGATGTCTGGTTTAGAAATCTATGATCTTTCCAAATCTCTTGAAACAAGTTTTCCTAAATGAAGATGATGTCCCATGGAAATCATACTTCTTTCACCTCCTCCAAATTATTCTCCCTAACCCACAAGTTCTTGAAAAGTTTAAGGTCACTCAAGCCCTATTGGCAAGCAAAGGTCTATGTGTGATCACATCTTGGAGATGTAGTCACATATTGAAAAGTCTGGAGAGTTGGGTGTCAAAGTCTTGAGAAAGTTGGTGGCTCAACTACTTTCTAAGTCACATAGTGAGTTACTTTGGGACTCCTATGAAACAGACTATGACAAGACCCTTAATGATCTTATCTATTTGCTAAGATCAACTTCCTAAAACTTGTGGACATTGACAATAATGACATTGGATATCCAGTAAACCTCTCTCTTCCTAGTGGAAAGGGATCGGCCATAGTCAACTCGGTTGACCAAATGGTAAAGAGAAAGGCTAAGTCTGTGATAGTCCCATGTTCCATTACCAAAGCGTCCATATGTTAAATTGCCAAAGGAAAGGGCATTGGTTGCGAAGCTGCCTATTTACCTAAGGGTGTTAAAGTCAATAAGTTTGACTCTACTTCAGGTAAAGTCCACTATCTAACTCTGCTAAGTTTCTACTCTGAGATTCTTGATACATGATGTGACTGGGTCACATGGTGATGTTTTAAGAATCAAAGAAAAGTGAAGGAACTTAAAGAAATAATATGTTGAATCTGATCGCGTAGATGGATTTCTATCGTATAGTTTGAAGATCGGATTCTTGAGCTACTTCTTAGGAGTTATGAGATATTGCTTAGGAATATATTTTTGGATTAGTGTCTAAGTCCATAACTATTTTAGTATGTACTTGACCCGATGGTGCATGGTCCTTTTGGGTTGCCTTCACCAAAGCAACTTGATAGGATGAATTATGGAGAGAGAGGATTAATTATGACTTATTAATATATTATGAGAATAATATATTAAAGGAGAAATCATATTGTTTAATTAATATTAGTCAAGAACTAATAAGAATTAATTTTGTGGCTAAAAGACATTAATTAAATAAAGGGGACTAGAACTGTCAATTGTGTGATAGTTGAATATTGGGCTAATGGACTCCATATTAGAGGGGTGGACGAATTCTATGGGGAACCCCATTATAAATCGTCCTAGGCCTCAAAGGAGGGAGTCTATGGGTTGCTTAGGGCCTAAGTAGTCAAATTAGGGTTTCCTTGTTAGATAACCCTAATAGCCTCACTAATTAAGGACCCCTAGGGCACCAAAAACTTGGCCAACTGATTCCTTAGGGTTTCTACACGTTTTTGGGTGTATCCTCTCTTATCATTCTTCATCCTCTTGCTTTTGGTGTTTGTGAGCCATTAGAGGAGCGGCACTTGTGACTCTAAGCTTTCTAAAGCCATTATAAGGGAGGATTTGAGATTGTTATTGTTACATAACAATCAAGGTAAGATCTAAAACCCTTTCATATGTTAATATGATTAATTGTATGCTAGATCTAGGGTTTATAGCTTTGGATATTCAATTGCATATTCATTAGACAAACTAGATCCAAAAGCTATTAGGGTTTGCATGTACACCATAGGAATGATGTTTTGCTCATAACCCATCAGTGGTATCAGAGCCATGGCTGTTTGTTTGATGTATTTGATGATATTGTGAATTATCCTTGCTTAAAGATCGAAATTTAGGGTGTCATGGTGAACTCGCCGAGTTCATGCCTGACTCGACGAGTTAGTTGGTCAGAAAGAGGGAAAATCGGGATTTTGTGCTATTTTGACTGTGGGATAGTTACCAAATCGTTTTTTATTGATATAAATCAGATTTTTATGATATTGGGTGATTATCTTTGCCAAAATTAAAGATAACTTCATATTAGTTAGATGATTCTTTCCTTATATGATTAGATTTAATTATTTGAACTATTTAGTGAATTATCTTGCAAGAATTTGGACTAGGTCAAATTAGATAACCACCAATTAATTGTTAATTCCCTTATTTGAATTTTGTGATCTAGAATATTCTTGACAAAGTTTGGAAAACTTTCAAATTAATCTCTTTAGGTTTTATAGTTTAAATTTGAACTTAAAACTTTTTGTTTTTGAAATTTAAATAAATTAAACCCTAATGTTTTGAAATGTTTCAAAACTTGCCCTCAAGTTTTGGAATTTAAAAGTTGATTAATAGTTTAATTTAGAAATGTTAAATTCTAAAACCCTAGTTTTGTTTTGAAAAGTTCAAATCACACCCTTATGGTTTTATTAATTAATTAAAGTGTATAATTAAAAGAGATTTAATAAACCCATAAAGTTTTGGTTTACATTTAATTAAATTAAAAGTATAATTTACTAAATTAAACCACCTAGTATTTTAAAAGTGTAAAATACACCCTATACTATATATAACATTAAAGGTCTAGTATTATATGTATGAGTAAACAGTCAGTCTTACCGTTAGTAGGCCTCATTCACAAAGCTGCTTTATAAGGGGTGTTTAAGGAAATTGCCTATAAAATGGCCATTGAATGGGTATCCACTCTTACCCACCGCACTCTGGACTAGTGGAGGGTCATTAGCCGAACGGGTAGGATAGGACAGAAACCTTCCATTATAAGTATAATGAAGTAACTAAATGCTTTTACAAAATTCCCAATCTTAGTTACTTTAGGCAAAAGTGAATTGATGCAATTCCATGAAATTACACTTTGTGCCCTTGCGAAGACATTAGTGGAGCGTGTGTGGTTAACCGGCACACTAAATGGTTCTAAGCGAATGTGGCAAAGGGTGACTCGATGTTTGTATAGTTCGGTGGAGCGTGTGTGGTTAACCGGCACATCGAATAGGTGACTGTAACATTGGGGGCACCATGTAAGTTTGCATGGTTATTCACACCCTGTTTTCTAATCCTCGGCATCCCAGTCACAAATCGAGGGGCATATCGAGATTTAAACATGCCATTGAAAATTTCAATGAATCTCAAAAGATCTAGGAATTTTCAATAGATTTAAAACTTAAATTTCTTTTTCGTTTTTCATGGTGGAAATTGGTAAATCGTCATTTACCTACCTTCAAATATTCTGCAACTAGATTACGGAATCCCTCTTCTAGGTTGTAGAGTATTGTGTTGGATCCTAGCCTCAATGTTTCATTTGGGTGTCACATCGAGGATCCTAATCAACTTAACTTGAATTTTCTCCCGTTTTGTAGATGTCAAAGTATGACAACTATGGTCCTCCCAAATCCCGTGGAACAAGCTTTCCACATGAAGATGATATTCCACGATTCGATCGGGGAACAAGAGATCATGCTTCACTTCCTCCACCTCCTCCAATTATTCTCCATAACCCAAAAGTTCGAAGGCTTGAAAATTTCAAGCTCACTCAAGCCCTTTTCGCAAGTAAACATGGGAAACTTGTGTGTGTACACGTCTTAGAGATGAAGTCATACATTGAAAGGTTAAGGATGTTGGGCGTCGAGATTTCAGGAAAGTTGGCCATTGATTGGGTTCTTCAGTCGCTTCCTGAATTATATAGTGAGTTCGTTAGAGAGTACTACATGATGGATCATGACGTGACCCTCATTGATTTGACTTGTTTGCTTATAGCTGCTGAATCAGCAATGATTTGGCGAGCTAGTCAAGCAAATTTGTCTAGTAAGTCAAACTCCCAAACTTCAATGGATATTGAAAATGGTGACATTGGAGACCCAGAGAAGGTAGATTCTGAGATAGTTCCTTGTGCCATTCCAAAAGAAGTCCATTTGCTTCTATTGCCAAGAGAAGGGGCATTGGAGACGAAGTTGCCCTATTTACCTAAGAGATCTAAGAGATGGGAGAGTCAAAACGTATGGCTCTACTTTAGGTAAAATCCATTAACTAACTCTTTTAAGTTCCTATTCAAGATTCTTAATACATGATGTGATAAGATTACATTTGGTGTTTTGTAGGATCATAGAAAAGAGAGGAAGCTTAAGGGAACAAGTGAGCAGAATCTAATCGTGAAGATATGGTTTTCGATCGCATTGTTTGAAGATTAGATTTTGAGCTACTAATTGGAGTTAGAATATATTGCTAAGAAATATGTATTAACATAGTTTTTCAATTGAATTGCATTGTAAGGACAAATTTTTCCGCAATAAAATAAAATTTGATTTTTATATTATTTATTTATCCTTGCAATGGCATGTATGAAAAATTGATGTTTGAATGTTTCTATTATTAGCAATAATGTATTTCATTCTTAATTATGTTATTTGTGGAAATGTCGAGAATTTACCAAATAGGGAGAGTTTCTCATCACCCAAGTTTCAAGCGGATAGAAGCTTGGAATCATGCAACGAGGATTTTATGATGAATGAAAACTTTCACATTTGGGAAATTTAGACAAATTCTTTGACAAAGTGTCAAGTGAAGGACTAGGAGATCGAGTACACAAAGTTGTATGTTGATCAAATGCGCCACAAGAGTAATAAAGATATTCGTCATGATTTACTAAGGTTAAGTAGATATGATTATACTTATGAGATTAAGTGTAATTATAAATTGATTGAAAGAGTTGCAATCAATAGCAGAACGAATAAGAAGAATCAAGTAGGTAGAAAGATAAAAGTTTCTCTATTCTAAGAAGAAGGGAGAGTACCTTTTATTATGTTTTATGATAGGTCTTAATGATTAAGAACCATATCTCAATTGATCCTCTAAGCAAGTCTTAGTTCAATTATATGTCTAAGAAGAGGAATCAAGAATTGAAGAAATGGTTAAATCAAGAAGTCAATCATACTTCGTTCCAAAAGCTATTAGGGTTTGCATGTACACCATAGGAATGATGTTTTGCTCATAACCCATCAGTGGTATCAGAGCCATGGCTGTTTGTTTGATGTATTTGATGATATTGTGAATTATCCTTGCTTAAAGATCGAAATTTAGGGTGTCATGGTGAACTCGCCGAGTTCATGCCTGACTCGACGAGTTAGTTGGTCAGAAAGAGGGAAAATCGGGATTTTGTGCTATTTTGACTGTGGGATAGTTACCAAATCACACACAAGGCACCAATGCCGGCCCATTTAGAATATGCATGAAAGACCAGGAGGTGGCTCCTGGAACACTGTATGTTATCATGGATGATAGGAAGACCCGGGGGTTAGCCCTAGGCAATATGCATGAAAGACCAGGGGTGGCTCCTGGCACACAGTATGTTATTATGGATGATAGGAAGACCCGGGGGTTAGCCCTAGGCAATATGTATGAAAGACCAGGAGGTGGCTCCTGGCGCATTGTATGCTATTATATATGAAAGACTAGGAGGTGGCTTCTGGCACACTGTATGCTGTTTAGCTAAGTAGAGTAGTATGTACGGTTGTCTTTGTGATACTTGCATAAAAGACCAGGGGGTGGCCCTTGGCACATGTCTGTAAGACCAGGGGGTGGCCCTTGGCACTTGTCTGTAAGACCCAGGGAGCGGCCCAGGCTTGACCAGGAAGACCACGCGCGGCCCGTGGCATAATGGCAAGACTATGTTTGGCACATAGCACCTTACTTGATTACGGATAAGTCGGTTACGTATGGTACTTGGCTATGAATGGTTTGTATGGTATGTGGTATCTGGGGAACTCACTAAGCTTCGTGCTTACGGTTTTCAGTTTTGGTTTCAAGTGATTCCGGTAGCAGATGATGGAGCTCGGGATGATCGCATGGCACACACCATAGATTAGTCAGCCTGGGAATGTTTTACTCTGATAATGAACATGTGTTTTGAAAAATAATACTCTGTTTATGTTTTGAAATGATGATTTTACTTTAAGTAATGTTTTATTAAAAGAAATTTTTAGTCTTGAATTTTGGGACGTTACATATCTATACGATATCTAGAATGGAGGAATATATGATCCCTTATCTAAAGGACACACTTCTAATAGGATCAGAGTTGACAGCGACTTTTGAAAGCTACGATTGCAGATCAGGATCTGAAGTCATACAAAGAATAGTTATTAGACTTATCCAATTGGGCGACTGTTGGATTAGTGTCTAAGTCCATAACTATTTTGGTATGTACTTTACCCGATGGTGCATGGTCCTTTTGTGTTGCCTTCACCAAAGCAACTTGATAGGATGAATTATGGAGAGAGAGGATTAATTATGACTTATTAATATATTATGAGAATAATATATTAAAGGAGAAATCATATTGTTTAATTAATATTAGTCAAGAGTTAATAAGAATTAATTGTGTGGCTAAAAGACATTAATTAAATAAAGGGGACTAGAACTGTCAATTGTGTGATAGTTGAATATTGGGCTAATGGACTCCATGTTAGAGGGGTGGACAAATTCTATGGGGAACCTGTTGGATTAGTATCTAAGTCCATAACTATTTTGGTATGTACTTGACCCGATGGTGCATGGTCCTTTTGGGTTGCCTTCACCAAAGCAACTTGATAGGATGAATTATGGAGAGAAATGATTAAATATGATTTATTAATATATTATGGGAATAATATATTAAAGGAGAAATCATATTGTTTAATTAATATTAGTCAACAATTAATTGGTAATTAGTTTTGTGACTAAAAGAGATTAATTAAACTTAAGGGACTGGAATTGTAATTATAAGATAATTGTAATTTGGGCCATGGATTGCCTTGTATTAAGGAGTGGACGAATTCTATGGGGAAACCCAAGAAGAAACCGTCCAAGGCCTTAAGGAAAGGGATCCATGGGTTGCTTAGGGCTTAAGCATCCAAATTAGGGTTTCCTTGTTAGATAACCCTAATAGCCTCACTATATATAGAACCCTTAAGGCTCAAAAACGTGGGGAACTTCTTTTCTAGGGTTAGAACATGTTTTTGGGCAGTCTCCATCCTCTCTCCTCTTCATCCTCTTGCTTATGGTGTTTGTGAACCATTAGAGGAGTGACATTTGTGACTCTAAGCTTTCTAAAGTCAATACAAGAAGGATTTGGGATTGTTATTGCTATATAACAATCAAGGTAATATCTTAAACCCATTCTTATGTTAATATGATTACTTGTATGCTAGGATTAGGGTTTATAGTCTTGGATAATTTGCATGTACAATAGAGAAACCTAGATCCAAGCATTAGGGTTTGTATGAGCACATAGGATGTTCTTAGGACCAAAACCCATCAGTGGTATCAGAGCCTAGATTGGTTTCTATTGTATTGATGCTTTATGTTGCTGAAAAACGTTTTATGGACTCACTGTTCGACCTGACTCTGCGAGTCACTACTTGGACTCGGTGAGTCAGCCCTACTCGGCGAGTTCCAAAGTGTGACCCGGCGAGTCGGAGCATCAGACAGAGGAGACTTCGGATCTTGTTGTTGTTTTGCTTAAGGATTATTACCATATTCGTTTTAAACCCATAAAATACGAATTTTATTGTTTTTTAATGAATATCCTTGCCAAAACACAAGATAATTACCAATTAATTAGATAATAACTTCCTTATATGATTAAAGTTGATTATTTGTATTAATTGGGTAACTTATTTTGTAAGAAATTGAAATTAGGTCAAATATAGATAATGACAAAATTAATTTGTTAATTTATATTATTTGTTATTTGATCCTTGTGTTATGAAAAGTTTCAATTTTCCTCCTTTAGGTTTTATAGTTTAAATTTAAACTCAAAAGTTTAGTTTTGAAATTTAAATAATTGAAACCCTAATGTTTTGAAAAGGTTTCAAAACTTGCCCTCAAGTTTTGGAATTTAAATTTTGATTAAAAGTTTAATTTTGATGTATATTTAAATTCTAAACCTAAATGAATTGAAAGGTTTCAAAACTTGCCCTCGAGTTTTGGAATTTAAAAGTCAATTAAAAGATTAATCTAGGAATGTTAAATTCTAAAAAACTAATATCGTTTTGAAAAGTTCACATCACACCCTTATGGTTTTATTAATTAATTAAGGTGTATAATTAAAAGAGGTTTAATAAATCCATAAAAGTTTAGGTTTACAATTTAATTGAATTAAAAGTATAATTGTTAAATTTGACCTCCTAGGATTTTAAAAGTGTAAAATACACCCTATACTATATATAACATTAAAAGTCTAACATTATATGTATGTATGAGTAAAAGTCAGTCTTACCGTTAGTAGGCCTCATTCACGAAGCTGGTCTATAAGGGGTGTTTAAGGAAATTGCCTATAAAATGGCGATTGAATGGGTATCCACTCTTACCCACCGCACTCTTGACTAGTGGAGGGTCATTAGCCGAACGGGTAGGATAGGACAAAACCTTCCATTATAAGTATAATGAAGTACAAAACTAACTAAATGTTTTACAAATTCCCAATCTTAGTTACTTAGGCAAAAGTGAATTGATGCAATTCCATGAAATTACACTTTGTGCCCTTGTGAAGACGTTAGTGGAGCGTGTGTGGTTAACCGGCACACTAAATGGTTCTAAGAAAAGGTAGCAAAGGGTGACTCAATGTTTGTCATAGTTCGGTGGAGCGTGTGTGATTTACCAGCACATCGAATAGGTGACTGTAACATGTGAGGGCACCATCTAAGTTTGCATGGTTATTCACACCCGCTTTGTGATCCTCGGCATCCCAGTCAAAAACTAGAGGGGCATATCGAGATTTAAACATGCCATTGAAATGTTCAATGAATCTCAAAGGATCTAGGGGTTTTCATAGATTTAAAACTTAAATTTCTTTTTCGTTTTTCATGGTGGAAATTAGTGAATCGTCATTCACTTACCTTCAAATGTTCTGCAATTTGGGTTACGGCATCCCTCTCCCGAGTTGTAGAATATTGTGTTGGGTCCTAGCCTTAGTATTTCATTTGGGTGATTTACTAAGGACTCAATCAATCAACTAACTTGAGTTTGTTTTCTCCCGTTTTCTAGATGTCAAAGTTCGACAACTATGGTCTTCCCAAATCCCGTGGAACAAGCATTCCACATGAAGATGGTATTCCACGATTCGATCAAGGAATAAGAAATCATGCTTCACTTCCTCCACCTCCTCCAATTATTCTACCTAACCCACAAGTTCAAAGTATTGAAAAGTTCAAGATCACTCAAGCCCTTTTGGCAAGTAAACATAAAGAAGGAAAGCCGGTGTGTGCACACGTCCTAGGGATGAAGTCACACATTGATAGGTTAAGAATGTTGGGATCCGTCGTCTGTGAGGAAATGGCTGTTGATTGGGTTCTTCAATCACTTCCTAACTCATATAGTGAGTTCGTAAGAGACTACTATATGATGAACCGCGACGTGACCCTTATAGATCTCACCTATATGCTTATTTCTGTTGAATCAGAAATGTTTTGGTGCAATGGAAAAGCAAAGTTGATTGGTGAATCTGCCTTCAAGACCTCTATGGATATAGACAATGGCAACGAAAGACATGCTATGATCGAAAAGTTTGAGCATAAGAGAAAGGCAATGTCTGAAGTAGTTCCATGTCATGTTCCAAAAGAGTCAATTTGCTTTTATTGCCAAGAGAAGGGGCATTGGAGACGAAGCTTCCCCATTTACCTAAGAGATCTAAGAGATGGGAGAGTCGAAATGTATGGCTCTAATATAGGTAAAATCCATTAACTAACTCTTTTAAGCTTCTATTCTAGATTCTTAATACATAATGTGATAAGATTGCAATTGATGTTTTGTAGGATCGAAGAAAAGAAAGGAAGCTTAAGGGAAGAAGTGAGCAGAATCTAACCGTGAAGGAATGGATTTCGATTGCATTTCTCGAAGATTAGATTCTTGAGCTACTACTTAGAGTTAGAATTAGATTGCTAAGAAAGATGTATTAGCATAGTTTTTCAATGAATTGCATTGTAAGGACAAATTTTTCCGCAATAAAATAAATTTTGATTTTTATATTATTTATTTATCCTTGCAATGGCACATATGAAAAATTGATGTTTGGATGTTTCTATTATTAGAAATAATGGATTTGATTCTTAATTATGTTATTTGTGGAAATGTCAAGAATTTACCAAATAGGGAGAGTTTCTCATCGCCCAAGTTTCAATTGGACAGAAACTTGGAATCATGCAACTCGGTTGCATGATGAATGAGAAATTTCATATATGGAAATTAGACTAATTCGTTGACAAAGTGTCAAGTGAAGGACTAGGAGATCCAATACACAAAGTTGTGTGTTGATCAAGTCCACCACAAGAGTAACAAAATATTCATCATGATTTACTAAAGGTTTAGTAAATATGATTATACTTACAAGATTAAGTGTAATTCTGAATTGATTGAAAAAGTTTAAATCAATAGCAGAACGAATAAGAAGAATCGTGTAGGCAGAAAGATAAAAGTTTCTTCATTCTAAGAAGAAGGGAGAGTACCTTTTATGCTTTATGATAGGTCTTAATGATTAAGAACCATATCTCAATTGATCCTCTAAGAGAGTCTTAGTACAATTGTATGTTAAAGAAATGGTTAAATCAAGAGGTCAATCATACTTCGTTCCAAAACAAGTCTTAGAGTTAAGATTGCGACATTGAGTGATAAGTATTAAGAAGGTTTATAACATTCATAAAATGTGGAAAGTTGTGATGTCTTGGATAAGACAAAGACCAACTAAGACCAATTTATGAAGTGTTTTAATAAAAACTACACTAACTCTTGAATATTTGTTTGTCAAGAAATATTTATTGACAAGAGAATCTTATATGTCATGGAGTCAGTGGGAGTCTTAATGGTCTTGAAAGGTTTCAAGAACAAATCAAAATAGACCTTATCGATCATCACTAGCACACGAGTTGAGGTTTACAACCTATCGTGTTGACACTATTTGTAACAGCCCAAAATCTCAAGTATTGTTAAATTGCATTTTGGGGTGTTTTAAAGGGGAGACTCGGCGAGTTGGAGCAAGACTCGCCGAGTAGGGTCGCAGATTTGGTCGCGGGTTCGCGACTGGACTCGACGAGTCCAGGTATGGACTCGGCGAGTCGACGCTGTTCAGCGGAAACCCTAGCCGTTTCGTATTGGGTCGTATATAAGGGTTGTTATGTCGTCATTTCACGTCTTTTGGCCGATTGAGGAGAACCCTAAACGACTGTGGCATCTAGAGCAAACTTGAAGGCCATTATTGACTTTGAAGGAATTGTGGTGCAAGAAGAGGAAGGATTTTGGCCAAAGGAAGAGCAAGGGGGTCGAGTTCTGAGGTTTGGGGACACAGAGAATACGTTTTCAGGTTATGTTTCGGACCATTCCTGTTATTTTGATGTGTACACGAATTTAGGGTTTATGAAACCCATTTGGGTTTAGATGGATTGTGGTGTTATTACCCAACGTTTATAACCCTGTATTAGTACCCCTTAGAGGTCCAGAAGGCTCTATGTTTGTATATTCGGGAAAATATGTATCTCAGGAGGCAGTTTGATCGACTGCATGGCGTGGACTCGCTGAGTCGGATGATCAGACTCGGCGAGTAGCTTGAAGATTCACTGGGACTCGCCGAGTTGTTCTTCAGACTCGGCGAGTGGAGTCGGGGTGGCCCCGCGATTCTTCCAGGAGTGACTCGTCGAGTCAAAGAGGATACTCGACGAGTAGAAGGGGAATCTTAGAGGATTGAAGGACGACCAGACTCGCCGAGTCGCCAGGGAACTCGCCGAGTCCAGTCGAGCTGACAATGGACTGTTGACTAGAGTTGACTGGTGTGATTTCTTAGGGTCAGTTAACGTGGAAGATAGAAGTATTAAAGGGATATATGATGTTACAGGGAGCTTGTAGCTCGGAGGATCAAGTGCAAGGGATTTTAGGAGTTGCTATCTTCCAGTGCCCGCGAGGTGAGTCTTCTCACTATACCTCACCCGGAAGGGTTTGATTGTGTGACCGGAAGGTCAAGTATGTTATGTGTTATGTTTATATGCTATAAATGGAAAGTTAGCTGCTACGCGTGATATACATGCTTATATATGGGCCGGAAGGCAAGGTATTATGTGACAGAAAGGTCAGGTATGATATATGATATATGTGCTTTATGTGTTAGAGTATTTGTATTATGTGTTATATATGTGTATGGGCCGGAAGGCAATTATCTTATGGGCCGGAAGGCGATGTATATTGTGGACCGAAAGGTCCGGGCCGGAAGGCAATGTTATGTGGATCGAAAGATCCGGGCCGGAAGGCAATGTTATGTGGATCAAAAGATCCGGGCCGGAAGGCAATGTATGTGGACCGAAAGGTCCGGGCCGGAAGGCGTATGTGCGTAAGGTATATTGGGGAACTCACTAAGCTTCGTGCTTACGTTGTTTAGGTTATGTTGTTTCAGGTTCTTACTGTAACGCGGGAAGGCAACGGTTCGATTGTACACACCGAAGAAAGAGTTGTGTTTTGGAGGATCCTGGTCTTCTATTATAATGAAAATGAAACTATGTTTTGTAATTAGAATGTGAATAAGGTTTTAAACAAGTGTTTTTAATATTAAATTGATTATTTAAATGAAAATTTTGTTTTTGAAAATCACGGTGTTACAAATTGGTATCAGAGCCTTGGTTTGAGGGATTCGGACGCGCCTACGGGTAAATCTGGACTCAAACTGAGGAAGTAAGAAAAAGTTTTTCAAATAAATGGTTTTCTAAAAGTGAATAAGAGTTCAAAGAGAAAGCAAGAAAGAGCAGTGTGTACAATCAGCCAGAGCCAAACGGTGATTTCCCAAAATACCCTTACTTTTGTATTATGAAATATCTATTATGCACTTTATGAGACAATATTGCATGCTAGAGACAGGCTAGGTATTTCACATCTTAGGACTAGAGTGGCCTGATTTGTGATGCCTTAGTCTAGGGTTCGCTGTTATATGTGCGTTATGCTTTTGTGTGTATGTGATGAGTGAGAGTATCTAGTTAGAACGCACAAGGGGTAAAGCTACGGAGTACAGAGGTACTTCCGAGGATGAGCCGAGAAGGTGGAGCCACCACAGATGGGGAGTCCTATGTATGCTTCAATGCTCGAATGCTGCTTGCTTTGTGCTTTGTGGAGTTGTCGATGATGGGAGTCAGCTACTAAGTGAGTATGACGATACTCAGGAGGTAGAGGGCTGGCATCATTGGGAACTCTTCAGCAGCTGATAGCAAAGAAGTGGGAGGACGGCGGAAGGGACTAGGGAGTAAACCTAGCCAAGTGAGTGCGCTGGTAGAGTAGAGGATTTCGCTGGAAAGCGAGCACGCGCGATGAGATGGGTGAAAGAGCAGGTTTATCAGCTACTTAGGAACTCTGGGATGGTCCGTGTGGAAAGTATGGGTAGATGTGGCAGGTAGTATGGGCCCGTACTACTGAAAGCAGAGGACCCATACTTGATACAGGGGGCATTCTAAAGGTCCTAAGGAACAGATTGAGGAGTGATGTTATGGTTCGGATACCATACATCGGAGCGGATACAGAGTGATGTTATGGTCCGGGCACCATACATTGGAGCGGATTGAGGAGTGGTGCTATGGTTCAGGTACCATACACCGAGGCATGTTGAGGAGGGATGTCATGGGATGAGTACCATGGTTCGTAGTGGATGATGCTTGTGGCTATCTTGTTATCCGGTTATCGATCGGACGAGCACGAACGAGCGGGATGCGAGGGTTCGCGAGATCTGGCGTGATGAGGTTGCTGCATTGTTGCGGGCTGAGTCGCCAGAATTGTTTGGGTCGATCAGGACCACTATGATTGAAGTAGTTTGACGAGCGATATGCGGCTTTCGCAGAGACGGCTGCCGCGGCGGTTACAGCGGCTGTAGCAACGGCAAAGAAAGGGGCTAGTCGGGGTTTTCAGTATCGGGACTTCTATTATGCGAAGCCTCCCACATTCGATGGAGTTCAGGACTCGATTGTTGCTATGAGATGGTTATCAGACATGGAGGGGTGTTTCTCCACGAGTTTATGCCCTGCTGATCAGAGGGTGGGGTGTGCTCTGAACCTGTTGAGGCTTGGGGCGAAGGATTGGTGGAGATTGACCACGAGGTCATTTTCCGATGCGCAGAGGGCTGCGGTTTCATGGGATCAATTCAGAGGGATGTTCAGTACTCGCTATGTTCCGCAGGATGAAAAGGAGAAATTGGCTCGGAAGTTCTTTAAGCTGAGGCAGGATTTGGAGTCGGTGACTGAGAGCACCGGGATGTTTATTGAGAGGGCGATGTTTTGCCCTGAGTTCGCTTCGGAGCAGGCTCAGATGTCCCGAAATCCGAGTATGCTCAAGAGGGGGGGGTATCAGACAGTTCGTGTCTGCGCAGAGACGCGAGACTGTGTTGGTATCGCAGGAGGCCGCCATGTGGCGTGAGTTAGAGGTTGAGTTGCAGTAGCGTGAGATGAGGCAGGCCCCGATGCAGTCGCAGTCGGCGCCGAAACGGTCCATGACCGTAGACGTTAGAATGGGGGATCGGAGCGGTCACACTTGTGGGAAGTGTGAGAGAGATGGCACCGGAGCTTGTTGGCCCAGTGGTGCATGCCGCAAGTGCGGAAAGGAGGGGCATGGTGCACGGGATTGTCGGCAGTCAGTGCCAATTCGGGATTTCAGGATTTGTTATCAGTGTCGGTAGGTTGGACATTTGAGGGTCAACCGTCCTCAGTTTCCTGCAGGACCGGTGCAGGCTCTAGCATCGGCCACCTTGAGGAGTTCAGGAGGAGGACAGGATGAAGCGGAGCCCCAGAGGGCTCAGGGTCGTGTTTATCTGCGTGCGACAGAGGGAGACGGAGCAGTGCCGGAGACAGCTGCGGGTATGATGCTTTCATGATGTCTTAATTGTCTGGCATTGATTTGGCGTATTGTTTGTGCTGGTATCTTGCATGGATTTCGATGCGGTATTCGTTGTTTCGCGGGTCTGGCATGGTTATGGGTTATTGTCGAGGATTCCTTTGGTTATCGTTCGTGGGGGTTGTTAGGGGAGACGCGGCACTGGGTTGATTGTCGGGTAGCATCTGCAGTTGTGGAGTGGATAATTGAAAGATCGGATTCTTTTGAGCGGATTGATCAGGGAGGAGATGTGTTTTGCTGAGGGTTGCTTACGCTTGTGGGAAGCAGTCAGTGGGTAAATGTTCTCTTTGTGCAGGATGGTTCTGAAAGGCCGTTAATGACGATCGGTGGCAGTTAGTCAGTGCTTTAGTGGGGGAGAATTAGAAAATTCTCCGGGAGATCGATGAGTATGTGAGGGTGCTTAGCTGCCGGGATTCAGCAGTGTTTGTCAGCGCAGAGGATAGGCCGACGAGAGCGAGTGTTGAGTATGCGGGGCGAGATACAGACCTAGGGCATTTGATTGTGGAGGCCTGAGAGGAGGTCGGGATCAAGCTTGAGTAAGTAATCGGAATTTTGCGATCAGAGTATTGGTACGTTTGAGGTACGTGATGGGTTGTACTGCATTAATCCCACGGGATTATGTTGTGCATGTTTCTAGAGCTGGAACCGGAAGGTTCCCAGAGTTAGAACCTGAGGGTTCGCAGAGTTTGGGTGTACGGACCCACAGAGATATAGCCTCGAGTGGCTAGTATGTGTTATGAGAGTCGGTCCAGTCATACTGGAGACTCTGTTGGTATTGCTGGATTAGCTCGGGATTTGCGGATCGCGTATGTTGCAGTGTGATTGCATTGGAAGGTCTGGCCCCGGGTTATTGATCTTGTTTAGCGGAGGCAGTGATTTTGATGAGTGGAGAGAGTGCGTGGGATTGAGAGCCCCTGCAATGAGAACCAGAGTATGTGAATAGCAGTTACGCAAAAAGGGTGGTGTCGCTTGGGGCGAGCACCGTGGCACCGGTTGGAGTGGCATTATGTTCAAGAGAGTTCCGTGGAAAAGGAAAAGAGGAGGGTATGTAACTCCGAAGGGGGTGCAAGTTCACGAAAGTGAAAGCTGCAGAGCAGAGTTATGGTTAGAGTATTTCAAGTATGGTTTCGAGCATCGTGTTTGCGGCAGTGAAGTAGGAACCCATCCGGGTTGGGATGTCTGTTGAGGCTCAGAAGGGATGCATGGAGAGAGAAAATTTTAAATTCTCAGTGTGAATCTGATCAGAGTGTAGGGTGGATGTGGTGGTTCATCTTGGGAGATGTTCGAGGATATCATCAGTGTATCGGGTCTTTCCACTTGCGGGTGTTGGGACTAGTTCAGTATGTGTATGTGATGGAAAGAGGGAACTTGTGAGAGTTGATCTGAGAGGGAGAACGGATCTCTCAGTCGGTCCGGAATGGGCAAAGTGGGCCTTGGATCGGGGACCCGGTGGTTCAGGGTTTCCTGACCCTTATGGGTTGAGTGATCGTTGAGATTTGGAGCAGAGTGCATCGTGGGTAATTTCCGATTACAGAGAGTGATGAGCAGTTCAGAGTTCGTACTTTAGTTGACAAAGCAGACTCAGCAGGTTAAAGAGAGTTAGTGATCGTCTAGAGTTAACAGGAAAGTTATGCAGGCAGACGCCGTTACGAGCATGTGATTCAGGTCAGCGACTTCGTATTTATGATGGGGTGCTTCGACTTAGGAAGAGGGGTAAATGGGGGGCCCCGGTATGTTGGGTCTTTTCATGAAGGTGCGAAGGTAGAAAGGGTGGCCTATCGTTTGGAGCTGTCAATGGAATTGGGACGGATCCATGACACTGGTATGTGTCGCAGTTGAAGAGGTGTATAGCGGATGAGTCAGCAGTGGTTCTACTAGGGAACGATTAGGTGGATGCGAGCCTGTGTTACGTCGAGAGGCCAGTGGCCGTCGGAGATCGGAAGATCAAGGTTCTGAGGAACAAGGAGGTACCTTTGGTATTGGTTCAGTAGCGATCTCGGGAGAGATCGGTAGTGTCTAGGAAGCCGAAACGTGAGATGCGGGAGCAGCAGCCAGAGCTATTTTCAGAGTGAGACTTCGAGGGCGAAGTCTAATTCTAGTGGGGGAGAATTGTAACAGCCCAAAATCTCAAGTATTGTTAAATTGCATTTTGGGGTGTTTTAAAGGGGAGACTCGGCGAGTTGGAGCAAGACTCGCCGAGTAGGGTCGCAGATTTGGTCGCGGGTTCGCGACTGGACTCGACGAGTCCAGGTATGGACTCGGCGAGTCGACGCTGTTCAGCGGAAACCCTAGCCGTTTCGTATTGGGTCGTATATAAGGGTTGTTATGTCGTCATTTCACGTCTTTTGGCCGATTGAGGAGAACCCTAAACGACTGTGGCATCTAGAGCAAACTTGAAGGCCATTATTGACTTTGAAGGAATTGTGGTGCAAGAAGAGGAAGGATTTTGGCCAAAGGAAGAGCAAGGGGGTCGAGTTCTGAGGTTTGGGGACACAGAGAATACGTTTTCAGGTTATGTTTCGGACCATTCCTGTTATTTTGATGTGTACACGAATTTAGGGTTTATGAAACCCATTTGGGTTTAGATGGATTGTGGTGTTATTACCCAACGTTTATAACCCTGTATTAGTACCCCTTAGAGGTCCAGAAGGCTCTATGTTTGTATATTCGGGAAAATATGTATCTCAGGAGGCAGTTTGATCGACTGCATGGCGTGGACTCGCCGAGTCGGATGATCAGACTCGGCGAGTAGCTTGAAGATTCACTGGGACTCGCCGAGTTGTTCTTCAGACTCGGCGAGTGGAGTCGGGGTGGCCCCGTGATTCTTCCAGGAGTGACTCGTCGAGTCAAAGAGGATACTCGACGAGTAGAAGGGGAATCTTAGAGGATTGAAGGACGACCAGACTCGCCGAGTCGCCAGGGAACTCGCCGAGTCCAGTCGAGCTGACAATGGACTGTTGACCAGAGTTGACTGGTGTGATTTCTTAGGGTCAGTTAACGTGGAAGATAGAAGTATTAAAGGGATATATGATGTTACAGGGAGCTTGTAGCTCGGAGGATCAAGTGCAAGGGATTTTAGGAGTTGCTATTTTCCAGTGCCCGCGAGGTGAGTCTTCTCACTATACCTCACCCGGAAGGGTTTGATTGTGTGACCGGAAGGTCAAGTATGTTATGTGTTATGTTTATATGCTATAAATGGAAAGTTAGCTGCTACGCGTGATATACATGCTTATATATGGGCCGGAAGGCAAGGTATTATGTGACAGAAAGGTCAGGTATGATATATGATATATGTGCTTTATGTGTTAGAGTATTTGTATTATGTGTTATATATGTGTATGGGCCGGAAGGCAATTATCTTATGGGCCGGAAGGCGATGTATATTGTGGACCGAAAGGTCCGGGCCGGAAGGCAATGTTATGTGGATCGAAAGATCCGGGCCGGAAGGCAATGTTATGTGGATCGAAAGATCCGGGCCGGAAGGCAATGTTATGTGGATCGAAAGATCCGGGCCGGAAGGCAATGTTATGTGGATCGAAAGATCCGGGCCGGAAGGCAATGTATGTGGACCGAAAGGTCCGGGCCGGAAGGCGTATGTGCGTAAGGTATATTGGGAAACTCACTAAGCTTCGTGCTTACGTTGTTTATGTTTCTTTGTTTCAGGTTCTTACTGTAACGCGGGAAGGCAACGGTTCGATTGTACACACCGAAGAAAGAGTTGTGTTTTGGAGGATCCTGGTCTTCTATTATAATGAAAATGAAACTATGTTTTGTAATTAGAATGTGAATAAGGTTTTAAACAAGTGTTTTTAATATTAAATTGATTATTTAAATGAAAATTTTGTTTTTGAAAATCACGGTGTTACACTATTTTGTTTCTGTGCCATTCAAATTGAGTTAATTATGCATGTGAGCCCTATGAGTTCTCATTTGAATGCATAAAAGGCAAGGACCTTGATCAATGAAAAGTACATTGATAGGAAAAGGTGAGTTGCTTAACTACTTGGAAGACATGGTGGGCAGTTGTGCTACCATAAGGCAAGAAATCGAGATTAAGAAAGTTCGATCCATATGAGATTGAATTTTTCGTAAACTTTGGTTTTGAAAAATTCACATGGATAGGAACAAATACACCGTTTAAATCTAAGTGTCATAAGATTTCCTCCTTCATGAAAATGATTGTGAGAAAATACTTTCACTAAGAAAGATTTTAAGAAGATAATTATTGTAAAATGACATTCTTGAATTCGATTATGGTTACGGTATCCCTTTCCATAATTTGAATTGTGAGGTTTGGCAATTGTTTAGACACACATATGAACTATCTAAGGCAAAGGTGTATAAGTTCAAGAAGCCTTGATAAAAGATTATCAAAGCACTAAGTATTAGAAACATGAACTTAAGAAACTCAATAAGCATTGTTTTTTTTTTTTTTTTGAAAGTTAAGCTGTTTCTGAATACATGTCAAAGCTAGTGGGAGCATAAGTGTTACGTTTATAATAATCATCATGATAGTGGGAGCATAAATGTTATGATTGTATGATTATTAAGGAAAGTATTGCAAGTTGGCAATATTAATTATAGAAAACAAGAGTCATTCTTTGCAAAGTTGTAAGGATGGAATAGTTGTTTTGCTATAATTAAGGGAGAGAATATTATGCTTCATTTCAAATCTAAAGGCTTAGGTTGTGGAATGTTAATAAATTTAGTCAAAGATACATAGTGTGTTCTTAAATTTCGATTATGATTACGGCATTCCTCTTCATAATTCGAATTTTGAGAACATAGCAAATGAAATATTATGGTGGAAGATTGATAAAGTATCAAATCTTTATGTAAGACGTTATGCATTGTGTCCCATACGCTTTGGGTATAGGATCGATTGCAAATGCTATAATATTTGACCATTCTAAAATTTTCCAAATGTCTAGCGCATTTAGAGGGAAAAAGGACAAGAATCGGTTTTGACTAATATAATTAAACAACTATCAAAGGACAATCCCAAGTTCGCCGAGGATTGGTCACTTGTGAGTAGTTGGAAGTATAGTATTGGAAAATATGGAAATGTTTCCATATTGGATGGACCATATCGACATTATTATGAATAGATAAGATTCTATTAAGAATAAGTTGTCATATGGAAAATATGGAAACGTGTCCATATTGGGAATTGAATATTGAAAAATCTATGACTAGATTAGAAACCTTTATGCAAAAGGATGTTCAAAGGAATGTACTTTGAGTGAGAGACATCAGATCTAAAGAATTGTCTTGTAACAATCTCTGATAGAAGACTTTGTAATATCATTGGCAATAGTCTTTGTGACTTTGGTGCAATGACATTACGAAAGGATCATTGCATAAAATGTTAGAATCTAGCATATTCTATAAGTAGCAAGAATTTGATATTCTTTCACTTATGAAAAAGGATTTGGGGTTGTGAAATGAGAATGATTGGAAATGTGCTCAATTTGGTCTATTTCACAAAGTAAGAACCATAGGTAAACATTGTGTGCATGCTAAGAGCATGGGACAAGTGTAATAATTCAAGTAAGAAGTTGATTACCCGAAACGACAAATAATGAGTAATCGATATGGTGATAAATAAAAGGTGTTTTATTTATACTCAAAGGTTTGAGGCCATATGGGATTAGTATTATTCTTGTGTTTCACTTTGCATGTTTTGACTTCCTGAATAATTTAATTGGTTAAGAACAGTTAAATTATTCGAACGGGCCACAGTCGTTCATATGTTGGAAGTAGGTATGAATGAAGATTGTCGTGAATTGGTGTGTGGATTGTATAAAGAGCATTATACATAAGAAAATTTTTACTGCAACGTTCATGACTGCCTATGAATATGAATTTGAGAATTGGATTAAACCCACGCTCACTTGGATCACTCCATGAATTGTATCACGAGTGATTGGTGAGACGATAACATCTTATATTCTTGAAACCGAGATGTGTAAGTTGTATCTTGCGAGTCGGTTGCATATTGATAATATATAAACACACCAGTAACTTGGTGTTATAAAACATATTGTTGTGTGTGATTCGGTGAGTGAGTGTAAGCAAGCATTGTATCAAAGTTTATCCGTTCCTTTTATCCAAAGTGGGATAAAAGCGATATCTTTGGGCCCCTCGATGGTTTAGTGATGACAAACGTAAATGCTCGGTCGGGTTAGGGCTAATTTGATTTGTTCAATTAGTCAGTCGTCATAAATCGGAAATCGAGAAATAGTACAAAGAGAATGATTTGAGATCATATGATATCTAGAATGGAGGAATATATGATCCCTTATCTAAAGGACACGCGTATCTGATAGGATCAGAGTTGACAGCGGCTTTAGAAAGCTATGATTGCAGATCAGGATCTGAAGTCATACGCATAATAGTTATTACACTTATCCAAGTGGGAGACTGTTGGATTAGTGTCTAAGTCCATAACTATTTTGGTATGTACTTGACCCGATGGTGCATGGTCCTTTTGGGTTGCCTTCACCAAAGCAACTTGATAGGATGAACTATGGAGAGAAATGATTAAATATGATTTATTAATATATTATGGGAATAATATATTAAAGGAGAAATCATATTGTTTAATTAATATTAGTCAACAATTAATTGGTAATTAGTTTTGTGACTAAAAGAGATTAATTAAACTTAAGGGACTGGAATTGTAATTATAAGATAATTGTAATTTGGGCCATGGATTGCCTTGTATTAAGGAGTGGACGAATTCTATGGGGAAACCCAAGAAGAAACCGTCCAAGGCCTTAAGGAAAGGGATCCATGGGTTGCTTAGGGCTTAAGCATCCAAATTAGGGTTTCCTTGTTAGATAACCCTAATAGCCTCACTATATATAGAACCCTTAAGGCTCAAAAACGTGGGGAACTTCTTTTCTAGGGTTAGAACATGTTTTTGGGCAGTCTCCATCCTCTCTCCTCTTCATCCTCTTGCTTATGGTGTTTGTGAACCATTAGAGGAGTGACATTTGTGACTCTAAGCTTTCTAAAGTCAATACAAGAAGGATTTGGGATTGTTATTGCTATATAACAATCAAGGTAATATCTTAAACCCATTCTTATGTTAATATGATTACTTGTATGCTAGGATTAGGGTTTATAGTCTTGGATAATTTGCATGTACAATAGAGAAACCTAGATCCAAGCATTAGGGTTTGTATGAGCACATAGGATGTTCTTAGGACCAAAACCCATCAGAACCCCATTAGAAATCGTCCTAGGCCTCAAAGGAAGGAGTCTATGGGTTGCTTAGGACCTAAGCAGTCAAATTAGGGTTTCCTTGTTAGATAACCCTAATAGCCTCACTATTTAAGGACCCCTGGGGAACCAAAAACGTGGCCAACTGATTCCTTAGGGTTTCTACACGTTTTTGGGTGTATCCTCTCTTATCATTCTTCATCCTCTTGCTCTTGGTGTTTGTGAGCCATTAGAGGAGTGACACTTGTGACTCTAAGCTTTCTAATGCCATTATAAGGGAGGATTTGAGATTGTTATTGCTACATAACAATCAAGGTAAGATCTAAAACCCTTTCATATGTTAATATGATTAATTGTATGCTAGATCTAGGGTTTATAACTTTGGATATTCAATTGCATGTTCATTAGACAAACTAGATCCAAAAGCTATTAGGGTTTGCATGTACACCATAGGAATGATGTTTTGCTCATAACCCATCATAGATAACAACAAGTTTTCATATGGATTGTAAGGATAAGTTTTTCTGCAAAGTTTTAAAATAAAAGGAAATTTTTGATTTTATTTATTTTATATATCCTTACAATGGCATTTGTGGAAAATTGTTGCTTATAAGATTCCGTTGATAGCAATATTGGAAAGTGAGTTTGATTCTCTCATTTGTGGTAATGTCTAAATTTACCAAATAAGGAAAGATTCTCGTCACCCAAGTTTCAGTTGGATAGAAACTTGGAATCATGTAAGTTGTATAGCGGGATGAATGAGAACTTTCAAGCATTGGAAAAATTAAGACTAACTACTTGTTCACATGGATGTGTGAGTCAAGTAATAGACTAAGGGATCGAGTACACATTCTTGTGCACTGATTAAGTCCACCACAAAAAATCGATAAGACTATTCATCATGATTTACTTAAATTCAGTAAATATGGTTATACTTAAAAGTTTAAGTATAATTCTGAAACATTGGAAAAGTGTCAATGTAAGGCAGAACGAATAAGAAGAGTCAAACTAGGCAGAAAGATAAAAGTTTCTCAAATCTGAAAAAATGGGAGAGTACTTTAGTATCAGTTTTTGTGATCATCTTAATGATTAAGAAACCATATCACAATTAGTTCTCTAAGGAAGAGGAATCTTGAATTGTTGAAATGGTAAAATTAAGAAGATGAGTCATACTTCATTCCAATACAAGTCTTAGAGTCATACTTCAAGATTGCAACATGAGTGACATGTCTTAGAGAAGGTTTAAAACACATGTCAAATGTAAGAGTAAAAGTTTTCTACTCTTGTACATTTGAAATTGGTAAGTTGTGATGTTTTGGATAAAACAAAGACCAACTAAGGCCAATTGTGTGAAGTGTTTGTCTTGATTAGAATCCACACTATCTCTTGAATATTTGACAAGAAAGTCTTATATGTCAAGAGGACAGTGGGAGTCTTAAAGGTCTTGAAAGTCTCAAGAACTAATCAAGAATAAAACCTGAAGTTCTTCACTAGCACACGACTTGAGGTTCATAACCTATCGTGTTGACATATTCTATGCCCATTCCAATTAAAGTTGGTTTTTCATATGAGTTCTTAGAGTTCTCAATTGGTTGCACAACAACTTGGAAGCAATGGCAGGCCCTTGAGCTGCCAGGTGGCAAGAAATTAAGATTGAGTTCAGTCCATATGAGTTTGGATTTGTCATTATCCTTGTCTTGTGACTATGGTTTTGACAATTCACATGGATAAGAACACATACACCATTAAATCTAAGTGTCATAAGGTTTCTCTCCGATTCATGAAAATGATGGTGAGGAAACACTTTCACTAAGTAGATTTTAGCTAGATAGCAATTGTGATATTTGCATTCTCAAAGTCGTTAGTGGAGCGTGTGTGGTTTACCGGCACACTAACATGGACTTGTGAGAAGTGGAAAAGTTCTAAACAATCAAGACTATGATTACGGCATCCCTTTTCATAGTTCCTAAAATTGTTTAGACACACCTGTGAGCTATCTAAGATAAGGTGTATGATTATGATTGTAATATCCATAAAATTACGCCAAATTTAAACTTTTTAATATTAACAAAAGAACCAAATAGTAATTGTTTTTACAAAACATTTCCAATTCATTTATCATCAGAGTGTCCCAAAATAGATCATGAGGATGAGGAGCGTACGGTCACGCCTTCGCCTTTCCTCGATCTCCTGAAGTACCTAAAATAATAAACTGAAAACTGTAAGCTCGAGGGCTTAGTGAGCTACCTCAAAATACCAATACCGTACAGATAGAAACCATATTAATAACAATAAATCAATCAATCAACATGCATACTAGGCCATCGGCCTGACTGGTTCGCCCGACTGGGCCTACAGTCCATCCGAATCTATCCCGAGCGTTCGGCATGACTAGTCCGCCGCGTGGGCCGACAGTCTCCCCGGACCGCTCATAGGGTATGTTGGCCTTTAGCACAAAGCAGGACCGCCTCAACCCAACCAACAAGCGAATAACCATGTACGCATACTATCATATACTGGCATATACAAACAACAAACATATCTATCTCACTGGCCATCAATCATAGAATTCACTCGTAACTAGAGCATTGACCTAACAGGTCACTAACATACCAATCCCTAAGGATCATAAGAGCATATCATACTTTCTACCCTGATTCCAATCGAACAGATCATAATCACATGCAGCATACCATAACATCACAATCAAAGGGTCGGCCTTGGTGCCGTAGACCCAATATAGTGAGGATAACTCACCTCGCAGATGTCGACTCGAAAGGTAAACTCCAACTATCGGATCACTTGACACAGGCTCCACCACCTATAACCATAGCATAATATACTCATAATTCCCTAACCTTATAAGGCACTCCGTAACCCCCTAGTCAATTCCCAATCAAGGTCAAATTCCTTGGTCAAGGTCAACAGTCCATGTTGACCTCAACTCGCCGAGTACACTCGGCCACTCGCCGAGTCCTTGGAGCACATTCCAACTCGCCGAGTCATCGGTGTGACTCGTCGAGTTCCTTCGAATCTCGATCAAACCTTAAGGCCACCCGTCAAGTTTCCTCCTTGCAGCTCGACGGGTATACACGCAACCATATCCTTGGCTAAAACTCATCCGACTCGCCGAGTTGTTCTTCAACTCGTCGAGTTTCATGGCCATCTTCATCAAACTCGCCAAGTTGTTCAAACAACTCGTCGATTTCACGGCTTCCTTTATCTGAATCGCCGAGTTGTTCATCCAACTCATCAAATGCACATCTTCATATGACTCGCCGAGTCCCTTCAGTCATTTTAACATGCAGACGTCTTTAAGCCATGGCAAGGCCCCAAATTGCAGATCCAACTTCCTTAAGCCTGATTTTCACGTAAAGTTGCAAACTTTACATGCATGCATTGCTCTACAATCTCTTAATGCCAAAACCAAACTTTTAATGGGTGCTCATGGACCAAGGAAACCTTAAACTCGACTGAATCTGGAGCTTTATGCTTGTACTTTCCAAAGAGGGTCCAGATCTGAAGTTACAACTTCAGATCTAGCCCATGGATTGCCATACCAACTTGATACCCTTTTTTAAAACCCTAAGTCTCACTCAAAAATGAGGTCTAAACTGAAAAAACTGAGGGAAATGGTTAAATACCTTCCCAACAGATGTCCACAACAGAAGAATTCGGGTCTCCTCCCAGCTCCTTGCCTCAATCACTTGCTTCCCCAAACTCCTTCACCAAAAATCTTCTCACAAAGCTTCAACACACAATGGCACACACACACACGAGTTAGAGATGCAAAGGGGGCTGCAAAGGAACTGAAAGAGGCTTGAACTTCTTTAAATAGGGGTGCAAACCCCGGGAATTAGGGTTTCACTTTCCAGCTCCTACTCGCCGAGTCCCACAAAAGACTCGCCGAGTAGATCACTTAATTCACGATCCAACCCACTGCTACTCGACAAGTAGGGCAACCAACTCGTCGAGTAGGGCCAAAACCTAAAAAATATTTTATTTGAAGTACCACCTGAGATTCGGGGCGTTACAACTCTCCTCCACTTGAACTAGACTTCGCCCTCGAAGTCCGCTGGGATAAACAATGTCGGGTAATGCTCGCGCATCTCCGCCTTCGGCTCCCATGTCCACTCGGATCCCTTCCGATGCTCCCATTGTACCTTTACCAAAGGTATTTCCTTGTTTCGCAGAATCTTATTCTTCCTTTCCAAAATCGCCACAGGCCTCTCCACATAGTTCAAGCGCTTGTCGACCTGAATGTCATCAAACGACACCACTGCCTCCTGGTCCATAACGCACTTTCGCAATGCGAAACATGAAATGTGTTGTGGATCCGGCTAAGCTCTTCCGGGAGCTCTAACCTATAAGCCACCCTGCCCACCCTGGCAACAATCCTGAACGGCCCAATATAGCGGGGACCCAACTTTCCCCTCTTCCCGAAATGGATCACACCCTTCCAGGGTGAGACCTTTAGGAGGACCATGTCACCCACCTGAAATTCCAGCTCAGATCTGTTGGATTAATGTCTAAGTCCATAACTATAATTGGTAAGATTTGACCCGACCCGGCATGGTCCATTTGGGTTGCATACCATCATGCACTTGGATAGACTATAATGAGAGAATTAAGACACTTATGGTTATTAATATATTATAAGTTCTAGTATATTAATAATAAGAATAATAAGATTATTTAATTAGTATTGATCAAGAATTAATCTAGGATTAATTAAGTGATCAAAAGAAGACTAATTAAATATAAGGGCTGATTGTGTAAATCATCCATACTTGTATAGTGGGCTAATGCTCCATGGATAATCAAGTTGGGCTAAAACCCATAGGATGGTCCATGGATGCTCCATGGTGTATTTGAACCCATGGATCCAAGGAAATGGAAAGTCATGACAATTAGGGTTTGCCCTAATTGTAACACTATATAAAGATATTATTCTTGGCAAAATCGGCACTAGTGTGTATGAAGAAAGGGCTAGCCGATTTTGATAAGTGTAGAATTCTCTCAAGCTATTCTAAGTGTTTTGATGATTGTGATTCCATTTGAGGTGTCACACTTGGGGCACTAGGCACTCAAGCTTCATGAATACTTTCTACATCAAGAGGTATGTATTCTATCTTGTTACATTCATTGTTTTGTATGCTAGATTAGGATAATACCTTGGAAGTTCTTATTTGCATGTATAATAGAGAAAACATAGATCCAAGGTATTTAGGGTTGCATGTACACTTAGGAGTGTTAGAATGCTCAAAACCCAACAGTGGTATCAGAGCCTAGGCTTGCTTTCTCTTATACTTGATGCAAATTGCTGAAAAATGCTGAAAAACTCGATTTTCTGGCTTTCTGGGCACTGGACTCGCCGAGTCCACTGATGAACTCGCCGAGTCCATGAGTAAAATCATCCTACTCGCCGAGTAGGTTCATGCACTCGCCGAGTAGGAGCCCCAGACAGCATATATTCGACGTTTTTGGCTAAAAATGGACTAGGAACATTACCCTAAGTTGTTTTTGAACTTATAAACTTGTTTTTTGATGTGGTAATGTTCATGCTAATCCATTTTCAAAGATAATTGTCAATAGATTCATGTTTTGTATTAGTTTAAGGTTTAGACTAATTACATGAAAAAGTTTGATTTGAATTATCTTGTTCTTATGAGTTGCTTAGATTAATAGAAAAGTTAATTGAAATAGTTGTTTTCAATCCATTTTAATCTAAGAGTTGAGTATAAAATGTGTTTGTGTAACTTGCTCTCAAGTTACATGAAGAGTCACATTAAAGACTCATAAAACTCATAATAGTTGGCAATGGTTACAAAATGAAGAGTCTTGTGTCATTGAATAATTTTTTTTTATGACTCCATAACTTGTCCTCAAGTTATGGAAGTTCAAGAGTCACTTCATTAAAGAAAAAATATGTAACTATAATTAAATCCATAAGTTATAAAATAAAGAAAAAGTTAGTTCTTTTATTAGTTTAAAGTCTTCCATAACTTGTCCTCAAGTTATGGAACTTGAAGAGTTTTTGGATTAAAACTACTTTAAACACATAAGTTATGGAATTAATTAGTTTTGAATAGTTTCAAAACTTGCCCTCAAGTTTTGGAATTTGAAAAGTTTTCCTTATGAATACTTTAATTCCAAGTTAGCCCTTAGAATTTTAAAAGTTAAAATTCAACCCTTATACTTTATAATATTATAAGTTAATAATATATATATGTATAACAGTAAAGTCAGTCTTACCGCTAGTACGCCTCATTCACGAAGCCGGTCTATAAGGTGGGTATAAGGTTGTTGCCTATAAAATGGCAACTTAATGGGTGTCCACTCTCACCCACCGCTTGCTTGACCGGTGGAGGGTCGTTAGCCGAACGGGTTTGACAAGACTATAATTCTCCCTTCATTAAAAGTATTAATGATAATACTAAGTAACTAAACTCTTAATAATACCCAATCTTAGTTACTTAGGAAAATGTGAATAAGGTGCTAATCCATGAAATTACACTTTACACTTTGTCAAAGTCGTTAGTGGAGCGTGTGTGGTTAACCGGCACACTAACTTGGACTTAACAAGGTAGGTAAAGGGTGACTTAATATTTATCATAGTATCGATGGAGCGTGTGTGGTTAACCGACACATCGATTGAGGGGTAATTTATTAAGGGTACCAAGTTATTTGCATGGTTACTTCACACCTTGTTTTGTGATCCTCGGCATCCCAGTCACAAAACCTGAAGGGCACACTCGAGATTGAAGCATGCCTTTGAACAGTTCAATGAATCTCAAAGATCTAGGAGTTTCAAAACCAATTAAAACCTAATAATACATTTCGTTTATCTTGGTGGAAATTGGTGAATTGTCATTCACCTACCTTCAAGTATTTTATAGCTTGGATTAAGGCATACCTCTTCTAAGTTATAAAATAGTTTGTTGGGTCCTAGCCTTAATATTTCATATTGGGTGTCATATTAAGGACTTAAAATCAACTATCTTGAATATCTCCCAAAAGATGTCTGGTTTAGACACCTATGATCTTCCCAAATCTCTTGAAACAAGGTTTCCTAATGAAGATGATGTCCCATGGAAATCATACTTCATTCACCTCCTCTAATTATTCTCCCCAACCCACAAGTTCTTGAAATGTTTAAGGTCACTCAAGCCCTATTTGCAAGGCAAGGTCTAGGTGTGATCACATCTTGGAGATGTAGTCACATATTGACAAGCCGGGAGAGTTGGGTGTCAAAGTCTTGAGAAAGTTGGTGGTTCAATCACTTTCTAAGTCACATAGTGAGTTCCTTTGGGACACCTATGAGACAGACTATGACAAGACCCTTAATGATCTTATCTATTTGCTAAGATCAACTTCCTAAAACTTTATGGACATTGACAATGATGACATTGGATATCTAGTAAAGCTCTCTCTTCCCAGTGGATAGGGATCGGCCATAGTCAACTCGGTTGACCAAATGGTAAAGAGAAAAGCTAAGTCTGTGATAGTCCCGTGTACCTTTATCAAAGGGTCCATATGTTTATATTGCCAAAGGAAGGGGCATTGGTTGCAAAACTGCCAGATTTACCTAAGGATGCTAAAGTCAATAAGTTTGACTCTACTTCAGGTAAATTCCACTATCTAACTCTTTTAAGTTTCTATTCTGAGATTCTTGATACATGATGTGACTGGGTCACATGGTGATGTTTTAAGAATCAAAGAAAAGTGAAGAAACTTAAAGAAGGAATATGCTGAATCTGATCGCATAGATGGATTTCTATCGCATAGTTTGAAGATCGGATTCTTGAGCTACTTCTTAGGAGTTATGAGATATTGCTTAGGAATAGATAACAACAAGTTTTCATATGGATTGTAAGGATAGTTTTCCGCAAAGTTTTAAAATAAAAGAAAATTTTTTATTTTATTTATTTTAAAATATCCTTACAATGGCATTTGAGGAAAAATTGTTGCTTATATGATTTCATTAAGAGCAAGAGTGGAAATATGAAATTGATTCTTTCATTTGTGGTAATGTCTAGATTTACCAAATAAGGAAAGATTCTCATCACCCAAGTTTCAATTGGACCGGAACTTGGAATCATGCAAGTTGTATAGCATGATGAATGAGAACTTTCAAGTTTTGGAAAATTAAGACTAATTACTTATTCACATGAATGTGTGAGTCAAGTAATGGACTAAGGGATCAAGTACATAGTCTTGTGCATTGATTAAGTCCACCACAAAAGATTGATAAGACTATTCGTCATGATTTACTTAAGTTCAGTAAATATGATTATACTTACAAGCTTAAGTGTAACTCTGAGACATTGGAAAAGGTTTCAATGTATGGTAGAGCGAATAAGAAGAATCAAATTAGGCAGAAGGATAAAAGTTTCTCAAATCTGAAAAGATGGGAGAGTACTTTAGTATCAGCTTTGTGATCATCTTAATGATTAAGAAATCATAGCACAATTAGTTCTCTAAGGAAGTCTTAGTGCATTCTTATGACTAAGAAGAAGGATCTTGAATTGTTGAAATGGTTAAATCAAGAAGATGAGTCATTCTTCGTTCCAATACAAGTCTTAGAGTCATACTCCAAGATTGTAACTTGAGTGACATGTCTTAAAGAAGGTTTAAAACACTTGTCAAATGTAAGAGTAAAAGTTTTCTACTCTTGTACATTTGAAATTGGTAAGTTGTGATGTTTTGGATAAAACAAAGACCAACTAAGGCCAATGTTGCGAAGTGTTTGTCTTGATTAGAATCCGCACTATCTCTTGGATGTTTGACAAGGGAGTCTTATAGGTCAAGAGGACAGTGGGAGTCTTAAAGGTCTTGAAAGTCTCAAGAACTAATCAAGAATAAAACCTGAAGTTCTTCACTAGCACACGATTTGAGGTTTACAATCTATCGTGTCGACATATTCTGTGCCCATTCCAGTAAGTTGGCTATGCATATGAGTTCTTAGAGTTCTGAATTTGTTGCACAACAACTTGGAAGCAATGGTAGGCCCTTGAGCTACCAGGTGGCAAGAAATTAAGATTAAGTTCAATCCATATGGTTTTGGATTTGTCATTATCTGTGTCTTGTGATTATGGTTTTGACAAATTCATATGGGTAGGAACTCATACACCATAAAAATCTAAGTGTCATAAGGTTTCTCTCCGATTCATGAAAATGATGGTGAGGAAACACTTTCACTAAGTAGATTTTATCTAGACAGCAATTGTGATATTTGCATTCTCAAAGTCGTTAGTGGAGCGCGTGTGGTTAACCGGCACACTAATATGGACTTGTGAGAAGTGGCAAAAAGGTCTAACCATTATGATTACGGCATACCTCTTCATAATTGTTTAGACACACAAGTGTGCTATCTAAGGGAAGGTGTATATTTTTGATAAAGTCTTATCAAAACAATCTAGTATCCGAAATCTGAACTTTGGAAGAAAGTCAGCTGATTTCTGAATACATGTTAGAGCTAGTGGGAGCATAAGTGTTATGCTAATAATCATCATGTTAGTGGGAGCATGATAATTATGATAAGTATTGCAAGATTAGCAATGTTAACTATAGAAAACAAAAGGTTTCAATTGGGAAAAGTTGTTTTGCTATAATTAAGGGAGAGGAAATTATACTTCATCTCAAATCTATAAGCTTAGATCGTGAGGTTTTAATCATTTAGTCAAGGATATATATGAATTTCATGTTGGAATGGCTCAACATAAGGAAATTCTGTATATGGGTCCATTATTTGCGTTCTAAAATTCGATTATGATTACGGCATCCCTTTTCATAATCTGAACTATGAGAACTTGGCAAATTGAAATGGAAATATTATAGCAAAAGACTGGTTTAGTCTTTATGTAAGACATCATGAATCGTGTCCCATATGCTTCAGATATAGGATCGATTACATGTGCTATAATCATCCGTTCTAAAATTTTCCAAATGCCTGGGGCATTAAGAAGGGAAAAGGTTTAGAACTGGATACGACTAAAAGGATTAAACAATTGTCGAGGACAATATAAGGTTTACCAAAGATTGGTTGCTCAAGGACAGTTGGAAGTATAGTGATAATTCTGGAAGGACCATATTGACATAATCTGTAAGGAGGCAACTCTTGTTCAGAAGTGATAGTCAAAATGGAATCTGGAAATGTTTCAAAGTTAGATTTTTCAATCTGTGTAAGATTAAGGAAACTTAATGCAAGAAGGATGTTTCCAAGGAACTGATCTCCTTTGGAATACTCTGTAATGATTGTTGCCAAGTCTTTGTGAGTTTGTGCATAATCGTTACAAGAGATTCAATGCATATAAGTTTAGAATCTAACAGATTTCAGTAAATGGCATGAATTTGGAATTCTTGCATTTGCGGTAAGGATTTGGGAATGTGAAAAGAGAATCATTGAAGTTATGTTCAATTGATCTAGTTCACAAAGTAAAGATCATAGACAAACATAGTATGCATACTTGGTGTGTGGCATGACTAGTGTTTAGAAAACATAGTGTACATGCTTGGAGCATGGGACAACTATTGTTTTAAATTCAAGAATAAAGTTGATAGCTGAAACAGTATACAATGAATAATGTGTAATCATATGGTGATAGGTTTTGATACCATATTGGATTCTATTATTATTGTGTTTCACTTTGCATGTTTTGACTTCCCGAATAAACTGGGTTATTCTTCTGGAATGACTAAGTTATTCAAACTATCCACAGTCGGTCATATGTTGGAAGTAGATATGAATTAAGACTGTCATGGGTTGGCCTGTAGAGGTCTAAGGTGTTGGACAAAGGGCTACAACACTCATGAGTGCTCATAAGTTCTGAGTATTGGATTCAACCCGCGCTCATTAGAATCACTTCATGGATTTTATCACGAGTGATCATGAGACGATAATATCTTATATTCTTCAAACCTAGAGATATGAGTTGTTACTATGAGTTGGTTGTACATTGATTGCACGAAAATGCATTTGGTAACTCGGTGCTATAAAACGTGCTTTTGTGTATGATTCAACAAGTAGTAGAACAAGCCATATGAGTCGAAGTTTATCCGTTCCTTTTACCTTCGGGATAAAAGCGATATCTGTGGGCCCCTCGATGATTTGATGATGACAAATAAAAGTGCTCGGCCGGGCCAGGACTGATTTGATTTGTTTAATTAGTCAGTCGTCATAAATCGGAAATCGGGAAACAACAAATGGACAGAGAGAATGATTATAATCCATGTCTCAGTCCATATGATATCTAGAATGGAGGAATATATGATCCCTTATCTAATGGACAAGTCACTGACAAAGGTCAGAGTTCATCTACAAGGTCAGAGTTCGACAGAAGCTTTTGAGAGCTACGATTGCTAGTTGGTTCCTGAAGTCATATGTAATAATAGTTTTAGACTTATCCAAGTGGGAGACTGTTGGATTAATGTCTAAGTCCATAACTATAATTGGTAAGATTTGACCCGACCCGGCATGGTCCATTTGGGTTGCATACCATCATGCACTTGGATAGACTATAATGAGAGAATTAAGACACTTATGGTTATTAATATATTATAAGTTCTAGTATATTAATAATAAGAATAATAAGATTATTTAATTAGTATTGATCAAGAATTAATCTAGGATTAATTAAGTGATCAAAAGAAGACTAATTAAATATAAGGGCTGATTGTGTAAATCATCCATACTTGTATAGTGGGCTAATGCTCCATGGATAATCAAGTTGGGCTAAAACCCATAGGATGGTCCATGGATGCTCCATGGTGTATTTGAACCCATGGATCCAAGGAAATGGAAAGTCATGACAATTAGGGTTTGCCCTAATTGTAACACTATATAAAGATATTATTCTTGGCAAAATCGGCACTAGTGTGTATGAAGAAAGGGCTAGCCGATTTTGATAAGTGTAGAATTCTCTCAAGCTATTCTAAGTGTTTTGATGATTGTGATTCCATTTGAGGTGTCACACTTGGGGCACTAGGCACTCAAGCTTCATGAATACTTTCTACATCAAGAGGTATGTATTCTATCTTGTTACATTCATTGTTTTGTATGCTAGATTAGGATAATACCTTGGAAGTTCTTATTTGCATGTATAATAGAGAAAACATAGATCCAAGGTATTTAGGGTTGCATGTACACTTAGGAGTGTTAGAATGCTCAAAACCCAACAAGATCGGCGCCGGTCCGCATAACTTTTCTGCCGGCTCTGAGCAGTCTACAGTCGCTGTCTAATCTATTGTATCATCTCGGTAGTTTGCAAAAACTACCTCTGTCCGACCTATCACCCGGTGCCCAACTTCGCCCCAACAGACTGGGGTCCTACACTTTCGCCCATACAACAGCTCGAAGGGCGAGGCACCAATACTGGAATGGTAGTTGTTGTTGTAGGCGAACTCCACAAGCGGTAGGTGGGAATCCCAACTCCCACCGAAATCAATGACACATGCCCTCAACATATCTTCGAGGGTCTGGATGGTCCGCTCCCTCTGTCCGTCAGTTTGCGGATGGAACGCCGTACTAAAATGCAGCCTCGTACCCAGTTCCTCGTGGAACTTTTGCCAAAATCGTGAAGTAAACCTGACATCCCGATCCGAAACAATGGAAACCGGGACTCCGTGGCGAGAGACAATCTCGCGGTCATATAGGTCGGCCAACTTTTCTACCGACGAACTCTCCCGTATGGCTAGGAAGTGAGCACTTTTGGTCAATCGATCCACGATAACCCATATAGTGTCGAATCCTTTTGCCATTCTTGGCTATTTCGTGATGAAATGCATCGAGATCCGTTCCCATTTCCACATGGGGATCTCCAGAGGCTGCAGCTTACCATGCGGCCTCTGGTGCTCGGCCTTGACCATCCTACAGGTCAAGCACCTCTCAACGTACCAAGCGATATCTCGCTTCATACCAGGCCACCAATAACTCGAAATCAAATCACGGTATAGCCCCTGGGTGAATAGAAAAACGAGACTTATGAGCCTCCTCCATCACTGTCTGCCTAACCCCTCCGGTCATCGGAACCCAAACCCGACCATATCGGGTCAATAGCCCGCGGCTATCCTGAACAAACCGGGCGCTTTCGCCCTTAATCCTTTCCAACTTCCAGTTCTCCGATTTCATACCCTCGATCTGAGCATCTCTGACAAAACCCACCAGCAGGGAATCCACCGTTATCCTCATACATCTGGCTGGGGTAGAAGACCCAGCAGACTTGCGGCTCAAAGTATCCGCAACCACATTCGCTTTACCAGGATGGTAAAGGATCTCGCAATCATAATCTTTGACTACATCCAGTCATCTGTGCTGCCTCATGTTCAGGTTTGGCTGGTCCATGATGTGCCTCAAACTCTTGTGATCTATGTATATCGTACAACGGACCCCGTACAGATAGTGCCTCCAAATCTTGAGAGCGAAAACCACCGCTCCCAACTCAAGATCGTGCGTCAGATACCTAGTCTCATGCAGCTTCAACTGCCGCGATGCGTAGGCTACCACTCGTCCTCTCTGCATGAGGACTGCCCCCAATCCCGTGATGGATGCATCACAAAATACTACAAAAATCCTCTATTCCCTCGGGGAGTGTCAACACCGGTGCTTCGCATAAACACTGTCGTAGGGTCTCAAATGCCCTCTGCTGCTCTAGACCCCACCGGAAATCCACCCCCTTCCTCGTTAGACGAGTGAGGGGTACGGCGATCTTGGAGAAATCACGAATGAATCTCCGATAATACCCTGCTAAACCCAAGAAACTCCTGATGTCTGAGGGAGTTTTCGGAACCTCCCACTGCATAACTGCCTCTACCTTGTCCGGATCGACCAGAATCCCCTCCTGGTTAACGAGATGTCCGAGGAACTGGACCTCTCGTAACCAAAATGGTTAACTTGTTCAGCTCCCTATAGTCAATGCACATCTTGTGTGAACCGTCTTTCTTCCTGACGAAAAGGATCGGCGCTGCCCAGGGTGAACTACTCGGACGAATAAACTGCTTACCCAGCAGTTCCTGCAACTGGGATGACAGCTCCTGCATCTCAGGCGGTGCCAAATGGTACGGTGCCTTGGCGATAGGGGCCACACCTGGCACTAGATCAATCTTGAACTCAACCTGCCTCTCTGGAGGCACCACGGGTAACTCTTCCGGAAACACATCAGCAAAATCTCTCACCACCTGGACCTCTAAAACTGAGAGCTACTCCTTATCCCGCGTATCTATCACATACGCCAAATAACCAGCACACCCGTGCTGAATATACTGTCGATCCCTGGCTGCCGAACAGAACCTTGATCCCAACCTGGTGCCCTCTCCATACACTACAAGTTCTCCCCCACTTGGGGTTCGAACTACCACCCGCTGCCTCTCACAGTCAATCATGGCGCCAAAACGACTAAGCCAATCCATCCCTACAATCACGCATACATCCCTCATGGGAATAGGAATCAAATCTATCGGGAAGGGCACCCCGAAGATCTCCAACTCGCACCCCCGGTAAACCCAAGAAGCAGAAACCTCGTGCTCGTTGGTGATCGAAACCCGCAACAGACACTCAAGATCATCCATCGGCATACTAAACCCTCTACAGACCGAGATACGAACGACCGACTCGCCCCCAAGTCAAATAAAACCAAAGCATGCAAAGAATTTACTAAAAACGTAACTAGCCATAGGTACAACCGATAAGCATAATACAAATACAATAACAGAGATAGAGAATATAAACATACCAGCAACCACATCTGGTGCTGCCTTGGCCTCCTCGGCCGTGAGCTGGAAAGCGCGACCCTGAGCCTTCGGAGGCTCCACCTTGACTGGCGTCCCATCACCAATCTTCCCAACAACTGGAGTAGATCCCTGCGCCGACTTAGCGGCAAGTTGCGGATAGTTGGTCTTCACATGACCAACCTGATGACAATGGTAACAAATCCTCATATCTAGTGGAGGGGCGGACTGACGGCAGTCCTTGGCATAGTGCCCCTCCTTGCCACATTTATGGCATCCACCTCCTGCTCAACAAACACCTGAATGAACCCTGCCACACTTTCCACAAGTGCGGCTCTGCTGACCCCTAGATCGTGTATTAGTGGTCTTAGGCCGCTTAGGCGCCGGCTGCGACTGGGCCGGTGCCTGACGCTGCTCCTTCAGCTGCAGCTCTATCTCCAACTCATGCCGCCTCGCGACTTCCTGAAGATCCACGAGGGTATCACAAGGCTGTGTAGCCACAAACCGTCGTATATCCGTCTTGAGCATACTCAGATAACGGGTCATCTAAGATTGCTCCGACGCAAACTCCGGGCAAAACATAGCCCTCTCCCTGAACATCCGGGTAATTTCCATCACTGACTCTCCATCCTATCTCAAAGTCAAGAACTCCTGAGCAAGCCGCTCCCGCTCAACACGAGGAACGTAGCGGGTGCGAAACATATCCCTGAACTACTCCCAGGTAATAGCAGTCCGCCGATCATCCGAATATGAAACCGTCGTCAGTCTCCACCAGTCCTTCGCCCCAAGCCTCAGCAGGTTCAGGGCACATCTGACCTTCTGGTCAGCAGGACAAGAGCACGTGAAGAAACATCCCTCCACGTCAGATAACCACCTCATAGCCCGAATAGCATCCTGTGTACCGTCAAATGTCGGGGGCTTCGTATTATCGAAGTCCCGGTACTGAAAGGCCCTGCCGGCTCCTCCTCCAACCCCTGTCGCAGTTACAGCCAAGGTGGCTGCAGCGGCAGTTGTGTCTGCTAGAGCGGCATATCACTCGTCGAAATACTCAACCATCACGGTCTTAATCGACCCAAACATCTCTGGCAGTTGCGCTCGGAACGCAGCAGCAATCTCGTTGTGCATGATCTCCCGAATCCGGGCATCCAACTCCTCGGTCCCCATCTGAACCACGGGCTCAGCTGCTACCGGTACCTCCAATCCTCCGTCTCCGGACCCTGATCCTGACCCCGAAGCAACACGTCTCGTCACCACCATACTGTAAACACACTCAATATATTAGAATAACAATATAATGTCGGGAGACCCATACCCTCAATCCCTAGGGGTTGTGACTTCCTTGCTACGCGTATGGGTCCTGTGCTTTCAGTAGTATGTGCCCCTACTATGTGACATCCCCATTTTTCACGGCCAGAAAAGACCGATTTTGTTTATGCTTTATAAAAATCAGAGTATTTCTTTTAATAAAAATGTTGCGGAATTTGTTCCCAGAAAAACATGATAAAGACGTTATTAAAACATTTTCGAAGAAACGTATTTTATTCATTTTAAAACGTTTGGGATGTCATCATTAATACAGAAACATAAGCATAAACAGAACTTACATTTATTTACACTAGTGATCTACATCTCTTTAAATCTCTCAGTGTAATGTGACTTCATATCAACACCTGTGATATAAATAAACTGAGTGGGTCAGGTTGGGAAACTTGGTGAGTACATAGGGTTTTCAACCCACAATAATATAATTATTATGTTTAAACAATCAAACAATCAACTCAATTACCCATCCCCATTATCTTCTTTACTCTTAAGGATTTATCCTAAGAGTCATCTATCCTACATTCGTTTATTCCGAAGTCCCTTACTTCTAGGGTTATAGGACTGGCACTAAATCCATAGCTGCCAATGTTCGTTTGTAAAGCACTAATTCCATAGATGTTATAGTCTACTCATCGGGTACTAAATCCATAGCTATCGGTGTTTATCTAATAGGTACTAAGTCCATAGCTACCAATTCCTGACAGGTACTAAATCCATAGCTACCGGTGTTTGTCCAATAGGCATTAAGTCCATAGTTGCCGATGTTTATTAGGCACTAAGTCCATAGCTGCCAATGTTTACTCACATCATCTTTTATCTCTCATCATTCATCTACCCATGTCATGCCCAACATATTCGTATATATAACATACGTATACAGTTTAAATCCTTTAAAACATGTATAAAACGTTCATCCAGCATAGACAGCAAGTATTCAGATAATATGCACACATAGCATGTAGTTTATATAAAATACTTCATATCTATGTGTAAGATGAAAGGGACTATGCACTCACCTGAAAGGTGGTGACTCAGCACTCGGACAGCGCTTCGATACTCTCAAAACAATTTCCTTCGATAAAACCTAGTATCAATACCACTAGGGTTTAGTCTAACGATAACCGCGACAAATTAATCGCTTAGCTATTATTTTTATCATATAAGTGTTAAATAACACTCAATATAACTCATAATAATAGCCCAAATAATTATTTAACGACCTAATAACATTCCTATAATTATTTGAAAGCTATATTAAAAATTGCGTAAGCGTAGCATACTTACAGCGAATTTTATCGAAAACCGGAACTTATTTGGAGCAGCGTTTCGAAACCGAAAGACACTTTTTCTCGGGACTCCGGGAGCCTCGGGGCTTCCCTCAGGAGCTAAGGGGTTTATCTAGGGTTTAGGGGGGGGTTTGGGGTTGTAGAGAGAGAAAGAAACTAGAGAGAGAATGGAATTTGGTGTGAAAAATGAAGCTGCCTTCGGCCCTTTTTATAGCCTGCGAGGCCTCGGTACGCTGGGCGTACCTCGGACCTACGTTGGGCGTAATGGTTCGGATAAGATGCGAGGTGGCAGACTCCGAATGGTGCGACGTGGCTCAAGCTGGACCGAACATGGCTATGCGAACGCGGCGCGTACAAGACCGGACGCTGGGCGTAGCGAGGGGCTACGTGTCATGATCCGAGGCGACTTCAGCGATTATCATCAGACGGCTGGGAAAGCGCCACATCAGCGACTTCGTATCAGATCTCGCAAAATCGAGTACAACCTTTAAAAAATCATAACTTTCGCGTACGAGCTCCGTTTTCGACGTTTTTTATATCAACGCGAAGGTGGGAACGTACTCTACAACTTTCGTTTAGACTCCGTCGTCTAATTTTGATTCGATTTTAAATTTTATATTATTAACAGGCAGGGACATGATTGGTCCGTTAAATCCTCATAACTTCTTCATCCGACGTCCGTTTTCGCTCATCTTTTTCTCGTTACGCTACTCTTAACGAGATCTTCGATTCTCGTTTAGGTCGTGTTGGCTAAAAATCAATCGATCTCATATTCGAATTTCGGGCTGTACACTGCTAATCCGAAACTTCGAAAAATCATAACTTCTTCATACGAAGTCATATTTGGGCGTTCTTTTTATCGATGTTCTTAGTTTAACATATTCTACAACTTTTGTTTAGAGCACTAAGGTTAAATCTCGCTCTATCGTAAATTCACTATTTACGCTTCCCGGTGCCGTGCCGTTTCCAACGCGAAACTTCGATGGGTCATAACTTCTTCGTTATAACTCGGATTTCGGCGTTCTTTATATGTACGGAAACCTTGTGACATATTATACAACTTGGTTAAGATTATTTATTCTAAATAATCTTTTGTCAAAAATTCATTTTCGACACTTATTGCCTCTATCTTGACTAACCTAGATCTGCGGGCGTTACATACTACCTTCCACACCTACCCATATTTGTCTCAAGTATCACCACAACGTCCTAAAGCTATACTCAACATAGCATGCGCTCAACCCTCACTAACAGGGGACATCGCCTAACTAGCAACTGATCCTGCAGTTTTGTACCACTTCCACACCCATGAAACTTCCATCAATCCCTGCAGCGCTAGTGTATACTGGCTGCACATAACGCTGGACCTGATAGACTTTTGAATATTTGATCCTACACTAAGTTCGAATCAGACATTCTCAGGCTATAAGATCTTGACTACGCACAGCCATGGTGCATACACTAAACATCTACCCTGATTCCAATCGAACAGATCATAATCACATGCAGCATACCATAACATAACAATCAAAGGGTCGGCCTTGGTGCCGTAGACCCAATATAGTGAGGATAACTCACCTCGCACATGTCGACTCGAAAGGTAAACTCCAACTATCGGATCACTTGACACAGGCTCCACCACCTATAACCATAGAAAAATATTCTCATAATTCCCTAACCTTATAAGGCACTCCGTAACCCCCTAGTCAATTCCCAATCAAGGTCAAATTCCTTGGTCAAGGTCAACAGTCCATGTTGACCTCAACTCGCCGAGTACACTCGGCCACTCGCCGAGTACACTCGGCCACTCGCCGAGTCCTTGGAGCACATTCCAACTCGCCGAGTCATCGGTGTGACTCGTCGAGTTCCTTCGAATCTCGATCAAACCTTAAGGCCACCCGTCAAGTTTCCTCCTTGCAGCTCGACGGGTATACACGCAACCATATCCTTGGCTAAAACTCATCCGACTCGCCGAGTTGTTCTTCAACTCGTCGAGTTTCATGGCCATCTTCATCAAACTTGCCAAGTTGTTCAAACAACTCGTCGATTTCACGGCTTCCTTCATCTGAATCGCCGAGTTGTTCATCCAACTCATCAAATGCACATCTTCATATGACTCGCCGAGTCCCTTCAGTCATTTTAACATGCAGACGTCTTTAAGCCATAGCAAGGCCCCAAATTGCAGATCCAACTTCCTTAAGCCTGCTTTTCACGTAAAGTTGCAAACTTTACGTGCATGCATTGCTCTACAATCTCTTAATGCCAAAACCAAACTTTTAATGGGTGCTCATGGACCAAGGAAACCTTAAACTCGACTGAATCTGGAGCTTTATGCTTGTACTTTCCAAAGAGGGTCCAGATCTGAAGTTACAACTTCAGATCTAGCCCATGGATTGCCATACCAACTTGATACCCTTTTTTAAAACCCTAAGTCTCACTCAAAAATGAGGTCTAAACTGAAAAAACTGAGGGAAATGGTTAAATACCTTCCCAAGAGATGTCCACAACAGAAGAATTCGGGTCTCCTCCCAGCTCCTTGCCTCAATCACTTGCTTCCCCAAACTCCTTCACCAAAAATCTTCTCACAAAGCTTCAACACACAATGGCACACACACACACACGAGTTAGAGATGCAAAGGGGGCTGCAAAGGAACTGAAAGAGGCTTGAACTTCTTTAAATAGGGGTGCAAACCCCGGGAATTAGGGTTTCACTTTCCAGCTCCTACTCGCCGACTCCCACAAAGGACTCACTGAGTAGATCACTTAATTCACGATCCAACCCGCTGCTACTCGACGAGTAGGGCAACCAACTCGTCGAGTAGGGCAAAAACCCAAAAAATATTTTATTTGAAGAACTACCTGAGAGTCGGGGCGTTACAACGATAAAGTTTTATCAAAGCAATCTAGTATCAGAAATCTGAACTTTGGTAAGAAAGTCAATAAAGTATTGATTTCTAGAAGTCCAGCTGATGTCTGAGTACATGTCAAAGCTAGTGGGAGCATAAGTGTTATGCTAATAATCATCATGTTAGTGGGAGCATGATAATTTTGATAAAGGTTGCAAGTTAGCAATGTTAATTATAGAAAACAAAAGGTTTCAATTGGGTAAGAGTTGTTTTGCTATAATAAAGGGAGAGGAAATTATAATTCATCTCAAATCTAAAAGCTTAGATTGAGGTTTTAATCGTATTTAGTCAAGGATATATATATATATATATATATATATATATATATATATATATATATATATATATATATATATATATATATATATATATATATATATATATATATATATATATATATATATATATATATATATGAATTTCATGTTGGAATGGCTCAACATAAGGAAATTCTGTATATGGGTCTATTATTTGCATTCTCAAATTTGATTATGATTACGGCATCCTTTTTCATAATCTGAGTTATGAGAACTTGGCAAATAGAAATTGAAATGTTATAGCAAAAGACTGGTTTAGTCTTTATGTGAGACATCATGAATCATGTCCCATATGCTTCGGATATAGGATCGATTACATGTGCTATATTCATCCTTTCTAAAATTTTCCAAATGCCTGGGGCATTAAGAAGGGAAAAGGTCTAGAATTAGATATGACTAAAAGGATTAAACAATTGTCGAAGACAATCTAAGGTTTACCAAAGATTGGTTGCTCAAGGACACTTGGAAGTATAGTGATAATTCTGGAAGGACCATATTGACATAATTTGTAAGGAGGCAACTCTTGTTCAGAAGTGATAGTCAAAATGGAATCTGGAAATGTTTCAAAGTTAGAAATTATTCAATATATGTAAGATTAGGAAACTTAATGCAAGAAGGATGTTTCCAAGGAGCTGATCTCCTTTGGAATGCTCTGTAATGGTTGCTGTCAAGTCTTTCTAACTTTGTGCAGAATCATTACAAGAGGATCAATGCATATAAGTTTAGAATCTAACAGATTTCAGTAAATGGCATGAATTTGGAATTCTTGCATTTGCGGTAAAGATTTGGGACTGTGAAAAGAGGATCATTGGAGTTATGTTCAATTGATCTATTTCACAATGTAAAGATCGTAGACAAACATAGTATGCATACTTGGTGTATGGCATGACTAGTGTTTAGAAAACATAGGGTACATGCTTGGACCATGGGACAACTATTGTTTTAAATTCAAGAATAAAGTTGATAGTTGAAACTGTATACAATGAATAATGTGTAATCATATGGTGATAAATAAAAGGTGTTTTATTTATGTTCATAGGTTTTGATACCATATTGGATTCAATTATTATTGTGTTTCACTTTGCATGTTTTAATGTAAGTCCCCAAATTTGCTTGTGTATCAATCAGATCCAATTGATGGTGTGGAATCCCGATCAATTGGATGATGTCAGATCAATATAGAAGAGAATGAGAAGAATAATAACTTGAATCTAATGTATTGATGATATGATTGATGCTCCTTACAATAGATTCTCTCTCAAACACACTTCTTCTCTCTAAATTTCTCTCTCTTCTCTAGTCTTCTCTCTTCTAACCGTACACTCCCACATGCACTCCTCACCTTATATATATATATATATATATATATATATATATATATATATATATATATATATATATATATATGAGACATGGGCCACCAGCTGCACACGCGTGTGCGGCCATACACAGGGTGTGCGGCCGCACACACATGTGCAGCCGTACACAGCCACAATATTACATATTATATTATAGAAAAAATATATTTTCCTAGAAAAGCAAAGTATAAACCAATAATTATGACCCAAAAATCTCCCCCTTGGTTTATAGCTTTCTTTTATAAATGACCCAACAAGCTCCCCCTAAAATGTAGCTGGCTTTTCTTGTCAATCTTCAATGGGAGCTTTGGCTTCAGCTTTAATCTTCAAATTCTTCACAGCATCAAGATGAACTTGATGAATCTTCATGAATGACTTCATCTCGAGCGGTTGGGCTTTTCTTCAAGATTTGACTTTGAACGTACATTGGGTGAGGAGGCTTGATGAAAAGATTCTTGAAAGATAGCACTTTCAGCTTGAGAATCTTCAGAGACAACAACGGAGAGAAATAATCTTCTGGATCACTTCAGCAGGTTCATAGATAGAAGCAAATTGATTGAGGAGGCTTCAATGCAATCTGTCACATAATCTTCAAGAACAGCTTCACCTTGCTTCTGGGGTTGACAGATTGAATGTTGAAAGAATAATCTTCATTTCTTGCTTCTTCGAATGAAAATTCTTCGATGCTCACGAATGAAGCCTTGGCTCATAAAATCTTCAATACAGTCTCCACTATGCCTGAAATCACTTTTGAAACAAAAAAAAACTAAAAGAAAAATTAGCACCCAAAAAAAATATTTTTGGATGTTTGATATTTTCTAGAAAAATAAAAACATAAACAAAAATATTTTTGGATTTTCTGATTTTTCTGAACAAGAAATAACACTATTTTTGGATTTTTAATTTTCTGATTTATGTTTGATTTTTGAATTATTTTAATTCTCCTCCTAAAATTTATGCATAGAGGAAAACTATGAACAAATTTAACAAAAATAAAATGATATCTAACTTTAAGAATGATTTGGGATCAAAGTTTTTAGACAGCCATTATCTGCTTGTCAGTACCTTCCATCTTCATGTCTTTGTCTGGTCGATCGTTGGTATTGTTGTCCACTTAAACATGAAAAATTGTGACAAAATTAGGACATACTATAAGTGACAAGACAATGTGATCCTAAGTTCCTAGATATTATATCTAATCCTAAGTTTCTAGATACTATATCTTAAGGACCATTCAGCTGACGACGACCAGGGATATTGTTGTCCACCTAAATTGAGCAGCGAGATCTATAGACAATCTTTGAGTGTTCAATTTTAATTGTACTGGAACATGTTTCCCGCTTCCAGATATGCCCCAGTAATCAAGAACTTCCAGAGTACTCCTTACATCGGATGAGCAAACCATCATTAAGGGAGAAGATAGATTCAGAGTATTATCACTTACAGTGCATATGCTGTGTACCAGGTTGGATTGTTAGTCACGCAAAGGAGATAGCATATGGCTAACAGATAAGAGGAATTTCATATATATATATATATATATATATATATATATATATATATATATATATATATATATATATATATATATATATATATATATATGTATGTATAATATGTAGAGAAATAGAGTTGCATATGTTACAGTCCAGGTCGGATCTCTTCCAATCACACAGAGGAGGTAACATATGACTAACAGACAGAAAGAAAGAAAATGATTTTCTACAGACCTAATTTATCGGAATTTACCAGTTGCCCCATCAATACCGTAATTAAGGACAGAATCCGCACATGGAGGAAAAGTTAAACCACGGTTCCAGATACGGGTTCAATTAATGTGACGGGTAGATTCCCATATATATCTCCATGCTCAACCTATCTGAGCGTCGTATTGTCAGGATGAACGGATCTAACTAGGTCAAGATTTGTCAAGTCATTTGATTTCTTAAGTTCAACTCTGCCTAGTCATGTCCATTTAGAATCTTTTGTGCCTACCGACGCATCAAACCATAGCATAGACCCCTCAACTTTGGGTACGTTACGCAGACTCAGATTGCCCGTTATCACTCACTTCCCAAAACATCTCCCTCAAGCACATTCCATAACCAACATATTATTATTATTAATTTTTTTTTATTTTTTATTTTTTAAAATTTTCTAATTTTTATTTTGTTTTTATTTCTCCCCCTAAATTTGTGCATAGGAGAGAAATGAAAGTAAATGTGCAAATTTAAACTATCCTAAAACAAAAATTTGTCTTTAAAACGAATCAGCTTAAGAAAAACTCAGGAGTATAGAGAAGAAAACTCAAACCGTAAGTCACCGATTGAATTTGCATCTAGAAGGTCTGAGAATAGCACGCATAATCTCAGAACAGATCCGAAAATTCTTCATGTCGTTAAGCACAGACCCCATGTGATCCCTTCCTTTCTTCCCTTCCCGCAAAGGACACATACTCTCAAACAAATGTTCGAATGTTGTACAATTGAGAGATGTCCCCTATCAAGTGCCAAGAACAGCCACTACCAACAAACCGAAGTCTGATGATATGCCTCCATAGCTGCTCCGACACAGAGCGGGATCAGTTGGTCTTTGGAACCCAGCCATTTTGAAACTGGGTCGAGCTTTGTCATCTTTGCAGGGTACTCTCTCCCATGACATATCCTGTTTATCACAAACAGAAAATTTAGAAATATTAGAAGCATTAGATGATTTGGGAGAGTGAGCCTTTGGAACCCATTTGTAGTTGGGTTTAACCCATTTCTTTTTCGATCCGATGGGTGGCTCAGTACTTGTTTTTGATCTAGATGTCGGCCGTTGAGATGACTTCGATTTTGAATTCATGGGAGCATCTCTTGGATTTGGCTTCTTGGCCTACATTCCCTTCTTGTTCTTGGGATTCAGATTCTTGGCCTTGGGAGTTGAACTCTTGGCCTTCTGTGCGTTCCAGTCACCATTGTCTGAACGTGAACTGGAAGGGTTTCTTTTGAAGTATCTCCCTCTTGGCGCATTTTGCCAGCCTTGTGCATAGTAGGGAACGTATGCGTGATTAGGACAATTTCTGGCAATGTGTTCAGGTGTTCCACAGTGAAAACATGTCTCTTTCTTCACTGTGGAGTTGTTTCTTCTTGCCCCTGGTGGTGTAACCTTGCCTCGTTTCTGATTGTTCCCACAAGCACACTTGCAACAAGAACTCTGTTGCATTGGAATTGGTGGCCTGTATTTCTCAACGGTAGGTTGATCAGAAGCAGTTGAGTTCGAAGCAACAGATTCAAAGTTCAAGGAGATGTTGGTTTGTTCAATGGTGTTCTCCTTGTTCTCATCCTCTGCTACTTTACCTGCACATAAAGTAGAAGCATCAGTATCTTCAACTTAAATACCTCCTGACACAAATCCAGCTAGTTTGCCATATCGAAGATGTGCCTCCCTGTCAATTTCGTCCTATGTCATAGGGATGGATGTGTAGTTATGATTGAAAGGTGGAGGAACACTATCATACCCTAGACCCTTGTTTTGATTTTCTTTGAATTTTAATTGGGTTTCATATAAGGACTCGACTGTCTTACTTGACGCAGTGTAATTTTTGAAACTAACATCTGTTTTTCCACACTTTATTTTCAAAGCGTCAAGTTCTTCAGTTACAGCAACAAGTTTTTTCCTAATGTGATCATAATTTTAACACTTGTTGCTGTAATCTTCTTGGAGTTTTCGGAAATCCTTGATTTTGGTTTCTAATTGAGCTTTTAACGGTTTTTGTTCTTTCCTAATGGTGTACTTTTCATATTTTAGGTCCTCATTCTCTCTCTTGATTAAATCTATTGATTCTCGCAAAAATTTCATAGTTTTAGCACAAGATAGAGAGCAACCGGATTCATTTACCTGAATTGATGTGGAACTCATTTTCTTTTTTTTTATTATTTTTTTAATTTTTTTTTAATTTTTAAATGCCCTTTGACTTAAAAACCGAGAAAGTCAACTTTAAAAGTCAGATTTAAAAATTCAAACTCAAAAGTCAAACTTAAAAGTCAAACCGAATAGCTAAATTTGAAAAATTAAAAGTCAAACAAGAAAGTCAAAGTTTAAATTCAAAGGTCAAATTTTAAAAGTCAAAGTCAAAATTTTAAGTAAAAAGTCAAAAATAAAAGTTAAAATTTAAAAATTAAAATTTTTGGGTTGAAAAAGGATTTTAAAAATAAAATTTTGAATTTTTGGGGTTGAAAATGTCAATTTGCGAAATTATATGCGAAAACGATGAGTTATATTTCAAATTTCGGAAGAATGAAACAAACAGTCTCCTAGAAGAGTTGGTTAAGGCGCTGTAACAATAACCAAGAGGTCCCGGGTTCGATTCCCGGCAACCTCAAATCCGTTCCGAATTTTTTTTTATAAAGGCGCTGTTGCGAGGACTAGAGCTGCGAAGCGAGGATCCAGATGCGAGACCGAAGCGAAGATGCTGAACCGTACACGGGACCGCACACGCTGTTGCGAGGACTAGAGCTGCGAAGCGAGGATCCAGATGCGAGACCGAAGCGAAGATGCTGAACCGTACACGGGACCGCACACGTCCGAGGCCGCACACCTTCAAAGTCTGGCCGCACACCTTCAACAGATTCGCGGAAAAAACGACGTTTTTCACCCTTTTTTGCTCCAAAACTCGATAAAAAACTCGTTTTTATGAAAAATGCAAAGAAGTAACTCCCCTTATTTTTGCGAGATCTATCCAAAAACGCTATTATCTTTTCAAAATAAGATCACATAAGCTCCAGATCTAACAAAATTGACTAATACAACCTTGCTCTGATACCAATTGTAAGTCCCCAAATTTGCTTGTGTATCAATCAGATCCAATTGATGGTGCGGAATCCCGATCAATTGGATGATGTCAGATCAATATAGAAGAGAAAGAGAAGAAGAATAACTTGAATTTAATGTATTGATGATATGATTGATGCTCTTTACAATAGATTCTCTCTCACACACACTTCTTCTCTCTAACTTTCTCTCTCTTCTCTAGCCTTCTCTCTTCTAACCGTAAACTCCCACATGCACTCCTCACCCTATATATATGAGACATGGGCCACTAGCAGCACACGAGTGTACAGCTGCACACGCGTGTGCGGCCATACACAGGGTGTGCGGCCGCACACACATGTGCAGCCATACACAACCACAATATTACATATTATATTATAGAAAAAATATATTTTCCTAGAAAAGCAAAGTATAAACCAATAATTATGACCCAACATTTAACTTCCATAATAACTAGGTCATTGTTATGTATGACTAAGTTATTCAAACCATCCACAGTCGGTCATATGTTGGAAGTAGATATGAATCAAGACTGTCATGGGTTGGCTTGTAAAGGTCTAAGATATTGGACAAAGGGATACAACACTCATGAGTGCTCATAAGTTCTGAGTATTAGATTCAACCCGCGCTCATTGGAATCACTTCATGGATTTTATCACGAGTGATCATGAGACGATAATATCTTATATTCTTCAAACCTAGAGATATGAGTTATTACTATGAGTTGGTTGTACATTGATTGCACGAAAACGCATTCGGTAACTCGATGTTATAAAACGTGCCTTTGTGTATGATTCAACAAGTAGTAGAACAAGCCATATGAGTCGAAGTTTATCCATTCCTTTTACCTTCGGGATAAAAGCGATATCTGTGGGCCCCTCGATGATTTGGTGATGACAAATGTAAGTGCTCGGTCGGGCCTGGACTGATTTGATTTGTTCAATTAGTCAGTCGTCATAAATCGGAAATCAGGAAACAACAAATGGACAGAGAGAATGACTATAATCCATTTTCTCAGTCCATATGATATCTAGAATGGAGGAATATATGATCCCTTTTCTAATGGACAAGTCATTGACAAAGGTCAGAGTTCATCTACAAGGTCAGAGTTCGACAGAAGCTTTTGAGAGCTACGATTGCTAGTCGGTTCTTGAAGTCATACGTAATATTAGTTTAAGACTTATCCAAGTGGGAGACTGTTGGATTAATGTCTAAGTCCATAACTATAATTGGTAAGACTTGACCCGACCCGGCATGGTCCATTTGGGTTGCATGGCATCATGCATTTGGATAGACTATAATGAGAGAAATAACACTTAAGGTTGGTTAATGTATTATAAGTTCTAATATATTAATAAGGTTATTTAATTAGTATTGATCAAGAATTAATTTGGAATTAATTAAGTGATCAAAAGGAATCAAGTTTTGAAATTTAAATTTTATGATTAAAATGTTTAATTTGAACTATTTAAATTTCAAACCCTAGAATTTTACAAGTTTAAAATTCAAACTTATAGTTTATAATATTATAAGATTTATATATATATATATAACTTAAAATGCTAGTTTTACCATTAGTAGGCCTCATTCACGAAGCCGATCTATAAGGGGGGTATAAGGTTATGGCCTATAAAATGGTCGTTTAATGGGTGTCCACTTTCACCCACCGCTTCCTTGATTGGTGGAGGGTCGTTAGCCAAATGGGTAGGATAGGGAAAACATTTCCTCATTAAAAGTATAATGAATCTATATAAAGTAACTAAATGATTTTTACAAAATTCCAAATCTTAGTTACTTTAGGCAAAGTGAATTAATGCAATCCCATGAAATTACACTTTGTACCCTTACTAAGAAGTTAGTGGAGTGCGTATGGTTAACCGGCATACTAATTGGTTTCTAAGAAAGGTGGAAAAGGGTGACTAATTGTTTTGTTGGATTAATGTCTAAGTCCATAACTATAATTGGTAAGACTTGACCCGACCCGATATGGTCCATTTGGGTTGGATAAACTATAATGAGAGAAATAACACTTAAGGTTGGTTAATATATTATAAGTTCTAATATATTAATAAGGTTATTTAATTAGTATTGATCAAGAATTAATTTGGAATTAATTAAGTGATCAAAATGAGACTAATTAAATATATGGGTTGATTGTGTAAATCATTCATTCTTTTATATGTGGGCTTGTGATCCAAGATTCCTTATGTTGGACTAAGTCCATGGGGTGACCCATGGATACTCCATGGAGGATAAAATCCATGGAGCATAAAGAATGGGTAAAGTTATGAGTTACATGGTGTAACCCTAATAGCCACCATATAAAAGAATCCCATGGCTCAAGAAATCATGCACTAGTGTGTGAATATGAGGGCTACACGATTTATGAAGTGTTCCAATTTCTCTCAAGTCATTCCAAGTGTATTTGGTGTTGTATGAACCATTTGAGGTGTCACACTTGGGGCACTAGGCACTCAAGCTTCATGAAGACATTCTACATCAAAGAGGTATGTAATTCTAACTTCATATATTCATATGAATCAATGTTATTATGCTAGTTAGGATGAATACCTTGGAAAGTTCATATTTGCATGTATAATAGAGAAAACATAGATCCAAGGTATTTAGGGTTGCATGTACACTTAGGAGTGTTAGAATGCTCAAAACCCAACATGTTTGTCATAGTTCGATGGAGCGTGTTTGGTTAACCAGCACACCGAATAGGTGACTATAACAATGAGGGCACCATGTACATTTGCATTGTTATTCACACCTGCTTTATGATCCTCGGCATCCCAGTCACAAACTTGAGGGGCATATCGAGATTTAAACATGTCATTGAAGGGTTCAATGAATCTCAAAAGAATCTAGGAGTTTTCAATACATTTAAAACTTAATCTTCTTTTCGTTTTTTATGGTGGAAAATTAGTGAATCGTCATTCACTTACCTTGAAGTTATTTGCATGTTAGATTACGGCGTCCCTTTTCTAATATGTAAATAATGTTGTTGGATCCTAGCCCTAATTTCTAATTTTGGGTGTTTAATTAGGGATTCATTTCTAATCAAACTTTATTCTTTTCCTTTTCAGATGTCGAACATCAACAACAACAACGCTTTTGGCTTGAGTTCCTTCGGCTCTTTCTCACTCATGAACTTGTGTGGGAGGGTGATATTCGATGGAAACAATTTCAACGATTGGATCCGTAACATTAGAACGTCGCCTGTTATGAGGACAAAGAGTATGTCCTAGATAAAGAGCTGAAGGAGATCGACATGAACACTGCTACTCCCTAACAGATCGCTGCCTTTGAGGCCCACGAGCGTGATGCCATGAAAGTCCATTGCATCATGCTGGCGGCAATGACTTTAGAACTCCAAAAGTCCTATGAGGACATGTATCCCTATGAGATGCATCAAGACTTGCTGGACCGGTACCATCAAAGTGCGAGGCAAGAGAGGTATAGATCATCACTTCGATGATCACTACCCGAATGGGTAGTGGAGAGTCCCTTACCGCTCATCTGCAAAAGATGCAGAGATATGTTGACCGTCTTCTCAAGTTGAATGTTAACTTTGATGAAGAGCTGCCGATTGATATTATCCTTCACTCCCTGTCTCCCTGCTACAACCAATTCCGCATGACCTACCACATGAATAAGGATGATGTCACCTTGAGCAAGCTTCAAGGCTGTCTTAGGACTGCTGAGAGCAATCTCAAAGATAAGTCTGTTGCATCAACTCCCGCTCCAACCGTTGCCCTTGTTTTGGCAATTGGGAAAGGGATGGGTAAGAAGAGGAAGGCTCCCTCAAAGATCAACCACAAGGGTAAACTGTGACATCCCCAAAATCACGGCCAGAAAAGACCGGTTTTTTTATGCTTTGTTTAAAAATCAGAATAACATTTTAAATAAAAGTGTTGCGGAATTTGTCCCAAAACAAAATATGATAAAGATTTATCAAAAGCATTTCCATAGAAATGTATTTCATTAAAAGACTTGGGATGTCATGTTCGTACAGATCAAAAGCATAAACAGTACAATATAAGCCTTACTACATTATTTCATATCTACAGGCCTATATTCGTAATCCCTCGTCCAACATCATATCTATGCTCAAGCGCCACTACCTGTAATACATAAAACTGAGTGGGCCAGGCTGGGGAGCCTGGTGAGCACATAGGGTTTTCAACCCACAATAAATAAGTTTATTAATTTCACCAATCAACAATAACCCGATTACCCGTTCCCGTTATCCTCACTTTACGTCCCTAAACACCTATCATAAGGGACCTAGCCTAAGGATCATCATCGGGACGGACACTACTGCCAAGGGGATTCCTCAGCAATAAATGTCCTAAAGGCAACCATGTGGGGGATGGACTACACCGGCGAACACATCATTCACAAACACCTACAGGTTGCGAGCCTGCTAGTGTTCCACTGGACTGTCTAGAAGAGTCCGTGGTCTTCATCCATACTCCGCTAGATGACAGAATCAACAACATCAACATCGAGGCCTCTCATCATTTTATCACACATCACCTATTACATCTACCCATGTTTTACCCCAACATTTTCGTAGATATAAAATACATATACTGTTTAAATCATTGAAAACATGTAGAACAACGTTCATCCAGCATAGATAGCAAGTATTCAGATAATATGCACACATAGCACGTAATTTATATAAAATACTTCATATCTATGTGTAAGCTGAAAGTAACTATGCACTCACCTGATTAGGTGGTGACTCAGCACTCGGACAACGCTTCGATACTCTCAAAATGATATTCCTTCGATAAAACCTAGTATCGATACCACTAGGGTTTAGTTTAACGATAATCGCGACAAATTAATTAGTCCGAGTATTATTAAGCGTTAATAATACTCGATATAACTCATAATAATAGCCCAAATAATTATTTTAAGGACCTAATAACATCCCTATAATTATTTGAAAGCTATATTAAAAATTGCGTAAGCGTAGCATACTTACAACGAATTTTATCGAAAACCGGGACTTAATTGGAGCAGCGTTTCGAAACCGAAAAACTCCTTTTTCTCGGGACTCCGGGAGCCTCGGGGCTTCCCTAGGGTGCTAAGGGGCTTAACTAGGGCTTAGGGGGGTTTATAGCACTTAGAGAGAGAAATAAGTTAGAGAGAGAAGTGAAAAAGGTGTGAAAAATGAAGAACCATCGGCCCCCTTTTATAGCCCTGCGAGGCCTCGGTACGCTGGGCGTACCTCGGACCTACGCGGGGCGTAGTCATCGGACAAGAGTGCCAGCGAGCTTCCAGCTGTTAGCCACTTCGGAGTAGATCAGGGCGAGGGTACGCGGGGCGTACAGACTTTGGACGCGGGGCGTATGCGAAGGGCGACGTGTCAAGATCCGAAGCGCGTTCCTTCATCAGCGATGGGCGGCCCAGATGCAGCCACGTCATCATCCTCGCAACAGACTTCGTAGATTCATGCTTCAACTTTAAAAATTCGTAACTTTCTCATATGAACTCCTTTTTTGACGTTATTTATGTCCACGTGAAGGGGGAAGGTACTCTACAACTTTCGTTTAGACTTCGTCGGCTAATTTTGGCTCAATTTTAAATTTTATATTATTAACGGGCCGGGACACGATTGGTCCGTTAAATTCTCATAACTTCTTCATCCGACATCCGTTTTCGCCCATTTTTTCTCGTTACGCTACTCTCAACGAGATCTTCAATTCTCGTTTAGGTCGTGTCGGCTAAGAACCGCTCGATCTAATATTCGAATTTCGGGTTGTACACTGCTATTCTGAAACTTCGAAAAATCATAACTTCTTCATACGAAGTCAGATTTGGGCGTTCTTTTTATCGATGTTCTTAGTTTAACATATTCTACGACTTTCGTTTAGATCGCTAAGGCTAAATCTCGCTCTATCATAAATTCACTATTCACGCTTCCCGGTATCATGCCGGTTCTGCTGTGAAACTTCGACGGGTCATAACTTCTTCGTTATAACTCGGATTTCGGCGTTCTTTATATGTACGGAAACCTTGAGACATATTCTACAACTTTATGTAGAGATATCGGAATTATCTCATAAATTTTGACGTTTATTTTTATTCTTTATTAATTATACATTTATAATTAAATTATAAGCACATAAATACACATAATTCACATAATACCCAAATATTTCATCTTTATTACTTCAAAAAAGAGTTACAAGAGTTGACCTAGACTATTACATTGACAAAAATGCTTAGCCCTGAAACCCGGGCGTTACATAAACCCCAAGATGGTACCTCTTCTAGTGGAACCAAAGTTGGTTCTACTAAACCCAACTCTAAACCGAAGGAGGCAGAGTGCCACCACTACTACAAAATAGGGCATTGGAAGAGAAGTTGCCCAGAATATCTGCAAGCCATCAAGGATGGAAAGATCAAGCCATCTTACGCATGTATTTACACATTTAAATCTAATGATTCATCACATTCCATTTCTTGGGTACTTGATACAGGATGTGGTTTTCACATTTGTTCTGATTTACAGAGCCTAAGAAGAGATAGGGATGTGGAGCATGGGAAGATAAATTTGATCATGGGGAGTAGAAGATCGTCACCTGTCACCAAGATCGGAATTTACTCTTTAATGCTTAATAGTGGATTAGGATTAGATTTAGATAATTGTTGCTATTTGCCAGATATGGCAAGAAACATCATTTCATTTCATTGTTTATATAGACAAGGTTTTAGATATTCATTTGATAATGAAAAGGGTTCTATTAATGCTTATCTTAATGGTGTATTTTATTTTGAAGCATTGCCTTGTAATGGAATATATGAAACTGTGATGGTTGTAGATAACTTAGGAAATGATGTGTTGTGTGTTGATTCATCCAATGGTTTGGATAAATCATGTGTGTGGCATTGTCGTCTTAGACATGTCAACAAGAAACGTATTGCCCAACTCCAAAAGGATGGAGTGTTGGAGTCATTCGACCTTAGGGACGATGACGTGTGCGAGTCTTGTTTACTTGGAAAGATGACCAAGTCACACTTCACTGGCACTTGTGAGAGGGGTGAAGGTCTATTGGATCTTGTCACACCCCAAAACCACGAACGGCGGAAACGTTCAGGGGTGTAGGACGTCATGTACAGTATCACAACAATGTAATATAATAAACAAGCAACAACATCATCCATTGCATTATAAGTAAAGTTTTATACATGTGTGTTCTTTCATGGTGGTAAGACACCAAAAATATACAATCAAAAATAAAAGACGAGACTTGTCTGCTCCGTCTTCTCAAAACCTGGCCTCCGTACCTGTCTACTGGAGACCTGAGAATACAAGTTATTTTGAAAGAGAGTATCAGCTTTAAAGCTGGTGAGTTCATAAGTATATAAGTGTCATTGCTTTGTTTGTGAAAACCTGCTATGAATGCCATGAAAACCTTTAAGTGAAAATGTTGAGGTAAGTATGAAATCCCTAGAAAAACCCTTATTTTCTATAAGTATGAAGTGTAGTCTTCTACCAAGACCCAGTGTTTTGTATGTATGAAATGCAGTCTTCTACCAAGACCCGAATGTTTTGTATGTATGAAATGTAGTCTTCTACCAAGACTCGAATGTTATGTATGTATGAAGTGCAGTCTTCTACCAAGACTCGAATGTTTTGTATGTATGAAGTGTAGTCTTCTACCAAGACTCGAATGTTTTGTATGTATGAAGTGCAGTCTTACAATCTCCCTAATGTAAGTTCTAGTAAGTTTCTCCATCTTGTATGTTTCCTTGATCGGTAGGAAGTGTGCAGACTTGGTCAGTCTATCGACGATGACCCATATGGAATCAAGCCCACCCGTCGTCTTGGGCAACTTGGTTATGAAGTCCATAGTGATCCGCTCCCACTTCCATTCTGGTATCTCCGGTTGTTGTAGAAGACCGGAGGGTTTCTGGTATTCGACCTTGACCTTTGCGCAAGTAAGGCATTTACTCACGAAGGTAGCAATATCTGCTTTCATGTTAGGCCACCAGTATAGCTTTTTAAGATCCAGATACATCTTATTTGAACCCGGGTGGACGGAATAACGAGTGTTGTGAGCTTCCGTCATGACCAAGTCTCTGAAGCCACCGTGTTTCGGTGTCCAGATCCGATCCATGAGGTATAAGGCTCCGCCACCCTTGGCTTCCAAGTTCTTATCCATCCCTCTAAGGGATTCACCCGCCACATTTTCAGGTTTCAAAGCGTCGAGCTGAGCCTCCTTTATTTGTGTGGACAAGTGCGAGTGGATGGTTAGAGTCAGAGATCTGACCCTACGACCAGTATATTCTTTCCGACTTAGGGCGTCGGCTACTACATTGGCTTTACCCGGATGATAACGAATTTCGCATTCGTAATCACTAAGTAGCTCGACCCACCGTCATTGTCTCATGTTGAGCTCTTTCTGGTCGAAGATGTGTTGTAGACTCTTATGGTCTGTAAAGATCGTGCTTTTGGTACCGTATAGGTAATGTCGCCAGATCTTCAGAGCAAATACAACTGCTCCTAGCTCGAGATCGTGGGTTGTGTAGTTAACCTCATGTGTCTTCAGCTGTCTCGAGGCATAGGCTATAACCTTACCTCGCTGCATCAGAACACATCCGAGTCCTTGATTGGATGCATCGCAATAGACAATGAAGTCTTCTATTCCTTCGGGAAGGGATAGTATCGGGGCGGTGCACAAGGCTCGTTTGAGTGTTTGGAACGCTCTTTCCTGTTTCTCCTCCCAGTCGAAGGCCACGCCTTTCTGGGTCAGGGTTGTAAGAGGTTTCGCTATGCTGGAGAAGTTCTAAATGAACCTGCGATAGTAGCCAGCTAGACCTAGAAATTGACGAATTTCGGTAGGTGTCTTTGGTGCTGACCAGTTCTCGATGGCCTTAATTTTGGAAGGGTCCACGTGTATACCTTCTTCGCTAACCACATGGCCCAAAAATTCGACTCGCCGAATCCAAAATTCGCACTTCGAGAACTTTGCGTAGAGCTTCTCCGCTCGCAATGTTTCTAAGATTTTACGGAGATGTTGACCATGCTCCTCCTTACTTAGAGAGTAGATGAGTATGTCATCAATGAAGACGATGACGAACTGATCCAAGTAAGGACGACACACCCTATTCATCAGATCCATGAATACTGCGGGCGCGTTTGTTAATCCGAATGGCATCACTACAAACTCATAGTGCCCGTAACGAGTTCGGAAGGCTGTCTTGGGAACATCTTCCTCTAACACTCGTAGTTGGTGGTATCCGGATCGCAGATCTATCTTCGAGAAGTAGTTGGCTCCTTGAAGTTGATCAAATAAATCGTCAATACGGGGCAAGGGATAACGATTCTTAATGGTAAGTTTGTTGAGTTCTCTATAGTCGATGCACATGCGAAACAATCCATCTTTCTTCTTGACGAACAAGACCAGTGCTCCCCATGGTGAGAAGCTTGGTCGAATGAATCCCTTCTTGAGAAGTTCGTTAAGTTGACTGGAAAGTTCCTGCATTTCAGCCGGTGCAAGACGATAAGGAGATTTGGCTACGGGGGTAGCCCCTGGCACTAAGTCGATTCTGAACTCGACTTGGCGTTGTGGTGGTAAATCGGGAAGTTCTTCTGGGAATCTGTCGGGAAAGTCGCGTACTTTTGGGAATTTCTAGATGTCTTTCTGTTCTTGGCTGGTATCGACGACGTGTGCGAGAAATGCATGGTACTCCTTCCGCAAACACTTTTGTGCTTGAATGCACGAAATGATGCGAAGGCTAGTACTAGGTTTGTCGCCGTAGATAGTTAAGGTTTCGTTGTTAGGAAGGTTAAGACGAACTGCTTTTTCGAAGCACATAATGTCGGCACGCAGAAGAATCAACCAATCCATACCGATGATAACGTCGAAACATTTAATGGTAACTGGCATAAGATCTATCTTGAAGGTATGGCTATCTAAAGTTAAAGTACAACCTATGTATATGCAGTTTGTACTCTCTGTTTTCCCGTTAGCCATTTCTACCGTGAATGAACTATCTAATGCACATGGTTTTTGTTTAAGCAGGTGTGCAAATTTGTGACTTACAAAACTTTTCTCGGCTCCACTATCGAAAAGTATGCAAGCATAAGAGTTATCGAGGAGGAACGTACCAGTAACTATCGTTGGATCAGCTACTGCTTCCTCGTGGCCTAGGGCCATAACTCTTCCCACTCCTCCAGCCATCCCTGCTTTAGGGCAGTTCCTCTTGTAATGGCCCACTTCGCCACATCCGTAGCAAGCGTGGCCCATACCGGTGTTTGGGACCCGGGCGGTTTGAGTTGTTGGAGTCTTGCAGAAACGGGCGGTATGCCCCTTCCTGTTGCAGTTAGAGCACTGCATCTCCTTGCAAGGTCCGAGGTGATGGAAGTTGCACTTGGTGCACCTCGGGAGGGTTCCAGCATATGCCCTTGCTGGTAAGAGGTTGGCAGGGGCAACAGGAGTAACTGTGGCAGCATTGATCACCACGTATTGTTGTTTCTTGGAGGACCCTTGCGGAACCCCTCCTTTCCTCTTATTCCACCCCTTCTTGTGGTAGTCGGGGTTGGACTTTTGTGGTACCGGGGTAGGAATGGTTATGTTCTGAGGTTTCCGGTGATCGATAAGAGATTGTGCCAGTTCCTTGGCACTATCGAAGGTAATAGGCCTGGAAGCGATCACACTTGACTGGATCTGGGGTGACAGTCCCCAGATATACCTCTCAATCTTTTTGCTCTGGAGAGCAACCATGTCGGGGCACAAGTTGGCCAAATCACAAAACCTATTTGTGTAGGTAGTGATGTCGGATCCAACCATTTGAAGACCCCAGAATTCCTGCTCGAGTTTTTGTACTTCGCCTCGAGGACAGTATTCTTTCATGAGCATCTCCTTCAATTTTTCCCAGCCAATGGAATACGCCACCGCCAGAGTTAGATAGTTAACATGGCTGTTCCACCATGTTAGTGCTCGGTCAGAGAAGGTACAAGCTGCGAACTTGACCTTGCTGCCTTCTTGGCATGAGCAGATCTCGAAGACAGATTCCATCTTCTCGATCCATTGTCTCAACACCATAACACCCCCAGTCCCATTGAAGCTGCGGGGTTTGGCGTTAGTAAAATCCTTGTAGGTGCATTCCCGAGGGTGTCCATGGCTTTCGCCGTGGTTTGAGGGTGGTGCACCTGTTCCTGATCCACTAGGGGCAGGAGCGTTGATTGCTGACACAGCAGCTGCAACTGCTGCTGTGAAAGCTGCCTGGAACATAGTGGCATCAAAAGGATTTGGAGTTTGAAGAGGTACAGGTGGTGGTGGAGGTGGTGGTATAGGTGCTTCGTTGTTTGGATTCCTCCTAGGATTCCTGCGTGGCGGCATCTTTAACTATACGTTTAAAAGATGACGACATGGATAAGAATAAATGATAAATGAATGTGTCTCATGGACTAAATCACCATAGTCCAACAACAGAAGGAATAGTATGACTAAATGAAGAGTATAGCATTTGGATAATAATTTCCATAAGATTAGATATCTATCAATAAAACTGGAATTACAGATGTAACAAGTTCGGGAAAAATGGTCTAAGAGTAGACCTTACATCAACCAAGATGGAAAATTTTGACAGACTTAAGATCAGATAAAGACCTAACAGGTCTAAGATTTATATAGACAAGAAATTAGACCTAAGTTTTACATGAACTAGGTTATATCCAAAAGATGGGATAACGATATTCTATCGGCGACGAGAACTACTAGCATGAGTCCTTGATCCCGACAGTAGACGTTCGATGTACCTTATACGCCTGTCCGACCTTGCTTGTTGAGCATGAAGTTCTCTAACCTCAGCTCGGGTTTCAGCAAGTTCTCTTTGCAGATCTGCATTACGGACCAGAGTCCTTTCATGAGCAGACTCTAGTTGGCGAATGTGGACAGTGTTAACACCAGAGTTGGCGTCAACTTCCAAGACTTGATTGATAGCTGCCTGAGCTATTATCGTGTTCCTAGACATCCTACTCACCATGATTGGTAGGACTCTATCGGCAGAACCTCCTTCTGTGAGGTTGTAGAAACTTCGGTCTCCGTTGTAGGGAATGGGCTGACCCTGTTCATGACTCCATGTTATCAAGTTAGTGGCCCACAGAGGTGTGGGTCCTTGAAACACAGGGTGAGGGTTCAGGTTTGGGTTTTGAGCAGCCGGGGGTAGGTTATTGACTTCTGGCTCCGAGTCGGAACTATCGGAAAAGCCCTCAGCATGGTGATCATCCAAAGGGATTGGGTGATCATCTTCTGGCTCTGCCTCTAGCCAACCAGCATTGCCTTGGTTTGGAAAGTATGGATCGCCGTGGGGAAATCCAGCCATCTTAATCTACGCGAGAAAAGGGATATAAGAGATCGCTAAAATAGACGAACTAACTAAGATAATTACAGTAAGATCAAATACCCATATGGTATTTCTTTGTGGTTGTGTTGGTAAGTTTTTAGACTTGTTGCCACATCACAACCATTCGTGGGCATATGCTAATCACTCCTTGGACCAGCATAGTTGATCAGGCTATGCCATTCCCAAGACTGACTATATATCCCCAGGCTTACTTGTGATATCCAACAATCGTAATACTTTTGTTCTTGTCGTTGTGACACTGATTTTAGTATGAATGCAGGCACGTATACTTTGTTAAATATTTTATTATTTAAAAGTATAACTCTTAGACAGAGTGTTTTAATCCCATGTATTTATAGTTAGTATATCTTTTATAGGTTGATATACTATATTCACTATAAACAATGCTCTGATACCAATCTGTCACACCCCAAAACCACGAACGGCGGAAACGTTCAGGGGTGTAGGACGTCATGTACAGTATCACAACAGTGTAATATAATAAACAAGCAACAACATCATCCATTGCATTATAAGTAAAGTTTTATACATGTGTGTTCTTTCATGGTGGTAAGACACCAAAAATATACAATCAAAAATAAAAGACGAGACTTGTCTGCTCCGTCTTCTCAAAACCTGGCCTCCGTACCTGTCTACTGGAGACCTGAGAATACAAGTTATTTTGAAAGAGAGTATCAGCTTTAAAGCTGGTGAGTTCATAAGTATATAAGTGTCATTGCTTTGTTTGTGAAAACCTGCTATGAATGCCATGAAAACCTTTAAGTGAAAATGTTGAGGTAAGTATGAAATCCCTAGAAAAACCCTTATTTTCTATAAGTATGAAGTGTAGTCTTCTACCAAGACCCAGTGTTTTGTATGTATGAAATGCAGTCTTCTACCAAGACCCGAATGTTTTGTATGTATGAAATGTAGTCTTCTACCAAGACTCGAATGTTATGTATGTATGAAGTGCAGTCTTCTACCAAGACTCGAATGTTTTGTATGTATGAAGTGTAGTCTTCTACCAAGACTTGAATATTTTGTATGTATGAAGTGCAGTCTTCTACCAAGACTCGAATGTTTGTATGTATGAAGTGCATTTCCTTTGTGTAGACTAGTACTAAAAGTGCTTAGTCTAACTCATCGTTTATGTGAATGTGTCACAAATTAAAGTAAACAGAAAAATATAATCAGATAAGTGTTAGCCATGAGGTACTGGTGCTAACAAAACGAATGTAAATGTTGACCGGAGGTACTGGGGCTAACATATTACATATAACCTAATGGACATCCGAAGATAGTCCAATTCTTCCTCTGTAGCAGCAGCAGGTGGAAGGAATGGTTAGTCCCTTTAAAGGTACTCCTAGTATAAGTATTAACCGTAGGCATCCGTAGATGTTCATTACCCACTGTTGCTAACAGATGGGTTCCGGAATGGTTAGTCCCGTACGTATATCCCGAGGTACTGTGGGATATAGGCCCATCTAGGTATCCCGAGGTACTATGGGATAGGGTCTTGTCTTAAATATTCCGAGGTACTGTGGAATATGTAGGAAGATTTACCCAGAAGGTACTGATAAATCATCCTCGTAATGCAAGATACAAGTAATCCTGTTAATGTATACAGATAAGTGTATCTATGGAAAGGTACTCATGTAATGCGATTATGTAATCGTGTTCATGTATCATGCTAGTATATGTAAAGGTACTCATGTACTGCGATTATGTAATCGTGTTCATGTATCATGCTAGTATATGTAAAGGTACTCATGTATCAGGTAAACATCTATAAGTACTCATGTATCAGGCAATGTGCTAGTATAGACTCATGAATGAACTGACTCTTGTTTGATATCTTCTGACTATCCCTATGATAGCTAACTGGAAAGTATGTTGTTGTTCAAGTAGGTTTATGCCAGGTATCTAGGAGCTTTGAACAATAATATAAAGTGACTTGAAGTCATTATACAATTCAAAACTAATACTTCTGTTGTCTAAGTATTTTAAGATAGAAAACCATTTCACGTGACTTCCTTTGAAATATGTGAACTCTACTGAGTGAAAACATAGTTATAAAATACATGAAACTGATTTAATAACATGTTTGTTTCTACTTGTATTCCCCCCCCCCCCCCCATTAAAGCATTTAAAATCCTTTAAAACATTGATTACGGGGTATGAACTCACCTGTAGTTGGTGATTGGAATGAACTGAACGGTATCGGATGGCTAGGTGTCAAGCGAGGACTTGTGCACACACTACGATCCTAATGAACATATAATCACACATATATGCACTCAATTAGACACCAAAGACTAATTGATAATGTTTAAGACATCTTAGATATAGATAACGTTTTATGTAAGTGTTTTAAGCCGTAAGGACTTCATCTAAGCTATTGTGGGACAGGGTACTTGAGTTTAGGGTTTCCAAAGGACCCCATTTGAGAGTTTACTCTCCATATACCATCACACATGGAGTTTACGGTTGTAAACTCTTGAGTTTACGGCCGTAAACTCCCAAACATGTGTGTTTGGTGTGTTTTGAAGTCCAATATGCTTTCTAGAATTATTCTAACCTAGTGGCTATGTTCTTGGAAGGGTTTAAGGCCTAGAAGTACTCCAAATAGGAGTTTACGGCCTAAAGGACATTTCCCCTTGGAGTTTACGGCCGTAAACTCCCTTGGGGTGGTTCCTTGGTTGATTTCAAGCCTCTTGTACTAGTGGGATGTGTTCTAGACTTTTAATCCTAGCATATGAAGGCATTAGGCACCACTTAGTGCCCTTTTTAGGAGTTTACGGCCCAAGAACCATGTCTTGGCTGTAAACTCACTTATTTAAGTGATTTTGGTGTAGTTTGGTCCTTCCATTTAGTGGGTACAATTTCTTGTAAAGGGCTAGGGCCTTAAGTGTCATGAAAACACCCTTTGTGACCATTTACTTGGAGTTTACGGCCTAGGAGAGTTCTGGGCCGTAAACTCACTTTCATTTGAGTCTTTTGAAGTGTTTAAGACCTTAAGCTACTTGGGGAATTAATCTAGATGCAAGCCTTAAAGTCCTTTAGTCCAAAAACCACCATTTAAGCCTTTGAAATGGAGTTTACGGCCTAAGAGAGTTCTGGGTCGTAAACTCCCAATCTTGGGTGGTTTTGTGTGTGATTTCATGTCCCTCATGTGTTTACCTAATGTCCTAAGGCCTTATTCTAGCATCAATGTCGGTTTTGGCCTTGTTTCGGGAGTTTACCGCCCAAGAACACCTAGGGGAGTAAACTCCTAGATCTCATGATTTAGCCCACTAAATCATGTTATAAGCATCAAATATGTAATCTAGCACTACTAGAAAGAGTTACTCACAATCTGGGATAAAAACCCGAAGATCTGTCAGAGAGAAAATGGCTTTTCTCTAGTTGGAATTGTGAATAATGAATTAAATAAATTCAGAAAACTATTTATAGTCCTGAAATATTTTGACAGAAAATATTTTTATTCTTGAACTTAGACTGTAACATTATGAAACTTGAAATGTCCAAATTTCACAAACTCAGGAGCATCCACTCTCCTGATATCTCCTAAAGTGTAAACCCTAAGGTACACTAATTTGTTCGGAAAAGTCTGAAAATCACTGAAATTGGACTGACTTTTATCGAATAGATATTGTTCGTACAAAAGGAAATTTCGGGTTGTCACAGATCTCATACACACCGATGTGTGTAGGCCCTTTAGATCAACCACAAGGGATGCGATTCGCTTCTACATGACTTTTACCGATGATTATAGCAGATATGGATATATCTACTTAATCAAACACAAGTTGGAAACCTTTGAAAAGTTCAAAGAGTTTAAACAAGAAGTGGAGAATCAGTTGGGCAGGAAAATCAAGATGCTTCGATCCGATCAAGGAGGAGAGTACCTAAGTCTTGAATTCCACGACTATCTTAAGGAATGCAGAATCGTTTCACAATTGATGCCACCTTGGACACCGCAGTTGAACGATGTGGCTGAGAGGCGTAATCGAACCTTGTTGGACATGGTTCATTCCATGATGCTTCGTGCTTCAATACCTATCTCATTTTGGGGGTACGCCTTAGAGACTGTCGTCTATATCCTTAACTTAGTCCTTACGAAGAAGGTTTCCAAAACACCTCACGAGATGTGAACGGGGAAGACTCCCTCGTTGGCACATATAAAGGTTTGGGGTTGTGAGGCTTTCATAAGACGAGAGACTCACGACAAGCTCGAACCTCGTAGTGAGTGGTGCATTTTCATCGGCTACCCGCAGAAATCCTTTGGATATCTCTTCTATAGACCGAGTGACAATATTGTATTCGTTGCGAGGAGAGGGGTTTTCCGAGAATGACAACTCATAAGTCAAGGGGACAGTGGGAGGAAAATCGGTCTTGAAGAGATTCAAGAGTCGAGCGATGAAGGAACCTCTAACGCTGGCACTCAACCCGAGGAGGAAACTCCGGTTGAACCAATTGACGAGTCATTACCTCTTAGACGTTTTGAAACAGTTAGAGTTCAATCCTAGTTATATGGTTTTCATATTACTACATAAGGGGACACGTATATTAGTAATCACTGCAGATCTTGACATATCGATAGAAAATATCATTTTATTCGACATCGGGTGGAAGAAGGACTCCTCGTAGTAAAGAGGGTATCGTCATAGGATAACCCAACAGATCCGCTTACGAAGGGACTCAGCAGGGTTAAGCACTTGCAGCACGCTAGGAGCATCGGGCTGAAGGACGATATTAGTTTAGATTAGATAGTTTAGAAACATGTAATAGATAAACTGTAATTAACATTTGATGATTAAATAAAAGAGTACTATTTATTAGTAATTTTTCTGTCTTATGTTAATTGTTTACCTATTTTTTCATTTTGCATGTTTTGACTTCCGGAATAATAAGAATTATTTGAACCGTCCACAGTCGTTCATATGTTGGAAGTAGGTATAAATGAAGACTGTCATGAATAGGTGTGTAGATTGTCTAAAATGTATTAGACATAGCAAAAGTTTGCTACAACGTTCATGAATGCTTATGATTTTGATTTATGCATTGGAATAAACCATCGCTTGCTGGAATCACTTCATGGAATTTATCTCGAGTGATCGCAAGACGATAATATCATATGGTATTAAAACCTAGATATATGGTTTATTGTTTGGTTATGCATTGATAATGCGAAAACGCATTAGTAACTCGATGTTATAAAACGCATTGTTGTGTATGATTTGGTTAGTGAATAATAAATGCATATAATTCGAAGTTTATCTGTTCCTTTTATCCTAAGAGGATAAAAGCGATGTCAGGGCCCCTCGATGATTTGGTTTGACTTATGTGTCAGGCCCGGTCAGGACTGAATTGATGTGTGCAATTAAGTTCTATGTCAAACGAATCGGAGATCGAGAAACAAAATGATGGACAATAAGTATGACTGTGTTCCATGTAATTGTCTGCATGATATCTAGAACAGAGGACTATACGATCCTTTATCTAAAGGACAGGTTACTGATAAGATTAGAGTTCGACAGTGTCTTTGAGAGCTACGATTGCTAATCGGAGTGTGCTTACATTTATAGTTACTAGACTTATCTAAGTGGGAGACTGTTGGATTAGTGTCTAAGCCCGTAACTATATTTGGTAAGTACTTGACCCGGTTATGCATGATCCTTTTGGGTTGCCTTCACCAAAGCAACATGATAGGATGATTTATAAATAAAGGTGTTATTATGATTTATTAATATATTATATGATTAATATATTAAAGGAGAAATCATATAATTTAATTAATATTAGACAAGAAATAATTAAGAATTAATTTTGTGGCTAAAAGAGATTAATTAAATAAAGGGGATTGAAATTGTCAATTATGTGATAGTTGGTTTTTGGGCTGTGGATCCTTATGGATCATAGGGTGGACGAAATTAAGGTGTATAGACTCCTTGAATTCGTCCAAGCCTTATTCTAGAAGGATCCTTGGACTGCTTAAGGCCTAAGTTATCCAATTAAGGTTTCAGGCTGTAACCCTAGTAGCTCAAGTATTTAAAGACCCCAAGGGCTATAGAAATCGGCTACCAGAAACTCTATGGAGTTCCTGGAGCCGATTGTGTGCCTACAACCTCTCTCCAAACCATCCTCTTGCTTCTTGTTGTTTGTAAGCCATTAGAGAAGTGACATTTGTGACTCTAAGCTCCAAGGATAACAAGATTCAAGCTTTCAAGAATAGTTAATCATCTAGATCTATTCTATTATGTCAATTTCGAATTGTTTACTCTAGATCTAGGATTTGAAAGTCTTGGATGAAAAGCATGTTCATTAGATAAACCTAGATCCAAGCATTAGGGTTTGCATGTGCACATAGGAATGTTCTTATGGCTCAAACCCATTAGATTTTTCATTCCTAAAAAGGAAGTCTTCTTGGTGGATCAGTGTGAGCCTATAAATTTCAAGGCAACTACTACAGATCCAGAATCTAAGAAATAACTTGAAGCCATGAGAGCTGAAATTCGGTACATGTATGAGAATCAAGTATGGGACATGGTTGAATTGCCTCATAACAACAGGTAGGGATGTCAAAAAGTCCCATGGGACCCTGTTCCCATGGGGGGCCTATCCCGTGTGGGAGTATTTATTAAAAAAATCGGGGGCGAGGCGGTAGCAGGGGTGGGCAGTCTCATCCTGAAACCCCATGGGGCCCCCGTTAATAGGGGTGCAAACGATCCAAGCTACTCGCGAGCTACTCGAGATCGGATCGTTAAAAGCTCGACTCGAATTCGATATTAAACGAGCCCGAGCCGAGCTCGAGCTTAATATTAAGCTCATTTATTAGACAAGCTCGAGCTCAAGCCTATGTCATTAAGCTTGATTAGGCTCGCGAGCCTAAACGAGCCTTTAAATAATATAATTTAATATTATTTAAATATATTAAAATAAAAACTTATTAGGGGAATTATGGATTTAGGGTATTAGTAAACGAGGTTCTTAACGAGCTCGAGCCGGGCTTAAGCTTATTTAGACACGTCAGATAAAAACCGAGTCGAGCCCAAGCCCGAGCCGAGCTTGTATAATTCTTTACGAGCTCGAGCCGAGCTCATTACAAGGAAGCTCGAATCGAGTCGAGCTCGAGCTCGAGCCTTATATAACTTAAACGAGCCCGAGCCGAGCCTGGACAGGCTCGGGCTCGGCTCGGCTCGTTTGCACCCCTACCCGTTAATAAATTATACATATATTAGTTATATTAATTATATAAATATAATAAACAATAACATGATTTTAAGCTTCCAAAATTCAACAAAAAACATGTTTTTAAGTTGTTAGTATAATGTTTTTACGATGTCATAACTTTTTTTAACATGTAAATTTTTGCTATAAATAAATATTTGTTACTTAAAAAATAGCTTCTTTTAGCCCAAACGACAACTTCTTTTAGCCCAAAAAAGGCAACCAAATATCAATCAAGGGTGGGGGAATGGGGGTAGGGCGGGGGTAATAAGGGGGATTCGGGGTGGGGGTGGGGATAGAAAGGTTGGACATTTCGGGGGCGGGGGCGGGTGTTGCACTCCTCATCCCGTTTGCCCCCGTTGACATCCCTAACAACAAGATTGTTGGAAACAAGTGGATCTTCAAGAAGAATGTTTACAAATTTGGAATTGTTATTAGTTTTCATTTTTACCGGAATATCTTTTATTTCTTCAAAAAAAAAGTTTACATTCTTCACAAGATTCATAAATTTACAATTTTAATTTTTATATTCTTACCAGAATTATTCCTAAAATTAATTTTTTAATGTAAATGTAAATAACAATAATAAATTTGTTTCCAAAAAATATAGAATTTATTATTTTGTTTCCTTAAATAAAGATACATAAAATGTCCAAATTACCCCTAAGAAATTTTGAAATTTGAATTATTAAGAAAAAAATAATAATAAACATAATAATATTTTTTCAAGAACGATTTTATTTTTCATTGATCCAATGGCTATGATATATTTATACAGTTACACAATAGATACTAGTTACAAATATATATATATATATATATATATATATATATATATATATATATATATATATATATATTTCTTACAACCATGTTTTTTATGGTGTGATAGTTGATGCAAGGATGGATAAATAGATGTTGCTAAAAAAATGAGTTAAAATACATTAATCAATTGGTCGTTAAAATTATAAATTATATATATATATATATATATATATATATATATATATATATATATATATATATATATATATATATATATATATATATATATATATATATATATATATATATATATATTAAAATTCTCTTGGCTTAGCTACAGTTAACTTGCTAAGTTTTTGGCAATTTTGATCCTTTGTTTATTTCTCTATTGTCACTTGTGGCTGACCTTATTCTAATTTTCTGTTCTTCTCTTTGTTTCGTTTCTTCTAAATTGTCGTTTGGCTTTCTTGCTTTTGTGGGTAGTTAATGCTATTCTCTACAAAGTTTCTGTATACGTCTCCGTCCACCGCTTCTACTTCCAATAAAAACATACACATATTAGCCACATGTCCACCGCTCCATCTACACATCACCGCTCCATGTTTCTACACATCAAGAAGCTTCCATCGGCTCCAAAACCCATCGTCTCTCTCTAAAAGCATCGACATACAAGAAGAACCCTTCCTCCCCCGCTTCTCCTCTAAGGCCTGCTTCTATCTCTCTTCTTCTCCCGCCTTTCTCCCATCTTCATGCTGTTTGGTCAGAAACGGCTCTTTGTTTATGATGGTTTTTGTAAATCGATTGAACCCTCCGCTCCCTTCTTCCTGTTTGCATCTTCTCCTTTGTTGTGCATGTTGTTCCTTAAATTGTTGATTCACCGCCTGAATAACAGTTTTCCCTCCACCGCCTCTGTCGTTCCTGCAAAGGCAATTGCTTTGGAAGTACCGGTTTTCCACCACCGTCTTCTCCGCTTCTTCTCCTACCGAAGAAGGAGGCGATAACAATCTCCGCTGGCTTTAATCCACATACGTAACACTTGCCTTCTTACTCGGCATTACATCTCCTTCTTCTTTCTTTACAACAAATCACTGATTTCTTTCTCGCTTCCAATTGCCCTACCTTTTCCTTTCCTAAATTTGATTCTCCGTTTTCAGATTCCCTCAACTTTTGACACACGTGTTTCCGCAAGTTGAAGATGGGTGATGATATGGCTTCGCTGCTGTCGTTCACTGATGTCGAAAATAGGTGGTGATATGTCGCTTAACTTATAACGAATTAGGAACGAAACCGTCGATATGGTACATAGGTCTTTCTCTAATTTACCTCCTTCTTCCTAAGCTCAAAATTAATGTTAGCTCAAATCAGATATCGATTGAGATTCATAGATGTTTTTCAAGTTCATTTTCGATTCAAAATCATCAACTTCTTTACCACCTGGAGTTCGAAGTATCAATTATTCCCAATGCTTACATGGATGTAGAGAAACAAAATGCTATAAATGTGTAATTAACTAAACCAAGTTACACTGCGACATTCTTTATTTATTTAAAGATAAGTGTTGGGTCGTATTTTGTGTTGCGTCTATTGGGCTCGTTAGCTAGTCCAATATATATCTCCGGTATGGGCCTATCCATCCGTGAGTTTTGTAGGGTTTAGTATATATAGATGCTTGAATGCATCCTAGAATGAGGACGATTAGTAACGATTAGAGTATTATTGTTCAGCAGATTTATCGTTCTTGTTTTTGTAACCCTAGAATCCTCTACAGTGGAAGTTCTTAGTCGAGCTCTGCTGAGGATCGAGTAATCTAATCATTCGACACATATTGATTCATACTTGTGTTTTGTTCACTGTTTTTACGTTCATCGCATACCTGTTACAAAGATCTAATCGATCAAAGAGTTAATTGATAACTCATGAATTGGTATCAGAGCAGGAGGCTGTGTAATTCATACACATCTTTTCTGTGAAAGAGTTTGCGATTAGGGTTATTCTGCATTAACTAATATTTATTGAGCCGTCACTCCATTATTGACGTAACTCAGCATTTATTTGTTTGCCCTAATATTAAATATTACAACTCTGATCTTTCAAACAGGTTAAAAACGATCAAGCATGGACGAGTCACAATCTAATCCCATCAACATCTCTAACAGCATTGGATCGAAAACGAAGATTCCTATCCTTTACACCCAGGATTACGAAGTCTGGGCACATCACTTTGAAGATTATGTCATCGGATCGGAAGACAATGGATACCTTATTTGGGAAGCAATCGTTTCTGGACCATTTGCTCACTCTGGAACGTCAAAAATCATTAAAACTCATAAGGAGTACAATGATCTGTTAAAGGACGTAAAGGATATTGCTCAAGACGAAAAGGAAAAGTTTCAATGCAACATTAAAGCATTGAGACTGATTCGATTCGCTCTGCAATCAGATACATTCAGGCTAGTGAGTTCATGCAGCACTGTAAAAGAAATATGGGATAGGCTGCGAGAGCTATATTCTACAGATGAAGATTTGAAGCATTCTATTCAGACCTTGCTTTTGTCTGAGTTTGGTGAATTTAAGCAGAATTCAGATCAAACTGTTACTCAGACGTTCGATCGCTTCAATCATCTTCTTAGAAAAATGATCAAACACGATATAGAAAGGAAGTTGATTGAGCAAAAAGTAACCTTTTTGAATGGCCTTAGATCCGAGTGGAGAGCGGTTGTGTCCACTGTTAAAGCTCATGAGCAATTTAAATCCTATTCGTTGGCAAAGCTGGTGGGGATTTTGAAATCCCAAGAAAAGATTGTTTTACAAGAGAAAAATGTTGTCTCCAGTTTAGGGTCCTTGGCACTCTTGTCCAAAAGCAAAAGTGTGGTAGAAGATGAAGATCTTAATTAAGAAGACTATGATCTTACTTCTGAAGACTATGCAATGATGGTATCGAATCCAAAGAGGTTCATTAAGAAAAGGTTCCCTACCAATAAGAACCGAAATTGGCAGGGAAGCTACAGTTCTGAAAAGGTCAAGGAGGAACCGAAGACAGACGAACCAAAGAAAGAGGCGAAAGTTGAAGGAGATTCAGGTGTGAACTGCTACTATTGTGGAGGAAAGAACCACTATGCCAAAGACTGTGTTCTAAAGAAAATGGCAGAGAAGGATGAGGAGAAAGATGAAGAGGCCTTGTTGATGAAAAAGCTGGAAGAGATCAAGAGAAAGAAAGCTACTGCTAACCCTTCAATGAATGCTTTAATTGTGCAGGGTTCGGCAGCGGATGATGAGTTCGGTGGCGTGCAGGTCTGGTCAACCGACTCAGAGGATGATGAGGTCAGGAAGCCATCTCATGGAAAGACATACGTTGCAATAGGTGAAGAAAGCGGCGAGAAGTGCTTGATGGTGACAGATGTATCTCAAATGAGGGGATACAATACGGATGGTGGGAATGAGGACACCAAGGAGCGAGAGGACCTATTCTTCACAGCAAAATCTCTCATCGTGCAGTTCAATGAGCTTGATGAATTAATCAAGAAGGTACAATCCGTTTTTGTTTCATTTAAAGTCCCACAAAATTCGTATGAAAAAGAATTAAAAAGCTTAAATTCAAGAATCTCAAATCTAGATAGCAGTTTAACTCAAACACGGGTCACCAATTCTAACCTAACTGACCAAATAAGTAGGGTGTCTTCCAAGAGTGAGTAACGGAGGATGTGGATAGAGCTGAAGGAATCGGAGCTGATTAAAACCAAAGATGAAAACATTTATTTGCAAAGAGACAATTTAAAACTTTTGAAACAAAGAAATGTCTTTTGTTTAATTGCTAAACTTCTTTATGCTAACATCACTCAACTTCACTTGAACTGTGAAATAGGGCAGAAAATTCATCGCATGATTTTACCCTTCCTTGAATTTAAGGAAGATGAAATCGACGCTGAAGCATATAATTGTGAAAGTGTAGTTTCGTCTGATGATGTGAATCCGACGTATATGTATGGTCTGGACAAAATCGAATCTTTTATAAAGTCCAAGGACCATAAGGACATGTTGAAAAACCTTTTGGATGAAAACGATAAACTGAAACTAAAGACCGAAACCATACAAAAGTTTGACTCATTGAATGCCAACTTAAGCTCAGAAAATAAAATTGATGTTGAAAACGTATATGAGCTCAATGAGGATGATGATATGAGTGAAATTTCTGTAGAGGATGAAGTCGACTGTTCTGAGTTTGTCAAGAGCGAACCCGAAAACCACAAAAATCTTATTTCTGAAAATTTTGTGGAGTTTGCTCATTTGTCCCAAAATAAGTCCCCGATTCTAGAAGAAAAGGTAGTTGTGTACCAAAAGGTGAGAATAACACCAAATCAGGTGTATAAGGTCACAGGAGTAACCAAACATCAAACAGCCGAACTCACCGCCATTGTAAATGAAGATAATGCAGATGGCTGTGATGAATTTTTCTGGTCTGCTCCTATAGATAATGCTGACGAAACTGTTGGTCTGTCAGAGCGAACGTCCCCGAAAACCAAAGGCAGATATGTGCCAGAGCCACTAAACAAGCCTGACAACTTCGATGTGCCAAGTACCAGTGGTACAAAAGAAGTTCCTATAGAAGAAGTCATTCCTTCAAGCGAAACATCATCAGTTCAAAGTGAACCGACTGACAGGAAGCAAAAGCAAAAAGCCAACATCCACAGACAGCTGAAGCAAGTGAAGGATCAAAAGAAGCAAAGGAATCTGAGATACAAAAAGAATCTCTCAGAGCGGAAATAGTTCTGGCGATCTCAAAACGCCCATTTTTCTGATCATGACAGAAATTTAGAGAAAAGAGAAGACAGACCGCTGATGGGATTAAAACAACTTTTAATCTATGAAGATCGATTAGATCTTGAACAAGTATATGAATATGAAACAGCAAGAACACAATATTAAAAACAAAGCAGAACGCAATATTAAGAACAAAACAGCTTGAATCAATCGTGTTGAATGATTAAATAAAATCCTTAGAAGAGCTCGATTAAGAACATCAACTTAAAGGATTAGAAGATTACAAGAAAGCAATATCGTAAAACTCTCGAATGTTAAATCTGAAATCTTGAATCTTGAATCTTAACCTAATATGCATGCAAGCATTAACTTAAATACTATACATAAAAGGCTCTCGCTTGGACAGGCCCAAACCGGAGAATACAAGGCTAATCTAACGAGCCCAAAAGACGCAACATCAAAAACTATCTCCAGCCCAACAATCTCCCCCTTTGCGTCAATTTGGAGCGAGACCTTCACTTCTTACTTGGGTCGGCGGCTGAAGCTGGTACCTTCTTCTTCACGGTACTAAACAGACACTTGGTTATTGAGAGGATGGTCTGTCTAAACCAGATGTACCAATTGATCATATCATTGAAGTACTTGATGTCATCAGGCGAATTGTCCTTACACCGCTTGATGATTGATAAGACGTGTTCCAAGCAGGTAGTGGTGTAAAGGTGCTTGTCAGCTAAAGCGAATAGACATTTCTGTCCTTCGGCTCTGGTGAACATCACTGAGTTTCGCCTCGAATCTATCTTGCCCATTTTCATTTGATTCAGATCACTGGCCGATCCCACAGGCTTGACTTTCGGTTTCTTCTTAAAAACTGTGGCAACCTCCTGATCCATTAGGGCCACCTCCATGATATAGCATGCCAGCATCCTTTTGACATGGTCTAAGATGGGACCATATTCGGCTTCGTTTGTCAGCAGGATATTGTACAAGACTATCCAATCATGAGGGTTCAGATTGGGCAGATCCGCCAGAGAGATCATGTGAGCAGTTCTTGCAGATCCTCGGATAAGCTTGAACTTGACGTTTGTGAATCTCCCCACGGCAAAAGGCTTCATCACCCGAACATTGACAATCTTCTGGGCGCTCCATGTAAGGTATTGAGGGCGAGCGGCCTCCAGGTAGAAGTCAATGAGCTCCCTGTCAAGCTCATCGTTCGGATGCGGGACTTCGAAAATTTTGGAGAAGGCGTGGAAGACGAACGCCTTTCGAGTTAGTGGCATATCGAACTGTGAATCGATGGTGTTGTTGCAGTTGAACGATATCACTGGCTCGAGCCATAGTATGCTTGGAGTCTCTATGGCCTCTTTTATCAAACGATCCCTGGTCCAGGCAGGGAAGAGCAGCTTTCGGCTCTCAAGGAGATCGTGGGCTTCTTTTTGCTTCCGTTCGGCTTCTTCAGCCTCACGCACCACACGACTGGCATCATCTTCAGCATTGCGACTGTTTTTCCATTTCAACATGTCGGCAATGGTTTCCTTGTCTTCATCTTCATCTTCATCGTCATCTCCTCCCTCTGCTATGTTTTTACCCTTGTTCTTCACACCCGAACCCGAGGCATGACCAGTTGGGGGTGGTTCGGTGGTGTGAGTAGCTTTGGAGGAAGGAGGTGGTTTCGATCCTTTCTTCTCATCTCCCCCTTGTTTCGGAATGGACACGAAACTCGGCAGGCCTTCAATCTTGCTTAAGAGGTCCATGGCCGGGGAGAGCTTTTCAGCGAGGGTGCGCCTCACCGAATGATTAAGGATGGGGTCGTGTGCTTCCAGGATGTTGGATAGAGCGGCGTGGACATCCGAAACACACGTCTTTATGACTTCCCTCTCGGATCGAAGAGCTTCCAATTGTTGTTCGGAGTTGGAAAGTTGCGTGCTCTTGACCTTTAGGGCAGTTGTTTTACTCGCCAGAACGTCCATCAGAGAGTTCTCTGCCGCAAGATCCTCTTGTAGTTTTGCCAGACGGGCATCGATGGAGGCACGGAGTGCCGAGTTGTCGTCGCTGAGATTTTGTCGGAGGGTAGCGAACGAAGTCAACTCCGTCGAGACGAACTTGGCCAATTGCTGAACAATCGGTTCCAAAGTTGTCTTTGTGGCATTGGCGCTTTCCTGCAAGGACTTCAGCAGGTCAGAAGCGTCGAATAATAGTTTATCGACTTTTTCGGTCGCAGCCACACAGGCTCGGGTGGAGGCGTCTATCGCAGCAGTGACTGAGGCCATTGAATCATGTTGAGCCCTGGAGAAGGCATCAACTATCTTCTGAAGGGCAGCTTCAGATAAAGAGGACTGCTGGTTGGAAGAGGAGGCGAGAAGTTGATCAACCTTCTCGTTAAGCTCGCGAAGATGCTTCTTTGTCACTGGAGCATCATCCTCCTCATCACTTTGAACTTGAAACGGACTATAATAGACCGAATCAAAGTTCATGTGATCACCACCAAGGTATTGATCATCGCCATCGGAGGCGTCCTCTGGAGATTGAGGTGGTGGTGAAGATGGGGGTGTTATGGGTTTGGTGGGTTCAGGTTGAGTGGGTGGGGGATTAGTTTCGGGTGGTGGTGGTGTATGGGTTTCGGTTTGTGGAGGTTCGGTTACGGGAGGGGTTTCGGTTACAGGTGGTGTTTCGGTTGATGTGGTGAATATGGGTGGGGGTATAGGGAATGAGGTTGGGGGTATAGTGGGGTTTATGGTGGGAATGGAAATAGGTATTGTGGGTGGAGGGGAAGGAACTGGTGATTGGTGAAGTTCCATCTCCGGGGTTGGGGACCGAGGGGGTGTGTAGCCTCGTTGAGGAGATTCGTCTCCTTGTGATCCCTCAGAGTCCGAACTCCCACCTTCGGATTCACTTGATGAGGAGGGAATGACTAGCTTTCGCTTTTGTTGGGTCTTCCTCCTTTTAGGTTGTGGGGATGAAGCAGCCTTCGGTTGTTTGCGCTTCTTGGGAGAAGGTTTTGGGGCTTTGGATGGTTTCTTCCCCTTGTCTGCCTTCTTACCCCTGGCCACCGGTTTGTCGGCATCATGAATCGATCGCAGCATGTCCGGTGTCAGTTCCCTCGGACCAGATGGCCCTAACTCCTTGATCGCCCTGATCATACTGCTGTCTGAGGGCACACTTCCATACATAGTCTCCGGGATGGAGCCAATAAATGAGAATTTTGATGCATCCGAGACGATGATCTTCTTGGTATGGAACGTACCAATAGAAGACATCGATGCACCATCAGCAGTTGGGACCTCAAACCTGTCCATGACCCATCTTGTGATCAAGATCCAGAACCGGGCCAGCGACACCTCGGAGTGTCGAGAAGTGGAAGAAAGGCTCTGAAGCAGCTGTTGCCAGAGGACAAACCCATAATCCAGGTTTATCCCATTGTACACGTCGTACATTATAGAAAGGAAAAGACGACTTGCACCGTCAGATCCTGAGCTCCTCTCTGACAGTCCCTTGAAGAGAACTGTAAATAACCCATTCCACTGGGGCGGTAGGCCGGACTTCTTGAACCTGGCGACGGAGGTGAGAACTTCCGTGTAGCCCATGTTGTAGAACATGCTGTATAACATTCCAACCGGAATCGTCTCCGGGTTAACTCGCGATGGGTCAGCGGCAAACCCTAACAAAGTGCAGAAACGGGGGCGAGAAATTGAAGTCTTGTGATCTCCCACTTCAAAGAATACCCGGTCGACGCCCTTGTCGTAGTAGGCCGTCGCATAGACCTGAGATAGAGCCACCATTGGCACCGTTTCAATTCTGGACAATGCCGGAGCAAGCTGGGAGTACTTGAGGCATTCGATGACCGGCGACATGTATGGATCATATGCCAGTGGATTCAGATCGATGACAAGGCATTGCTGGGGTCTGATGGGAAGAATCTGAGACGTTGCATGAACAGATGAAGATTCAGCCATTGTTGCAGGTTTGGAGAAGAAGATGACCGGGAGAGAGGTTGGAAGTATTTTTGCTTTGGAAAGTATGAGGCAGTAAAGAGGTAAAAGGTGATGTTGATGGGTTTTTATAGTAGGTGATAGGAGAGAGAAAAATCGTTTCAAATCTCTTATGGAAATACGAAACGGGTTTTGTTGGAGTGACTGATTGGTGACAGTTGGGACGTGCGATGATCACGTAGGAGAGAGAGTGTCAGAATCCAAAGATCACGCCGCCCAATAAGCGCCGGTTCAGAGAGAGAAATCGTTTCCATTTCCACACGCGCCTGTAACTTCAGAGATATGACGCTTCGACATTGCACACACGTCCTCAAGTGTCAAAAAAAGCGCGGCCGTTTCAAATTCACGCGCCCTCCTTTTTACCGTCGTTTGAATTTCTATCCTTTTAACTCCCGCCGAGTCAGCAACTTTTTGTCTTATCCCCTTTTAAACGGCTGTTTCCAATTAATGATCCACGTGGCTAATTTTTGACCACAACTTCATTTGTAACCATCCAGTAAATATCCAGCCTGTAAAATAATTAGTAACGGAATTTTTGAAAATCTTGGATTTTCATGCAGAGAGTGTAGAAAAAATAAAGAAGTAAAGCAACTCTTTTTAGGATAATCTGTGATGTCAATAATGACACGAAACTGATGATCCCGGGCACGAATCTCTTCCTTCAAGGTCAAGAAAGACCTCAAAGTGTTAGTGTGGAATCCCGTTGAATTACGATCAAACATTCATTAATAAATGTTGAAAGGCTTCTTTTAATAAGGCAAATTAAGGGTGGTTTCGCTTTGATTCAACAGTTCAATTCTTGATATAAGAACGAACGTGAACAAAGTACTTGTGAGACCAGTGTAGTCTGTTGAACAAGTAGGTTTGAGTTGATTTTGTAGTGGCTTGGATTAATATGAAATCTCAGATAAAAATTTAAAACTGGATCCCTTGGGAAGAAATGTCATGGTGTGTAACAATTTCATTGGAACCACGCAAAAAGAAAAGAAATTGAGATTTCATGAAGGTACATTCGTTAATTCATTGGTGAAAACTTGATCAAGTTAATTGGTCACCGTCAATTCGTTGGTGTTGAATTTTGGGTTTCACTCAGCTCGTAGTGGCACGAAGCTAAGATCACAAACACAGATGTTGTGTAACCATAAACCTCAGTGGTAGTTGCTGAGAGTCTCAAGGGTTACAGTGATGAAACGAATGTTATGGAGAAGTGTAATGGGGATGGTGAAAGAAGACATAGTACCTCTGCTGCGAACAAAAGGACCAAGCAGGAGACTCTGAACTCATGTGAGAAGAGAGTGAGGTAGCTCACGATTAGAATAAATGAGTTAGCCTTATTGGGAAGACAAGGTTTGTGTTTACCAGGTCATGAAGGCTATTATTCAAAATCTTATGAGGCTTGGGACACATACAGCAGCATGCTTCTAGGGACACTTAAGTAAGTTATGAAATATAATCCTTTAAACAAATGAGCACACGAAAAAAAAATATTTTTGGAGTTTTGATATATAAAAAGAAACTTTGGAAAAATTGAAAAACCGAACCCGAACGTTCGGTTAGTTTCGGTTGGAAAAAGTTGAAAAACCGAACCCGAACCTTCGGTTGGTTTCGGTTCAGGAAAATTTTGAAAAACCGAACCCGAACCTTCGGTTGGTTTCGGTTCTTGAAAATTTTGAAAAACCGAACCCGAACCTTCTGGCGGTTTCGGTTTTGGAAAATTTTTAAGAAACCAAGGAGTTTAGATATGCAATATAAAAAAAACTTTTTACATAAAGAAAAACAAATTTTGCACAAGAAATATACAACACAGAAAAACTACCTTTGAAGTAATGAGCGAGTGAAATGGTTGAACCGAACCCGAACGTTCGGTTGGATTCGCTTCTTACGTTTGAGATTGAGAGGTAGTGTGAGGTACTGACTCTGATTCCATCATTCCTAGCCCTTGCAATATTTTATTGAACGATGCTTCTGGAAGAGCTTTGGTAAAGACGTCAGCCAGTTGATCAGTGGTTCTTACGAAGTGAACTTCGACATTTCCATCTTCCACATGATCTTTGATGAAGTGATACCTCAGTGCTATGTGTTTGGTTTTAGAGTGTTGCACCGGGTTATGACAGATCCTAATTGCACTTTCAGAGTCACAATACAGAGGGATCTTCTTCATATTGAGTCCATAGTCTCGAAGTTGACTCTGGATCCAAACCACTTGTGATGTGCAGGATGCAGCGGCAATGTATTCCGCTTCAGCAGTAGACAGCGACACACATGTTTGTTTCTTGGATTGCCAGCTGACCAACTTCCCATCAAGAAATTGACAGCCACCAGTTGTGCTTTTGCGGTCGAGTCCACATCCTCCAAGGTCAGCATCAGAATAGGCTTGAACGAAGAAGCCTGAATTGGATGGATACCATAGACCTAAGGAGGCGGTTCGCTTGAGATAGCGTAGGATGTTCTTCACTGCCAGCATGTGAGGTTCGCGTGGGTTAGCCTGAAATCGAGCACAATAACATACAGAAAACATGATATCAGGCCTGCTAGCAGTTAGATACATCAACGAGCCGATCATTTGACGATAGAGCGTGATGTCGACAGCCGGTTTATCTAGTGAAGGGGTAAGTTTGGTGCCGAATGCCATTGGGACTTTGACTTTTGAGTCTCCCATCATGCCAAACTTTGCTAGGAGAGTCTTCGTGTAAGCTTCCTGATTGATAAAGATGCCTTCGGGTCCCTGTCTTATATTTAAACCAAGGAAAAAGTTAATAGGACCCATTGAGCTCATTTCAAACTTAGTCTCCATCAACTTTCTGAAATCAGCTGTTAAGCTGGGATTTGTAGAACCAAAGATGATGTCATCGACATAAATTTGAACTATCATAAGGTGGTTACCTTCCTTTTTGCGAAAGAAGGTTGGGTCAACCGAACCTTGTTTGAATTTGGACATCTTTAAAAATTTTGTAAGCGTTTCATACCAGGCCCTCGGAGCTTGTTTGAGGCCGTACACAGCTTTATCCAAAATATAGCAATGATTTGGATACTTTTCGTTCACGAACCCAGGAGGTTGCTCCACAAACACAGTTTCTTCGAGTTCTCCATTGAGAAATGCACACTTGATGTCCATTTGGAAAACCTCAAAGTTTTTGTGAGCAGCGTAGGCCAGAAATATTCTAACAGATTCTAGCCTAGCTACTGGAGCGAACGTCTCTTCGTAATCTATCCCTTCTTCCTGACAGTATCCCTTGACAACCAGACGAGCCTTGTTCCTTATGACATTACCTTCCTTGTCCATTTTGTTTCTAAAAACCCATTTGAGACTAACAACTGAAGCATCCGGAGGAGTTGGAATGAGGCGCCAGACTTTGTTCCTTTCGAACTCGTTCAGTTCGTCTTGCATTGCTTGAACCCAATCAGAGTGATCGAGGGCAGTGTTCACTGTCTTCGGTTCAACTTTTGATACAAATGAGTTAAACATACAAAACTCAACCTTTGAGAATAAGGATGTCTGTTTTGCCTTCAGTTGAGATCGGGTCAGAACCTTTTCAGATACATCACCAACTACTTGAGAGATAGGATGATCTTTGGTCCATTTTGTAAGAGGAGGGTAATTCGGATCGAAGGTTGGATCTAGTTCAGCGTTGATCACCTCTTCAGGCTCAGATTGGCTATCGAAATCAAGCGTCATATCATCATGCTCCCCCTCAATTGATGAGTCTTGAGAAACATGAGGTTCAGGGGTTTCTTGCGGTGCTGGACTTTCAGGCATTGAAGCACCTTCGTTTGGAGGGGCATCTTCGGTTGGAGAGTTACCTTCGGTTGATGAAGGACCTTCGGTTGAAGTAGTAGAGCTTGGCTCCCCCTGGACTTGTGAGCTAGGCTCCCCCTCGACAAGAGAACTTGGCTCCCCCTCGACTGAAGCATTGTTGGTTGGAGATTCATCAGCAGGCGATTCTCCTTCATGCATTCTTCTTGCAGCATCTTCGACAATCTGCTTCATATGATCTATTTTGTTGTCGGCTGCACCTGCTTCGGAGAGAGAAGCTTTTTCCGGTTCGTCAAAGAGTTCCAGAAAATTGTCGTACAAATTGGCGATTGAGACTGTGACTTGGCCAGTTTGAGGAAAGATTTCACTGGCAGTGTCATCTATGGCCTGTAGCTTCTTGACATAGTTATCGTCGAAGGTCACATAGTATGTCTCTTCAATCCTTCTTGAACGTTTGTTTAGGACCCTGTATGCCTTGGATGTGAGTGAGTACCCCAGAAAAATTCCCTCGTCGGCTTTGACATCAAACTTGTTGCGGTGTTCTTTAGAGTTAAAGATGAAACACCTTGAGCCAAAAACGTGGAAAAATTTCACATTGGGCTTCCTGTTGTTTAATATCTCATATGGTGTGAGCGTGAATCGCTTGTTGAGATAGGACCTGTTTTGTGTATAACAAGCAGCAGAAATAGCGTCAGCCCAAAAATAAAGAGGTAAGGAAGCGAAACTTAACATAGTTCGGGCAGCTTCACACAGAGATCGGTTTCGTCTTTCGACTATCCCGTTCTGCTGTGGTGTGTAGGGAGCTGAGAAATTATGGCTAATTCCCTTTTCTGCAAGAAACTCTTCAAACTCCCTGTTCTTGAATTCGAGACCATTGTCGCTCCTGATGTTGCGAACGACCTTCTTGAGCTGGACTTCAATTTGCTTGATAAACACTTTCAGCTTTTGAGTCGCTTCAGATTTGAGCTTTAGAAAGAACACCCATGTAAATCGAGAGAAGTCATCAACGATAACAAGAATGTACTTGCTACCACCGATGCTTTCAATAGATGAAGGACCACACAAATCGATATGAAGCAATTCGAGTGGTTCGACAACTTTTGTGTTAATTACAGATGGGTGACTTTGACGACTCTGCTTTCCCATTTCGCATGCAGCACATAAATGCTCTCTGTCAAACTTGAGCAATGGAAGACCCCTAACATGACCTCCAGTGACAAGTCGGTTGATATCTTTGAAATTGAGATGAGAGAGTCTTCTGTGCCACAACCAGCTTTCGTCGGATTGAGCTTTTGATAGCAGACATATGGCTGGGTTTCCTTTGATGGGTTTCATGTTCAGAGGAAACATTTCACCCTTTCGCTCTGACTTCAGAATCACTTTCTTTGTCTTTTTCTCTATGATTTCAGAACCTTCATCATCGAATGAAACTTTGAGACCTGTACCTCCAACAAGCTGAGATACACTGATGAGGTTGTGTTGAAGTCCTTCCACATAGGCCACCTTCCTTATGGTAAAATTACCATTTGTTATCATCCCATATCCCTTTATGGTGCCGAAAGAGTTATTTCCAAACTTAACGTTGCCACCATTTGCAAGAGATCTATATTCCCTGAGCTCCTCTTTCCTCCCTGTCATGTGACGCGAGCAACCACTGTCGATGTACCATTCTTCGTCAAACTGCTCGTCACTTATAACCTGCAAAAATTAAGCAGATTTAGGAACCCAAAGTTTCTTGGGTCCATGTGAGGTTTTCATGGGAACGGGAATAGTTAGAGAGATGTCAACAAGATATGTTTTTTTAATTAGAGTTGTTTCATCTTTCTTTTTAATGGTGTAGACTTTTATTTTGTTAAGATTGGGTTGGTTCGCTTTGAACTCAGGTTTGGATTCATTGACCTTTTGCTTTCCCTTCTGTTCAGCTGATGAATGAGGTTTTTGAGGGCAAGCGGGATTAGTTTTGGAACTAGATGAAGATGAATGAGTGGAAGTAGAAGAACGAGAAGAATTAGAACGAGAGAATTTGGATGGGGAGGATTTCCTGGCTGATGACTCTAGGTGACCCTTTTGCTTTTGATCATTGGAGGGGCTGACCTTCGAGTCTTGTTCTCTTTTGACTTTAGAGCCGAACCTCTGCGTTTGGTTGGAGTTGTTCTTGGAACCGAACCTTTGGTTTCGGTTGAAATCCTCTTGTGAACCGAACCTTGACTTACGGTTGGTATCTTCTTGTGAACCGAACCTTGACTTTCGGTTGTTGTTTTCTTGCGAACCGAACCTTGACTTACGGTTGGTATCTTCTTGTGAACCGAACCTTGACTTTCGGTTGTTGTTTTCTTGCGAACCGAACCTTGACTTTCGGTTGATGGAACATTCAGCCTTTCGTACGGGATTGTTTTCATACTTCAGATTCTTGTCTTTGTGTGAATAGTATGCATTCTGGGAGTGCCAGAATTGTTTCCTTTCCGAAAGGTTTTTCCTGTATCTTAGGTTCCTTTCTATCTTTTTGTCTCTCATCTGTTTAGGTTGATGATGAACGTTCGCTTTCGCTTTTGATGTCACCTTGGCTGGTTCCTTTTGAACTTCAGGAGTTTTTCTTTGAACCGAGGGAGCAGAGGGAATATCTGAAGAAGATTCAGTTTGCCCTGAGGAAGTGGAAGGAGTATCTGATGAAGTTTCACTTCGAGCTGTTGGCGTTGAAGGAATGTCTTCTTTTGCTGAACGATCAACCTCTTGAGGAGTGTCTTTTGTACCACTTGTACTTGGTTCACTGAAATTATCAGGCTTGTTCAAGGGTTCAGGTATGTATCTCCCTTTCTTCATCCAGGAGGTTCTTTCAGATAGGCCAACGGTTTCGTTTCCATTATCAATAGGAGCTTCCCATAAGAACTCATCACAGCCATCAGCATTGTCTTCGTTAACAATAGCCGTGAGTTCAGCTGTTTGATGTTCGGTTACTCCAGTCACCTTGTATACCTGATTCGGAGTGGTCCTGACTTTTTGATACACAACAGCTTTTTCTACTAATTTCGGGGACTTTTGTTGGGACAATCTAGCGAATTCCACAGAATTTTCAGAAATAAGATTTTTGTGGTTTTCAGTTTCGCTTTTAACAAATTCTGAGCAGTCAACCGTATCCTCTACAGAAATTTCACTCATGTTTTCGTCCTCGTTAAGCTCAGATGCATTTTCAACATCGATTTTATTTTCTGAGCTTACTTTGGCGTTTAGAGAGTCAAACTTTTGTATAGTTTCGGTTCTCAGTTTAAGTCTGTCATTTTCGTCCAAAAGATTTTTGAGCATGTCCTTATGGTCTTTGGATTTAATGAAGGACTCAATTTTGTCCAGTCCAATTTGATAAGTTGGGTTGACATCATCAGACGAAATCACACTCTCACAATTGTAAGCTTCGGCATCGATTTCATCCTCCTTAAATTCTAGGAAGGGCAAAATCATACGATGGATCTTTTTGCCTATCTCACAGTCCAAGTGAAGTTGAGTAATATTGGAATATAAACGTTTAGCTATTAAACAAAAAACATTTCGTTGTTTTAACAATTTCAAATTGTCTCTCTGCAAATAAATGTTTTCGTCTTTGACTTTGATTAATTCCGACTCTTTTAACTCAATCCACATACGCCGCTCCTCACTCTTCGACGCCACCCTGCTTAATTGATCAGTCAGGTTAGAATTGGTGACTCGAGTTTGAGTTAAGCTGCTATCTAAATGAGAAATTCTTGTATTAACGTTTTTTAGTTCTTTCTCATATGAGGATGATGGTACTTTAGATGAAATAAAAACAGATTGTACCTTCTTTATCAGTTCATCGAGCTCATTGAACTGTTGGCTGAGTGGTTTGGCCGTAAAGCACATATCCTCCTGCACCTTCGGTCCATTGCTTCCTCCATCGGTATTGTATCCCCTCATTTGAGATACGCCAAACACCATGAAGCATTTTCCACCACTGCTTTCCTCCTTAGCCATATAAGCCTTTCCATGAGTAGGCTTCCTCACTTCTTCGTCTTCTGAGTCAGTAGACCAAACTTCGGTGCTACTGAACTCATCGTCATTAACCGAACCCTGCACAATAAGAGCATTAATAGAAGGGTTAGCGGTAGACTTTTTCTTTCTCAACTCATCCAATCTCTTCTGCAGCACGGCTTCCTCATCCCTTCCATCGTCCTTTTCAGCCATCTTCTTAAGAACACAGTCCTTAGCATAGTGGTTCTTGCCACCACAGTAGAAGCAGCTTACTCCGGAATCGCCATCTGCCTTCGGTTCCTTTTTGAGCTCCTCAGCCTTCGGTTCATTGTTTGCTTTTTCAGAGCTATAACTCCCCTGCCAGTTTCGGTTTTTGTTGCTGGGGAATCTCTTCTTTATGAACCTCTTAGGATTGGATACCATCATGGCATAATCCTCAGTTGTGAGGTCATATTCTTCCAAGTTGAGCTCTTCATCCTCCATCACGGCTTTACTTTTAGATAAGAGTGCCAGCGAACCAAGACTAGAAACAACGTTCTTTTCTTGAACCACAATCTTCTCTTGGGACTTTAGAATACCCACCAGTTTCGCCAAAGAGTATGATTTAAACTGTTCATGGGCTTTGACTGTGGAAACTACTGCTCTCCATTCAGATCTCAGTCCGTTCAAGAAAGTAACCTTTTGTTCGATGAGCTTCCTTTCAATGTCGTGTTTGATCATCTTGCTGAGAAGATGATTGAAGCGATCAAACGTTTGGGTCACCGTTTCTTCGGCCCCTTGCCTGAATTCTCCAAACTCAAATAGAAGCAAGGTTTGGATAGAATGTTCAAGATCTTCGTCTGTGGAATACAGTTCGCAAAGTCTGTCCCACACTTCCTTTGCCGTAGTGCATGAGCTGACCAGTCTGAATGTGTCGGACTGAAGGGCGAATCTGATCAACCTTAGTGCCTTAATATTGCACTGGAATTTATCTTTCTCATCTTGCGCAATATTCGTCACGTCCTTGAGCAAATCGTTGTACTCTTTTTGCGTCTTGATTATTTTGGATGTAGCAGAATGAGAAAACGGTCCGTTGATGATGGCTTCCCATATGAGAAAACCATTGTCCTCCGATCCAATCACGTAATCTTCAAAATGATGCGCCCATACTTCATAGTCATGGGTGTATAAGATTGGAATCTTTGTCGTCGAACCAATGTTGTTGGATATATTAATAGGGTTTGATTGCGTCGCGTCCATTATGATTGTAATAACCTGTTCAAAGATCAGACTTGTAATAAAGCAGATTAGGGCAAAACAATAAATACTAAGATACGTCAATTAAGATGACGGCTCAATAAATATCGATGATTGCGGAAAAACCCTAATGGAAATCTTTTTCACAGAAAAGATGTGTATCGATTACACAGCCTCCTGCTCTGATACCAATTGATGGGATTAAAACAACTTTTAATCTATGAAGATCGATTAGATCTTGAACAAGTATATGAATATGAAACAGCAAGAACACAATATTAAAAACAAAGCAGAACGCAATATTAAGAACAAAACAGCTTGAATCAATCGTGTTGAATGATTAAATAAAATCCTTAGAAGAGCTCGATTAAGAACATCAACTGTAAAGGATTAGAAGATTACAAGAAAGCAATATCGTAAAACTCTCGAATGTTAAATCTGAAATCTTGAATCTTGAATCTTAACCTAATATGCATGCAAGCATTAACTTAAATACTATACATAAAAGGCTCTCGCTTGGACAGGCCCAAACCGGAGAATACAAGGCTAATCTAACGAGCCCAAAAGACGCAACATCAAAAACTATCTCCAGCCCAACAACCGCAAGAAAGGAATAACAACCGAAGGGAAAGGTTCGGTTCAGAGAACACCAGCTACCGAAAGCATAGGTTCGGTTCCGAGAGCAAAAGCTGCCAAGGTTCAAGGTTCGGTCCCACTAATGACCAAAAACAAAAGGGCCACCTAGAACGTCAAGTCAAGAAAACTTCTCAATCTAAATTCTCTCATTCTAATTCTTCTCAACCCCATTCTAAATCTAATTCTATTCAAACTCAAAATGCAAAATCTTCAACAGATTTGAAAGGAAAATCGAAGGTTTCCTCAATCAAGAATGATCAAAAACATTCCAAGGCCCAAACGCCTGAACCTGAATCCAAAACGACTGTAACAAATCCCAACAAAATTAAAGTTCTCACCATTAAGAAGAAAGATGAAACAACTTTAATAAAAATAACATATCTAGTTGACATTTCTCTTACTATTCCTGTTCCTGTGAAAGGCTCACGTGGACCCAAGAAACTTTGGGTTCCTAAATCTGCTTGATGTTTGCAGGTAATCAGTGACGAGCAGTTCGACGAAGAATGGTATATTGACAGTGGCTGCTCACGTCACATGACCGGAAGGAAGGAAGAGCTGAGGGAATTCCAATCTCTTCCAAACGGCGGGAATGTCAAGTTCGGGAACAACTCATACGGCACGATAAAAGGTTATGGGATGATAACAAATGGAGACTTCACGATTAGAAAAGTTGCATACGTTGAAGGACTACAGAATAACCCCATCAGTGTATCTCAGCTTGTTGGAGGTACCGGTCTTAAAGTTTCGTTTGATGATGAGGGTTCGGAAATAATAGAGAAGAAAACAAAAGGATTGATTCTCAAATCAGAGCGCAAAGGCGAAATGTTTCCTCTCAATCTCAAACCTATCAAAGGAAATTCAGCTATCTGTCTATTATCCAAAGCACATTCTGACGAAAGTTGGCTGTGGCACCGAAGGCTCTCCCATCTTAATTTCAAGGATATCAACACACTTGTCACGGGAGGTCATGTTCGGGGTCTTTCATTGCTCAAGTTCGATCGAGAACATTTGTGTGCTGCATGTGAAATGCGGAAGCAGAGTCGTCAAAGTCACCCATCCATAATCAACACTAAATTCGTTGAACCACTTGAGTTAGTTCACATTGACTTATGTGGACCATCTTCTATCGAAAGCATTGGCGGTAGCAGGTATATTCTTGTTATTGTTGATGACTTTTCACGCTTTACATGGGTGTTCTTTCTGAAGCACAAATCTGAGGCAACTCTCAAGCTAAAGATGTTTATCAAGCAGGTTGAAGTGCAGCTGAGGAAAGTCGTTCGCAACATCAGAAGCGACAATAGGCTGGAGTTCAAGAATAAAGAATTTGAAGACTTTTTAGCAGAAAAAGGAACCAGTCACAACTTCTCAGCTCCCTACACCCCTCAACAAAACTGAATTCTCGAAAGATGAAACCGATCTTTGTGTGAGGCGGCCCGAACCATGCTAAGTTTCGCTTCTCTACCTCTATATTTTTGGGCTGATGCTATTGCTGCAGCATGTTTTACGCAGAACAGGTCCTATCTTAATAAGCGTTTCACTCTTACTCCTTATGAGATCATCAACAACAGAAAGCCAAACGTCAAATTCTTCCACATATTCAGCTCTCGATGCTTTATCTTCAATTCTAAAGATCATCGTAACAAGTTCGACGTTAAAGCCGATGAAGGAATTTTTCTGGGATACTCTATTACTTCGAAAGCATACAGGGTTTTAAACAAGCGTTCGAGGAAGATTGAAGAAACGTATTATGTGACTTTAGATGACAGCTATGTCAAGAAGCTGAAGGCCACGGAAGAATCAGTTGGAGAAATCTTTTCTCAAACAGGCCAAGTCACAGACTCGATTGCAAATCTGTTTGAGCAATTTGTGGAGTTATTCGATGAACCGGAGAAGGCTACTCTCTCAGAAGCCAATGCAGCAGACAACAAAGTTGACCATCTGAAGCAAATCGTCGATGACGCTGCCAAACGACTAGGTGAAAGAGAATCAGTTCTAAATGAATCTTCTCAGCACGGTGCTTCAGTTGAGGGGGAGAATCCATCTTCATCAAAACTGCCAAATTCACAGGTTGAGGGGGAGAACTCTTCTCCAGCTGCACCCGAAAGTATTTTAGCTCCCGAAAGCTCTACTGCACCCGAAGGTACTGTTGCTACCGAAAGCCCAAATGCTCCCGAAACTCATGTAGCACCAGAAAGTCAAGATACCCCTGAAAGCTCATCAGTCGAGGAGGAAAATGTCGATATGTTTTATGATGATGACAGTCAATCTGAATTAGAAGAGATGGTAAATGTTGAATTGGATCCATCCTATGATCCGAATTACCCTCCTCTTGTCAAATGGACCAGAGATCATCCTGTTTCACAGGTAGTGGGAAATGTCTCTGAAAAGGTCCTGACCCGATCTCAACTGAAGGCAAAGCAAGCATCTCTGTTCTCAAAAGTAGAGTTCTGCATGTTTAACTCTTTCGTCTCAAAATTTGAACCGAAGACAGTAAATACTGCTCTTGATCACTCTGATTGGGTTCAAGCTATGCAAGACGAACTTAATGAGTTCGAAAGAAAAAAAGTTTGGCGCCTCATTCCAACTCCTCAAGATGCCTCGGTTGTTGGTCTCAAATGGGTCTTTAGGAATAAAATGGACAAGGAAGGCAATGTAATAAGAAACAAAGCTCGTCTGGTTGTGAAAGGATACTGCCAGGAGGAAGGAATTGATTATGAGGAAACTTTTGCTCTTGTAGCTAGGCTGGAATCTGTTCGAATATTTCTTGCCTATACTGCACACAAGAACTTTGAGGTCTACCAAATGGATGTGAAGTGTGCATTTCTAAATGGAGAACTTGAAGAAACGGTGTACGTGGAGCAACCTCCGGGATTCGTGAATGAAAAGTACCCCAATCACTGCTATATTCTGTACAAAGCGGTATACGGACTGAAACAAGCACCTAGAGCCTGGTATGAAACGCTAACCAAGTTTTTAAAGATGTCCAAATTCAAACAAGGTTCGGTTGACCCAACCTTCTTTCGTAAGAAGGAAGGTAACCACCTTATGATTGTTCAAATTTATGTCGATGATATCATCTTCGGCTCAACGAATCCTAGCTTAACGGCTGAATTCAGAAAGCTGATGGAGACTAAATTTGAAATGAGCTCAATGGGTCCTATTAACTTTTTCCTTGGCTTAAATATTAGACAGGGACCCGAAGGCATCTTTATTAACCAGGAAGCTTACACCAAGACTCTCCTTGCTAAATTCGGCATGATGGGAGACTCAAAGGTTAAAGTTCCAATGGCGTTCGGCACCAAGTTCACTCCATCCTTGGACAAGCCAGCAGTCGATATTACGCTATATCGCCAGATGATCGGTTCTCTAATGTACCTTACTGCTAGCAGGCCTGATATAATGTTTTTTGTTTGCTACTGTGCTAGATTTCAGGAGAATCATCGTGAACCTCATATGCTTGCAGTGAAGAACATTCTCCGGTATCTGAAACGAACTACCTCTCTCAGCTTATGGTATCCATCAAACTCAGGTTTCTTCGTTCAAGCCTACTCAGATGCAGACCTTGGAGGTTGTGGACTAGACAGGAAAAGCACCACTGGAGGCTGCCAATTCCTTGACGGGAAGTTGGTTAGCTGGCAATCAAAGAAACAAACTTGTGTAACTCTGTCTACAGCTGAAGCAGAATACATCGCAGCTGCCTCCTGTACATCTCAAGTGATTTGGATCCAAAGCCAACTCCGGGACTATGGACTCAATATGAAAAAGATCCCACTATATTGCGACTCTGAAAGTGCAATTAGGATCTGTCATAACCCAGTGCAACACTCCAAGACTAAGCACATAGCACTGAGGTATCACTTCATTAAGGATCATGTGGAAGATGGGAATGTCGAAATTCATTTTGTTCGAACCACTGATCAACTGGCTGACATCTTCACCAAAGCTCTTCCTGAAGCTTCTTTCAACAAAATTCTACAAGGGCTTAGAATGATGGAATCGGAGTCAGTACCAAAAATTACCTCTCAATATCAAACGTAAGAAGCGAAATAGACCGAACGTTCGGGTTCGAGTCTTGATCTGGTGTGCAGAAATAGACCGAACGCTCGGGTTCGGTTGTATCATCTGATTTTCGCCTATCACTCAAAGGTAGTTTTTATGGTTGTAAATCTTTTGTATCATTTTTCTTAATTCATTTATTTTATTGTCAAAGTTCTTCTCTTTTTCAATCTTATTTTTTTTGGCGACCGAAAGACCGAACGCTCGGGTTCGATTACAAAATTTTTCTCACCCGAAATAGACCGAACGCTCGGGTTCGGTTCCAAAGTTTTCTCAACCAAAATAAACCGAACGCTCGGGTTCGGTTCCAACATTTTTTTTGTATAAATTTTTTTATGTCTTATTTATTTCGATCAAAAATTCCAAAAAAAAAAATCGTAAATTCAAAAACTCCAAAAATATTTTTTATTTTGGCTTTTATATTTTTTTATTTTATTATTTTATTATTATTATTTTATTTTATTTGTTTCATTGTGGTTAACTTATTTCACTAGCTAAGTGTCCCTAGAAGCATGCTGCTGTGTGTGACCAAAGCCTCATCTGATTCTGAATAAAAGCCTTACTGACTTGGTACAAACAAACCCTGTCTTCCCAATTAGGCTCTCATATTTAATCTAATCATGAGCTACCTAACTCTCTTCTCACATGAGATAAGAGTTTTCTGCTTAGTCCTATTTTTCATAACAGATGTACTTTGGGTTTCTTTACACCATCTACATCATTTTTCTCCATCTCACTCGTTTCACAAACGTAACCCTTGAGACTCTCAGACATTACCACTGAGGTTTATGGTTGCACAATTTCTGTGTTCATGATCTTAGCTTCGTGTCACTACGTGCTAAGTGAAACCCACAATTCAATACCTACTATGCATTGACGATGAACAATTAACTTGCTTTAGCTTTCACTAATGAATTGACAAACTTATCCATGGGAGTACAACATGAAATCTCTATTTTTCTTTTGAGTGATTCCTATGAAATTGTTAAATCCAATAACAGTTCTTCCCTTGGGATCCAATTTTAATTTTTTTTTGAGATTTCACATACATTAGTTTACCTTGCCACTTAAATTATCTCCAACCTACTTGTTCAAACAGACTACACTGGTCTCACAAGTACTTCGTTCGATTTCTATCTTATATCAAGATCAGGAATTATGAATCGAAGCGAAAGCCACCTCATAAGCCTAATTAAAAGAAGCCTTTCAACACTTCTTAATAAGTGTTTGATCGTTATTCAACGGGAAACCACACAAACACTTTAAAAGTCTCTCTTGACTTTGAAGGAAGAGATTCGTGCCCGGGATCCACTGTTTCGTGTCTTTATTGACATCATATAATCCCTCAAAAGTGTTGCTTTATTTCTTTTTCTTTTACACACTCAGCACGAAAATCTTTTTGATTTTCCAAAATTCTAGTTTCATTAATTCTAAGGAATTTTAATCGGGTTAGCTGTTATCAAAAGTTGTGGTTAATATTGATCCACGTGGCGATTTTATTTTAAAGATGCCGTTTCACTCTAAAGGGATAAGATGACGAAATATTGACTCAGGCGGGAGTCTAATCGATTTGATTTCAAACGGCGCAACAGGGAAACGTGTGCGAATAGGAACCGTTTCATCTCCAAACGGTGCCTGATGGGAAGGCGTGTAATTAGGGACTGACACTCTCTCTCCTGCATGATCATCGTCAAACCCAACTGTCACGCGTCAGTCACCTCCGAAAAACCCTTCGTTTTTCAATTGAAGATTTGGGAAAGATCTTTCTCTCTCCTTTACCCACAGTATAAAAGGTAATGTGATCCACCGTTTACCTCTTTACTGCACCTAAATTCTCAGAAAGCAAGAAATTCCTCTAAACCTCTACAGTTCGTCATCTCTCCCACTTTCATCTCAACAATGGCGGATTCTTCATCTGTTCACGCGACCTCTCACATCTTGCCTATTTGTCCCCAGCAGAGTTTGATCATTGATCTCATTCCTCAGGCGTACGACGCTTTCATGTTTCCCATCATCGAATGCCTGAAGTTCTCGCCAATTACTCCTGCTCTTACCAGGGCTGAAGTTGTTCCAATGGAGTTCCTGTCACAAATCTTTGCCACGGCTCACTACGACAAGGTCGTCGACAGGATTTTCTTCGATGTCTTTGAGCACAAGGCGTCGATTTCCAAACAGAGGTTTTGTACGCTGTTAGGGTTTGCCCCTGATTCTTCGAGGGTTAATCCGGAAACCATTCCAATGGGTCATCTGTTTAACATGTTCTACAACATGGGGTACACTGAGGTGCTCACTACTGTCACGAAATTCAAGAAGTTGTGCCTGCCCCCTCAGTGGAATGGAATGTTCACTGTTCTTTTCAAGGGCTTATCTGAACGAAGTGCTGGATCCGATGGGGCAAGTCGTTTATTTCTCTCCATCATGTATGGGATCTACAATGGCATCAACATGGACTACAGGTCGGTCCTATGGCAACAACTCATTCAGAGTCTCTCTTCGACTTCTCGACACTCAGAGATTTCTTATGCCCGATTCTGGATTATTGTCACGAAATGGGTGATGGACAAGTACCACGTTCCCATTGTCGCTGGTGCTCCAATGTCTTCGATTGGTACTTTCCATACCACGAAGATCATTGTGTCGGATGCTTCGAAATTTCCCTTCAACGGGTCTATCCTGGAAACGATGTATGGTGACATTCCTGCTGACAGCCGGATCATTCAAACATATAAGGAGTTCAGACGTTCTGGTCCGAGGGATCTTACTCCAGAGATGCTGAAATCAATTCATGACGCTGACAAGCCTGCTCCTAGAGGCAAGAAAGCTGATAAGGGAAAACAGGTGGCAAAGGGAGCAAAAGGCCCATCTCCCAAGAAAAGGAAACCCACTAAGGCTGCTCAGTCTCCACCGCAGAAGAGGAGAAAAACCCAACCGCGACGAAAGTTGATTATCGCTTCATCCTCAAGCGAATCTGAGGACGAGGGTTCTGATTCGGATGGATCTCAACGTGCCAACACTCCACCACGTTCGCCTACCCCAGAGATACATATTTTTACTTCTCCTATCTCTTCTCCACCCGTTACAATTCCTATTTCTATTCCCCCCATAACCTCCACCACTCAAATACCACCTACTTCCATCCCAATTCCACCACCAATCTTTACCGAAGCAACAACCACCACCACTGCAGATGTTAGAACCAACGTATCTGATACGGGGGTTCATACTGACGCACCAAAAACCACCTCAGCACCCAAACCCATACCAACAACCGAACACACCACCCAACCCGAAACTACTACTACTACCGAGCCTACAGTTTCACCACCACCATCTTCTCCTGCTCATGCTTCAGAGGAAGAAGAACCACTCCTTGGCGGGGAGAATATGACTTTTGATTCGGTCTACTATAGTCCGTTTCAAGTTCAAAGTGACGACGATGATGATGCTCCTGTCACAAAGAGACATCTCAAGGAGCTACATGACAAAATTGATTCGCTCATCGCTTCGTCTTCCTCATCTCAGTCCTCCATATCTGAAGCTGCAATTCAGAAAATTGTTGAGGCTTTTTCCAAAGCTCATCAAGTTTCCCTTGATTCCGCCACTGCAGCCATAGATGCCTCAACCAAAGCTTGTGAGGCGGAGGCCGAAAAAGTCGATAAACTATTCACTGATGCTTCTTTCTTGTTGAAATCTTTACAGGAAAGTGCTGAAGCCACCAAGACTACGCTGGAACCCATTATCAACCAGTTGGCTACATCAGTCGCTTATGAGCTGAAGTCGTTCGCTTCGCTTCATCAAACCATCTCTGACAACAACTCAGCTTTCAGAACCACCATTGAGGAGCGTCTCTCCAAGCTTCAAGAAGACTTAGCTGCCGAGAACTCTCTCATGGATGCTCTCGCAAGGAAGACTACCGCTCTGAAGGTCAAGAGTACTCAACTCTCCAACTGTCAACAGGAGATTGACTCTCTTCGATCTGAAAGAGAGGTGGTTAAATCGTATGTTTCGGATGTCCACTCTGCTATCTCCAACATCCTTGAAGCACATGACCCAATCATCAATTATTCAGTACGTCGTACCCTTGCAGAGAAGCTCGCTCCCGCCCTTTCTCTACTCAGCAAAATTGAGGGGCTCCTTGATTTCGTGTCCATTCTGAAACAAGGGGGAGAAAAAGACCAAGTATCTCAACCACCTCCTACTTCAGCAACTCACACAACCAAACCTCCTCCAGTAGGTCAAGCCTCCGGTTCTGGTGTGAAAGACAAAGGCAGAAATATTGCTGAGGAGAGTGATGATGATGATAAAGAGACAATTGTCGACTTTCTGAAGCGTCAAGGTCGAGATAAAGAGGCTGACATCAGTGCTCGTGTGGCTAGAGAGGCTGAAGAAGCCAAAAGAAGACAGAAAGAAGCCCACGACCTTCTTGAGAGCAGGAAAACTCTTTTTCCTCCGTGGACTCTTGAGAGGCTGATTAAAGAAGCCATTGACACACCAAGTATCTTGTGGCTGGAACCTGTGATCTCTTTAGATCGTTCTAACACTGTCGGCTCACAGTTCGACATGTCACTACCCGAAAGGCGTTTGTTTTTCATGCCTTTGACAACATTGCAGAGTTCCCTCATCCTCATCCACAGGTTGATCGGGACTTAATCGAATTTTATCTAAAGGCCGCTCAACCCCAATACCAGACTTGGAGCACTCAGAAAATTATCAATGTTCAGGTCCTGAAGCCGTACAGTGAAGGCAACTTCACCAACGTTCGGTTCAAGGTACTAAGGGAATCTGCCAAAGCCGAACATGCCATCTCACTTGCAGATCTTCCCAACCTTAATCCCCATGATTGGATTATCTTGCACAACATCCTTCTTACAAACGAAGTTGAATATGGTCCAATCATCGACCATTTTAAGAGGATGCTTGTATGCTATATCATGGAAGTTGCTTTGATGGATCAGGAGATTGCGAGCGTATTTAAGAAGAAGCCTACCATATCTCCTGTTGGCTCTGCCAGTGATCTCAACATGATGTAGATGGGGAAGATTGACCCAAAGAGAAACTCCGTCATGTTTACCAGGAACGAAGGACAGAAATGCCTTTTCACCTTGGCAGACAAACATCTCTACACCACTGCATGTTTGGAACACATTTTAGGGATCATCCATCTATGCAAGCAGAACACAGCGGATGATATCAAGTACTTTGATGATATGATTCAATGGTACATTCGGTTCAGACAGACTATCCTTGCTCTTATCACACGTCTGTTTGATACCGTAAAGAAGGCTCCCGTTGCTGGCCCAAGCAAGAAGAAGAAGTAGTCTCGCTCCAATTTGACGCAAAGGGGAGATTGTTGGGTCGTATTTTGTGTTGCGTCTATTGGGCTCGTTAGCTAGTCCAATATATATCTTCGGTATGGGCCTGTCCATCCGTGAGTTTTGTAGGGTTTAGTATATATAGATGCTTGCATGCATCCTAGAATGAGGACGATTAGTAACGATTAGAGTATTATTGTTCAGCAGATTTATCGTTCTTGTTTTTGTAACCCTAGAATCCTCTACAGTGGAAGTTCTTAGTCGAGCTCTGCTGAGGATCGAGTAATCTAATCATTCGACACATCTTGATTCATACTTGTGTTTTGTTCACTGTTTTTACGTTCATCACATACCTGTTACAAAGATCTAATCGATCAAAGAGTTAATTGATAACTCATCAATAAGGGTTTTCCACCATTTGTCTAATTCCTTATAACTTTATGAGATTGTTGTTTATTATATTTTCAGATAAAATTCCCAAGTTTTACTAACCTTATTTGATCATTCCGTTACTTGGATTGGGGGTTAGGGTCAAAATTTTGGTGTTTCCTTTTTACTTTCATTTTACACACGCCAACTGTTTGATATAATGTCTGTCTGAAGGTTATACTTTCTTATCACTAGATGTTTAAATGTCCATATATGTAAAGTTCTTTTTTGTTGCAAGAATGAACATAATGACAAGCCCCAAGATTTCTTTGTATGTTTGCTTCATCAAAAGTCAATTGTAAGCACATTGACTTTATTTTATTTTCTTTAGGTCAAAATATAGCTCCAGACTGAAAAAGACAAATTGGAAAACTGTTGAAATTGAAATATTGAATACCTTTCAGATGCTCACTGGAAAACCTATTGTTTATTTAGTAAAATCATTTGTTCTTGAATGTCTATTGTTATGCTCATAATCTGATACTGAATTGTTGGTGCTACAAGATACTTGAAATAACCAATTATGGTTACTGTTAAAACATTACATTCATATTACTTCATGCAAACATAGGAAAAAGTTACAATTTTCGTTCGTGTAGTATTAATGTTTTTTAACTTTCTAAGGGCAAAAGAACAACAAAAGACTGATTAAACCATGGCTTTTAGGAGTTTTTTAGTAATTCATATTACCTATTATAAATCCATCACTGTTTTCTCTATTTGATATGTTAATGTATCTATTTAAGATATGAAATAGCTTTTCTGTGATAAATGTTAACCTTTTATGAAATAAAGATGATCTAAAAGGCATACCCTAAACATTTTGTTGAGAAATAGTGGGAGAAATGGGTAAGTTATGTTACTCAAAACAAGACAGGTGACACAAATGATGGATCATCTTCAGATTATCATGATTTTGCCGGTTCAAATACTCCAAAAAGGCCATCAACCATTGAAAATTCTGAATTTTATTTATGAAGCAACAACTACAAATTCAACCATGGGTATCGAGCTCCATGATATACTGATAGAACACACTATTACATTTTGGTCCCTGAAGAAACTTGGAATCAAATATGTGTATGGTTAGTTTTAGGTTACATTTTGTTCCAAAATTTGTCTCGGTGTGCTGAAATATTATACAAAATAAAGTATTCATAATTTTATTATTAGTTGTCTTACAAGAAATACACATATGTAGGTATGGAGGGGGGCCTAAATTGGATAGAAATTTGATAAGTTGTGGTCAAAGTCATACCGAATTATTTGAAGAAGTATACCCTTTACACTTTCGGCTTCATTTAATCCCAAAAGATGACCAATGTGGCATAAGCATTAGCAAAAAAAAAACTTTATTTTTTTCACATTACAAATAATTCACGCCCATCAGTAAGATCATAAGATTTAAACTGTTATGAGCAGCAAACCATTGGAACACTACACAAAAAAGGATATAACCCTTAATGGTGTCAACATACAAATGGGTCAGTATGATTATTACTATATTCATATCTTTACAGACATTTCATAACATGTTTTACTTGATGTTATTTCTTTTTTTTTTCTGAATACAGATCTTGGTGGAAGCCATTGATACTGGTGGTGTATGTAGAAATGATGTTGAAGAAAACAGGTTTGCTAAAAACAAGTCAACAGGACTTGCAGAGCCTTTTAAAACTAACTATGCAGTTTTTTCTGCAAATAAAGGTGTGCCAAAAAAACAACAATTATGAATTGCCACAACCTAAGACTTTGCTTCTACAATTAAAGAATTGGAAGACAAGATATCAAAGTTGAAAAACTTGAAACAATGGATTTCTGCAGATGTTGAATATGAAAGTTGCAAATACTTTTACGCTTTGTTGTTTCTTTTGGTTATGATTTTTATGACTAAAAATGTAAAATCTTTTATTTGTGTTTACTATAGGAATGCATTGTAAGAACCTTAGATGGAGAATGCAGTTTCTATGACATCATTGGTATAAGGTGTGGGACTTGGTATATTCAAAGGACGGTTCACTGAAAGATGTGACAAGAGTTAAGCAACTTATTTATATCTATTTTTCTATTATATCATCTTACTTTGATGAATATTGTTTTATATTTATATGTTGTAATGAGAAAGTGATGTGGACTTATTTCCCCAGGTCTATGTAGTAAGGCAAAGAGACTGAAAGGAGATTAGTACTATGTGATTACAGTTTCCGTTTGAACTAATGGATTCAATTTCATAATTACTCATTTCTTGGTCATTGTCAAATTGTATGTATATATGAATGATTTATATTCATTAAAAACTATTAATATTACAAAACATGATAACTAAGCCTTTGGATTTTTTTTAACTGAATAAGTTTTTGAGTGTCTTGGTGAAATAGTGGCTAACATAAGTGAAAGCGATGGAATTTTTGTTCTGAAATCTTTGTTAATGTATGATGAACAGCTGACAAATTTTTATTTAGTTTCGAACGGTTTTGTTCTATGTATTACACCTAAAAGTAATATATATATATATATATATATATATATATATATATATATATATATATATATATATATATAAAGTAGCTTACCATTTCCTGCATTTAATCCATACTTGGGCTAAATACAACAATAACACCCTCTGCCCCATGCGAAGCATGGGTTTCCATCTAATTTAAAATGATAAAGTATATCATTAACAATTAGTATAAAATATTCTTTATTTAAATGGATTTAAACTTATAATATTTTATTATTGGAATAGTTTTTTAAATTTATAATTATTTTGGATTTTTATATTTTAAATAAATTTATATTTATGTAAATATTACTAAATATAAAATATAAAATATAAACAACCGTTAATGATATAAATTTAATATTATTAACATATATTTGTATTTATATATTTCAAATAAATAACCAAGTTGTAGGATTTAGAAATGAAAATAAAAAAAATAAAAGGGTGTGTTTGAAAACTTGCATATTAAAGTCCCGAAGACAGAAAATCCGAATACCGAAAATCGTGAATTAGCATACCCAAAAACTAGACCGTTTTTGGGTGTATCGGGTTCGGGTTCGGTCTGGTCCGTTTTCGGGTACTAACCCGGGTTTCGGGATTTTGATTGAATTAGACTTTGGCAGTGTTGTTTACGGTTTTGGTCCGATCCTATTCCGGGCACTAAATTAGGTTTCACATCTTTGTTATTTAAGGTTTCGGGTTTTGTTTGTCATTTTACTCTCTAGTCTTTAACATACTATTTCAAATAATAATCTAACTACGTAACATCCATAATTTGCATCTACGTTGTTTGCATAATTCAACTAAAAAAATACATAAAAAAATATGATTGCAAAGGTAATAAGTAACGTTATATCAATCTAGTTTTTTTTTAAATCGATGTATCATAAAGTTATATGTTACTCAATGTAATATAATGAAATAAATGTAATAAATTTGATGTTAAAAAAAATCTTATTTAGCTTTTATAATAATTAGAGGACGATAACAACAGTAACTTATATCCTTAAAATTCATTTATTTCTATTTGGAAAAGTTATAAATATATGATTAGATTAATGATAAATATTTATAGGTGATATCCATAAAAGGAATTAAGATGGAAATGTTTTAGGGTTCGATCTGGGTTAAATTGTATTTCAGGTACGGTCTGGTCCAAACCCAAAACTCGATTAATGGTAAAAACAAAACTCAAAAACCGGCCAACTAATATGAATATTCGGTCCGGTCTAGGTCTGATTTCAATTTTTTTCTAGTCATGTCCGCTCCAACGGGTTTTATGCTCGTCTCTAATTGAAATCATATAAGTAATAAATATTAGAGGTGTTCGTGGTGCGGTTTAGAGCAAAAACCACAAACCACGCCGCATATGCGCTTTGATTTTTTCGAAAACCACAAACCGCACCGCAAAACATATAAACCGCATTATGCGGTGTGGTGCGGTTTTGCGTGGTGCGGTGCGGTTTATGCGGTTTGAAGACACTCTAATATATCAATTATTAAATACTCATTTGACGCTAAATGAAGTTATATGTGTTATACCATATAATCAAAATTATAAAAAATCTGAAAAATTAGCAAAAATAAGTAAATTGTGTATGATAGTTGTCGCAAACAGAGGTTAAAATAGACGATTATCAATAATTTGAATTAAATAAAAACTTAATTTTAGTTATGAAATCATTTCAAAGTTTCAAACCCATGTCATTTGATAAACTTCGCTTTAACATCTTTCAATATATTTCTTACGTTTGCTTTATATATATATATATATATATATATATATATATATATATATATATATATATATATATATATATATATATATATATATATATATATATATAGTTAGGTTATTTTGTTTTCACTATCTATTGTGTGCATGTATGATTGATTCTGGACCAATCATTTTAGTTATTTTAAAAAAGTAATTAATGCATATTACATGTTGAAGATATAATGGGTATTAATTACATCTTCAGCATTTAATATGCATTAATTAGTTTCTTAAAATAACTAAAATGATTGGTCCATAATAAATAATACATGCACACAATAGATAGTGAAAATATTTGAATATATATATATATATATATATATATATATATATATATATATATATATATATATATATATATATATATATATATATATATATTGTGGTGCGGTTTGAACCATGTTTCATATTTAAAAACCACAAACCGCACCGCTTAGTGCGGTTTGACAAAAAAACCCACAAACCACACCGCAAATGTGTCAAACCGTATTATGCGGTGCGGGCGGTTTATGCGGTTTTATGCACACCCTAATAAATACAATGGATTGATTGTACGAAATGTGACAGAGCTTTGACAATATTTTTAGACTAAATATATATAAAAACTAAAGTGGAAGGGCTATTTCTAACAAAAAAATCAAGGGGGGGCGGGGGGGAATCGACGTAAGCAATGACGAAAAAATCCATAATTGAAGACACATGTCCTTTCAATGTGGAAGGGATTATTATATTTATCATTATGTAAAGTGTCGGTAAAATAATTAGGAGTGTTATTTTATTTATAAAAGTGTCGGTGGGATATTTTTATAAAGTGTCGGTAAGTGTCGATTGTATTATTCGTGATGTAACATAAAGTGTATAACCCTCAATAGTCTAGGGGGCTATAATGTAAATATGTATGTTATATTGCAATCGAAAGATTGCAACAATAATTGTAACCGGCTCTCTTGAGCCTATAAATAGGGCATTTGCCCAAATGAAATAAACAAGCTAAGTTTGAGTATTTAAAACTTGAGTTGATCCCAATTGTCTTCTCTGTTGAAATAGTAGTTCTATTTCTGAATAGCAGAGTCATATCCAAACATATACATATAATCATCTAATCATTCAACACAATCCATCATCAAACTAATCCAACGCATCATTCAGGTATAATATTTTCCTAATCTTTATTAATTCCAACATGTCTTTAATTTTGCCTAAGCAGGCTTCTTCCATGGTACGAATATCAATCAAATTTTTAATTATTATTTATTTTACTATTTGAGTGTAATACACGAATATAACATGCTAATTGTATAAGTGTTAACCTTGTAAATACTACATAGCTCATTAAACAGATATCAGTTTTTATATAGCATCTATGATATTTAACATTTTGAAAGTTGACATGCTAATTTCATCACCTTTTCATTGTTTTAAATAATTTGTTAGTATTTATCACATAATGTAAGCTATTAAATAATCGGAAGTTATTTTTGATAAAATTGACAAAAATCATCTAGAATCGGGTCTGAAAATTTAATTCAGACATTTGTTATTTAATTTGTGTAGGAGGTTTGTTTTAATTTAATTGGACTTAATTAGTTAAGTATTTTAATTTGAACAATTATATATAGTTGTTTTTTTATTTAATCCGCATATAATGACTTAGTGAGTTAAGACTAAAAAGAATACATTAATGTATTAAGAGACTAACCATTCACCTATGCATCATTCTTTTTACCTTCACATTAAAATCAATAAATATTGTAAAAATGGATTATTATTGTCAATATTGTTTTTTGAAATGTAAGCATAAAAATGTCTTTTAATTATATTTACATGATTTATTGGGTCTACAAAATAGGTTTTCTATATATAATAGTTTATCTAAACAAAGATTATTACTAAACACTTACTATTGGATTTAACAACTATTTTAGAATTTGATATCTTATTTATTATAAAACAATTTGAATCCAAGTCACAGAGTTCAAGAGGTTTGGAATTTTCAATATGGGTCCACTTTGACTATATGGATCTTAATATTAAGTTATTAACTAAAATGGTCCTATCGTTGACCATATTTTTCGCATGCATGTGTGAAAATGCAAAAATAAATATTACGTCGTGGACTTAAATTTGTTGGACATATACATTGTCGATTATTTTTTCTTGCTATATATTCTTCTACCCAATGAAATGGTGATACGTGTAACATTTAATGTTTATTTAATGATATTTTAGGATACTAATATAACACATGTCATCATTAAAATGGGTAGGAGAATTGGTAGGATTAAAAGGTAGGAGGATATTTAATTTCTCTTTAAAGAGTTGAAACAATGCAACATAATCTATTTCATAAACCGATGAGAAGAATTAATTAAAGAAGCAAAACATTGTTGCATATATAATCATCTTATAAGTGTCATGATTAAAGTAACCGGTTTCCAGTCACGTTGTTGCATATTACAGATCTAGATGATACATGGTTAAATATTCGGTTTAGTTGATTTATTATTGATGTAATGATTAAACTTACTAGACAATATATAAATGGGAGATTCAAGTCTATAACTTGTAGTAGACATTTTAAGTAAACGTCTCATATGGACCACCATATCTAGGCCCATTTATAACATCCCCTTTTCAAGATACTCATCCATTGGATAAATTAAATTACCTTCTATTTTTTAATGCCTATAATTATTCTTACCTATTAAAATTATGACAAATCATTATTCAATTTAATTTTATTTGATATATATTTCTAATATAGCTTTAATGAGTTAGTTAAAAAAATATGGAAAGATAACACTTGTCATAATTTGATTGTGTAGGAACATTTATAGGCATAAAAAGTAGGAATCAATTTAATTTCTCTAGATTAATTATTGTATTTGTTGTTGAAGTATAGCATATTTCGTTTACAAAAATAACCATAAAGGCATAAACCATATATATTGAGAGAAAAAAAAATGAAAAGTTGGTAGTATAAGACAAACATTTATCCCACAATTTTAATATCCAACAGTTTTTTTAGGAAAAAATAAAAAATAAATAAACATTAGCCATTAGCCATTAGATTTTTAGATATTACTGGGCCCAATCAAACATAGATATTTAAAAGCCCATATATGTGTCCAGTGGGTTGGCCCATTTTATCACATCAGTATGATAATATCATGAAACGAATTTGTTTTAATTTTATATTTTTAGATTAATGTATTCAAATGTTATTACTAATTATAAAATGTAGAAGAACTGAATGCATCAATTAGTTGAACTAGTATTTGTGTGATCCAACCGGCTATAGATTTTTGTTGAGCTTTTTTATTTATTATTCATGGTACACAAAAATATAAAGTATTATGAACTAGTTGAGATCTATTCGTAAATACGTAAAGAAAGTATCACAATAAATAGACAGTGTTAGGCTTTGCGGAGTGACCACGGTTTGTGCCACCTCAGCCGCGCACACCGCCCCTGACTGCGGTCTCCTGCGATTTAGGCCACGGTGTGGCGAGTAAAGGCCGCGTCACATGATTGGTTGTTGATTCCTTTGACCGTTGAACGGTCCTTTGAGCATAATTTTTTTTCTTTCCTTTTTCCTTTTTCCTTTCTTTCCTATATATACACATAAATTTCATTTGTTTTTCAAACAAAACAAACTCTTCTCTCTCTAATTTATTAAAAAAAATCATCAATCTCTCTCAAAAATGTCATCTTCTTCATCTTCCAAAGAATTTCAAGTTATTTTTTATGTCGTTGTTGCGTGTGCTCAAATGGCGGAACAAACATACGATACTTTATGCAATAACGCAACTGAAATTCTCAACGAAGAACACGAAGATATATTTTCAGAAATCGTGAAGAAGCCAACTAACGTTTGGTACAAGGCTATTTTCAAGAGAATGTCACTTATCAAGTATATTGTTTTCATAGGCGCTTCAGAATGTTCAAAGGTTTATACGAACGTATAGTTGAAGATGTAACGAAGGAGTGCAATTTTTTTCAACAACGCTATGATGCTAGAGGTACACTTGGTTTCACTCCCTTATAAAAATACACGGCCGCGCTTCGTCAGTTAGCATATGGCATTCCACCTGATGCGTTAGACGAAAGTTTTAGGATGTCTGCTAGGACCGCACGAGACAGGCTCCATTATTTCTGCAAAATTGTGATTCAGTTTTGTGGTCCAAAATATTTACGTAAGTCTACACCTAATGACATCTTGCAATTGCAAGCCCATCATGCTAATGTGCATGGGTTTCCTGGATTGTTAGGAAGCTTAGATTGTCTCCATTAGGCATGGGAAAATTGCTCTACGTCATATCATGTGCAATTTACCCGAGGTGATCATGGTCACCCAACGGTCATACTTGAAGCAGTTGCATCACAAGATCTGTGGATTTGACATGCTTTTTTTGGTTCCCCTAGTTCGATTAACGACATCAATGTTCTTAACCTTTCACCTATATTTAACAACATATATGATGGATCTGCACCAGATTCTTCTTTTGAAGTGCGTGAAACGTCATATAAGTACGGTTATTATCTGGTCGATGGAATATATCCTGAGTATGTGTTGTTTGTTAAATCGTTTACGTGTCCACGTGATTCTAGACGAAAAAAATTCAAGAGAGCTCAAGAAAGAGCTAGGAAGGATGTTGAGCGGGCTTTTGGAGCTTTGAAGAAACGGTAGTTCATATTGAAAAAACCAGCAGTTAATTTAGGCGAGGAAAAACTTCAAGAAATCATGTATACATGTCTAATACTACATATTGAAGACGAAGGAAGAACGATATGTGCGTTTGACGAGGAATAAACCATACCAGAGACACAATCAATAGAAATTGGTGGCGAAGAGTATATGAACAGGGGAGCAGAGATATGTTGCACTGAAATATTTCACAATCTTCGCAATGACTTAGTGGAACACATTTACGGGGTTCAAAACATTAACCTTGATTTTGATCCACCGGATGACTCCGAAGATGAGTTCTCGGAGAACGGTTTTATGTAGTTTGCTTTAGTTATTTTATTTGTGTTTTTTTTAAGTTTCTAAGATTATTTTAATGTCATGTGTGTTTTTTTTCTTTTTGTAATGCAATGTAATGTTTTTTGAATTTTCAATGTAATGTTTTTTTGAATTTTCAAGTAATGAAAAATAATGTTTTTTATTAAAAAAAATAAGTTTTATTAAATTAAAATACTTAAATAAATAAATAAAAGTGTGGCGCCACTCCCTTGGTGTGGCAAGAAACCACACTTGTGTGGTAAAAAATGACGTGGCGCACATGTGGCGGTCAATGGAGTGCGGTTTCGGTGACACCATTCCCTTCAGCCTTAATGCATATAAGCAAAATAATAAAATTAAAAGAAAAAAAATCGAGTCAAATTAAAAGTAGATGAGATAGCATTGGTTCATGCCTATATTTGAAAGTCAAAAAATATGTAAAATGAAAAAATAAACAAATAACATACAACCAAAGAGGGTTAATTGGTGTTTTTTATTTATCAGGAATCATAAAAACTGATAGTTTATTTTATTTACTTATTTTTATAGTTTATTTTAGAATTTTTAGATGTTTTATTATTAATGCATTGTATATTCTTTATTTTCTTTATTATGGATCGTACCGGGTGCTTTTTATTTTGCATAAGGTATTTTGCAAGTTTTCGGTGTTCGTTGCGGCTGCAGTTTGATTGGATTTGGGCTTAGTGGGCTTTCTGATGCATTATTGAGCTTGGCGGATCCACCAAATAAGATTTGGGCTTAAAAAGCTAAAGGTTTGGATGAAGTGGGCTTGTCAAGATGGATATTGGACTTTTATTTTGGGCTTGGAGCATCCATATTTGAAGCTAAATGATGATTGGTTGGTTTAAATCACATGGATATGGAGGGGACCAAAGGAATCTTTGGTAGTGGAAGGGTGGAGTGAAGGAATGAGAGCCAATAGCACTACAGCAACACTTGCGCGGGTGGAATTTTCGTCGCACGGGTACCCGCGTAACTACCCAGTTTGGGCATTTTGGTCATTTGGCACACCATAACCTGGGGGGATCAGATCTATCAGCCACATTCTCGATTTTTCACCATTAGAGACCTGTAGGAGGCGATTTTGGAGCTTGAAGACTCATTTCCTTTCATCTTTCCAAGATATTGGTAGTTTCTTTATGCAGTTAGACTTTTGTGATTGTTTTTCTATTGCCATGAGTGGCTAAACTCTCTATATTGGTTAACTTTGGTTAAAACCTTTGAATTCTTGTGGGTTTTTGAAGGATTCATGCTAGATTATCAATTATCTTATGTTTATGGTTTTAGATCATATTTCTTATGCTTGTTTATGCTTTGATCATGAGCTTGGCACTTGAATGAGCAATTGTGACAACTGTCAATTTCCGGTCAAGTCAAAGTCAACTAAAGTCAACAAGTCAAACCAGTCGACTCAATTAACCCTTGTGTACTAGGGCTTACGTTAGGTAATTACTATACAACTCGCTACACTAATGAGAAATCATCAATTGAAAAGTTCGTATATCTAGATTTCCTTAACCTAAAACTATAGTAAGTAACGAACCAAATCGATAAAACAATGTTGCATACTCATCAGGAGTGTGTAAGACCCTTAAACATGGCTTAACGGGGTTGTCAGACCTTGCGTTGCAAATCCAGACACTCAAAAAGGTCACAAACGAAACCTCTCCCAATCTCTTTTACTCTATCTCTCTATATTTAGAATCTCTCCCAAATCTCTTTAAGTATGTGAAATCTCTCTCAAAAGTTCCTTTAACTTTTTATAGTCTTTAGGGTCATCCCGACCCTTAACCGGGTCAAAAACCGCTTAAAACGGGGTAAAAACGGGTGAAATGGCCTTAAGGAACCGAAACCTCCTCTTAAGAAGCGAACCCTCTTAGGGCCGAAGGTCCCCTATAGGGACCGAACCCTGCTGGACCGAACCTCCTCTCGGTCTATTTCGCTTCTCGCCTCGCCTAGTTTCGCTTCTGACAAGCTCGCGCCTGACAAGCTCGCCTTCTGTTCCAGCCTTCTCAGGGCCGAACCCTCGCACCTTCGGTCCCATGCGAGAGGCTTCGCAGACTTCACCTTTTCTTCCCGGTTTTCGACTAGTTTTGCATTTTAAGCCCGTTTTTTTATCATTTTAACGCGGGATTTTCATCCAAAATTATATTTTAACATAAAAGACCCCATATTTATTAAATAATCACGTTTTGGGGGATAAATCTTGTCCAAGAAGAGTGGGTGAAGTACAAGAGGTGGAGTGTTGACTTTTCTTTGTTTTATGACACAAGCAACCACCACACCCACTCCATGACTAACCCACACACCTCCCCACCATACCTTGTCACTTCCTTGTACCTTTTCCCTCTCTCACAAGTTATTCCCACGTTCTTAAAGCTGGACACTCATCCTCTCTCCTCATTCTCACTCACTTGCTCTCATTTCACCAAAGATCAAACTCAACATTTCTCTCTAACTTTCTCCCTCAATTTCGGGATTACAAGGTTGATCATCAAGCTCTCTTACACTCTTGGTAAGTATAATTCATCCTCCTTGTGATGATTACACTTCATTCTACTCCAATCATAGATTTCTTACACAAATACCATCACATTGGTGTTAGAATCTCGAATCTTCAAGGCAATCTTCTTAGTGTTCTTGAGTTGAACACTCCTTTTCTTCAACATCCATCCACTGAAGTCACACAAGGTGAGTTCATACCCATACATTTTCATGTTTTCTTAAGTTTTTAGGGGGGAATACAAGTTAAAACACCAAGAACACAACTAAACTTTTTCAACAGCTTTCATCAAGAAAGTTTAACTCTATTCACGGACTGTTTTGGTCAACTTAAACATTTTAGTTTTCAAAATTGTATTAGATTCAAATATTTCAGGTTTATACCTTTAAAATGACTACTTGCACATCTCCTTACGATTTTTCGATGATTTATGGTGATTTTTACAAAACAGCCTATCATTTCAAGAACAAATCCAGACCAGTCTGTGACTACGGATATTTTCACACAAGTTAAAGAGCACTAAAAATCATAATAAAATTTATGAACAAACTAGACTCATTTTCCAAACTCTCAGAATTTACAAATTCTGATTTGGACCTTTGATGATTTCTATGAATTTTCTAAAAACATAATAGAAATGGTAATACTTAAAAAATGTTTTCAATTTCATTTGCACCTTGTAACTTGTTGAGCAAGGTGTGTACCTTCATGTGATGATATTTTATTTCCATATATGTCATTTTGTCTTGTTATATAGACATACATCAGAAAACAAATGGATTCTTACCTTCATAAGTATGGTAAATATATAAATGGTATTACAAGGTTATATCCTTTGAAATACAAACATTGGTAAACTATGACAAGTATAGTTTATGCTCACTACCCCAACAATTATTTGATAAACTATAATAGGTATAGTTTTTGATTCATTTACATAATAAACACATTACTAAAGGTATTACATATACAAAAGGGTTACTACCACTACGAGTAATTATGATAAACTATAATAAGTATAGTTAAGTCTATTATACCCCCACAAATGAATATGCTAATTATAATCGGTACAGTTAGGGAGTATATACATTACAAACAATGTGATATACTATAATAGGTATATTTTATGTTTCATCTACACTACGAACTCATTACAAGAAGGGATTCACTATCACCACCACTTTTGATAAGCTATAATATGCATAGTTCATGTTCACTACCACTATCGCCATTTAATGAACTGTGATATGTATGGTTTATGCTCACCATCACCATCACATTTGATAAACTATAATATGCATAGTTCATGTTCGCTACCACTATCACTATTCGATGAACTATGATATGTATAGTTTATGTTCACTGTCATTACTATTATTTCATACACTACACTAGGATTTGGTTTCGGTCTTTGGTTTTAAGACTACATTCTATCTAGAATTGTTAGTTTTTAGCTATAATTTCTAAGTGTATATGCTAGAGTTATATTGAATCTAGTCGTGATTGACTTAGAATTGGTGGGTCCACTTTATTTCCTGTTCCTTGTTTGGTTGTGGGCCTAGGGCAGACCCATTACATTCGACGTTTTATCTAACTTTAATTTTATATAACTTATATATACTTGGAGACTATAGAAGGAAACTATAGAGAATTCTAGGATGCACTATTTCATAACATAGAAACTTTCAATTCACTCTTTAAGGAAAATATCGGATTTTCTGGAACAACCTACAAGGAAAACAGTTTATTTCTCAATTAAAACTCTTATGAACTCACCAACCTTTGTGTTGACACTTTTTCAAACAACTTGTATTCTCAGGAAATCGCTAAACAGGCAATCATCTGCTTTCGAGGACGGGGCGCTAAGCCGTTAAATTCAAAACTTATTTTGTCATCATGATGTAATTGATTTTGAAACATGTAAACTTACTCTATGATGTAACTCTTTCAATTATATTGATGATGGTTGTGTTTGCTTTCTTCACTATTACATTCGTTGTTATGATACTATACATGAAGTCATCCACCCCCGAACGTTTCCGCCATTCTGGTTTAGGGGTGTGACAACAATTGTTAGTTTATTTCTTTGGTTTTGCATTGAATCATCGAATTAACTTAGAACAAGGGCTTTATGATGGTAAAAATCATCTCTAGTTTATGAATCATAACTCCTTTATGGATGTGTAAGTATTGACATCCTCTAGGAATTGGGGATTTTTTCTTTCTTAAGGCTAATTAACTTTTTGGGTTCAATTGCTTCAATTAAACCCTTGATCTTGATTAAGAAGGTGTGTTGTGGGCTTCCCCAACCTCCATACTACCAAAGAGGAATCTTGGCATATCATGTTTCATGATTGCTATAACCAATTTGGGATGAACGATAAGCTTCATGTTGAATCCTAATGATAAACACACAAATGTTCATTGTGTTGAATTGCCTTAGTTAACCAACTATCTCCAATATTTAAGCATCTCACTGTCTTTCTTAATTGCAAGTTTTTAGTTATTCAAGTCTTTTAGTTTTCAAGTAATCAAACACCCCCTTGTAGTTTAATTGTAGTTAGTTAGTCTATTTACAATAGTTCTTTTGGATTGCATTGGTGATTGAATACAACCATTTCCCCGAGGATCGATACCCATTTTTACCATTATATTATGTTTTATTTGCAAAAAAAGGGTGTAATTTGCTTGGTGGACTTGACATCCCATCAAGTTTTGGCGCCATTGTCGGGGAAATTGGTTATTGTTATTTGATTGTTTATGCCTAGTTCTACAAGAACCGGTGAACTACTCTACAATTCGGAAATTGAAAAAGAAGCAAAAAGATTGAAAAAGCTAGCAAAACAAGCAAAGCAACAACAACTTGTTCAACTTCTTCCTCATATCCACTAATCAACATAGAAGATCAAGTTCATACTTCAAGTGATACCGACACCGAGCCGAATTCTCCAATTGTTGGTCAATCCTTTGAAGACATTCCATTTGAAAACTACATAGCCATGAACCAAACTCCAACTCATAATCCCAACCCAAACCCAAATAATCAAGATGCTAATACCCCACCCCATCAACCAAGACAACAACCACAAGAACCTCTCATTGATATGCCACCTTGGAATCAAGCCCCTCCTCAAAACCAACCCAATTATCAACCACCACTACAACCACAAAACCAACACTTCCACCAAAACAACCAACCTCAAAACAATGCTTTTCAAGTTCAACAAGTACATTACCCAAACCAACCCAATTACCAACACCCTCCAATGTACCAAAACCCAATGTACCCACAACAACAACCTCTCTACAACCAATACCCTAACTACCAACCTTATCCACCACTAATCTAAAATCCCCAACAATACCCATATCCACCTTACCAATAACCACCCAATTACATGCAACAATATCCCAACAACCCCAATCCACCCAATCCCCCTCAAGAGTTGACACTTAGACAAATGATGGAAACGGATGTTACTCATACACCTCTTGCTATTGTTTATCTTGTAAACCGCCGAGGAATTGAATTGAAGTCAAGTTTCATACATCAACTTACCAAGTTCCATGGATTGGATAGAGATGATCCTCAAAAGCATTTGAAGTCATTTCATATGATATGTGTTAGCATGTTGCCCGAAAATGTGACATTGGATGATTTCAAGCTAACCGCCTTCCCGCTCACCTTGGAAGATAAAGCTAGAGAGTGGTTATTCAACTTACCATCAGGATCTATTAACACACGGGAAGAATTACTCAAAGCCTTCAATAGCAAGTTCTATCCCACATCCCGGATATCAAGCCAAAGAAGTGACATTTTGGGGATTCGTCAAGGGGAGAACGAGACATTTCATGATTTTTAGGAGCGATTCAACAACTTATGTACAAGTTATCCTCAACACAACATACCCGAACAACTACTTCTTCAATAATTTTATGAGGGTATGAATGAAAAAGATCGAAGGATGATTGATGCTTCAAGTGGTGGTGACATCATCAACAAGACACCTCACGAAATCCGATCACTTTTTGACACCATTTCTCAAAATCAAAGGAACTTTGGGACTCGAAATGAAATGAAGAGAAGTTCTACACAAGTTTTTGGTGAAGTTAGCAACACTCTACACTTGGAATCAAAGCTCTTAGATTTGACTAATGTGTTAAGTCAAATGGTGGTGGGAAGTGGTCAACAATTGATGGTATGCGATATTTGTGCAATGAAGGGGCATTATACAGATAAGTGTCCCTCACTTGGTAATGAACCGGAAGATGTGAATGCAATGGGAGGATATCAAGGTCAACCAAGACCCACGGGATTTCAAAACAATTTCAACCCCAATTGGAGGAATAACCCAAGCAACCCATACCCACCAAAGCAAAATCCACCAAACATTTTGATGAGACCTCAACATCCACAATACCCCTCCCAAAAACCTCCATATCCACAAACTTCTTTTAACCCTCCAAATTACCAACAACCTCCACAACAAGGCCAATCAAGTGGTAACCATCAAATGATCATTCAAGAACTCGTTACTTCTCTTGCTCAAAGCCAAAGCCAATTTCAACAAGAGACCAATAACACCTTCTCAAACATTTAAGCACAAATCGGAGACTTGGTTACCGCTCTCAACAAGATGGAACAAAGGGGAAAACTTCCATCTCAAACCGAGAAGAATCCCAATGTGAGTGCAATAACTTTGAGAAGTGGGCAATAACTTTGAGAAGTGGGAAAACACTTGGAGAAAGCAACCCTAAAAGAGTTTCAAGAGAAGAAGAAGATGAGGTCATCATTGTTGAACCTTCAAAAGTTGTAGCTCCCCCAAAGGAACCGGTTGTGCCAAACTTTGATCAACCTGAATCTTCCAATAAACCCATCAAACCATTGGTCATACCACCACCTTTTCCATCTCGGTTGGCTTCTTCAAAGAAACAAGCGGAAGAAAAAGAATTTCTTGAGACTTTCCGCAAAGTTCAAATCAACATTTCACTGTTGGATGCCATAAAGCAAATTCCGTGTTATGCCAAATTTCTTAAGGATTTGTGAACCAATAAGAGGAAGTTAAAGGCAATTGAAAAGATCCAAGTTAATGCAAATGTGTCCGTGGTTATCCAAGAGAAATTACCACCTAAATGCAAGGACCCGGGAATGTTTTCAATTCCTTGCACCATTGGTGATTTGCATGTCGAAAGTGCAATGCTAGATCTTGGAGCCTCAATCAATGTCATGCCATACTCAGTTTTTCAATCTCTCAATGTTGGACCTTTGGAAGAAACCGGAGTCATCATTCAATTAGCGGGCAAGTCAAGTGTATTTCCAAGGGGCGTGTTGGAAGATGTACTAGTGCAGGTCAATCAACTAGTATTTCCCGCGGACTTCTATGTCATTGACCTTGAAGAGAAACCCCCTTCCAAGTCTTCCATGATCCTTCTTGGAAGACCTTTCATGAATACCACTCATACGATAATCGATGTCCATAATGGGAAGATCACCATGGAGTTCGATGGAGAGACCATTCACTTCAACATCTTTGAAGCAATGAGGTATCCTAGCAATATTTCTCCATTGTATCGAGTCGATGTGATTGAACCAATCACCCAAGAACTATTCGAGTTATCACATGGAGATATTTTGAAGATGGTGCTCAAATTGAGTCTTGATTATGAAAGTTTGAAGCAAACATTGAATATGTACGTATTGGACTCCGAAGATGAAGAGATTGTGAAGAATTTAGAAGTTACCAATTCCACAAAGAAGGATGTTTCTCAAGTTTCCTTATCTTATTCTCCAAACAAAATGCCCCCTTCCATAATCCAACCACCCACACTTGAATTGAAAGTCCTGCCTAGCCATTTGAAGTATGTTTATCTAGGTCAAGATGAAACTCTTACGGTGATTATCTCCTCTCAATTGAAAGACTTTGAAGAAGATCAATTGGTTGAAGTCTTGAAAGAACATAACGAGGCAATGGGATGGACAATAACGGACATTAAAGGGATAAGTCCTAATGTATGCACTCTTAAGATCCTCATGGAAGATGATTGTAAACCTAGAAGAGAAGCTCAACGACAATTTAAATCCCCCATGATGGACATTGTTAAGAAAGAAATAATCAAACTCCTTGATGCGGATATGATTTACCCGATTTCCAACTCCAAATGGGTTAGTCCGATCCAAGTGGTTCCCAAGAAAATGAGAATCACGGTTGTTGAGAATAACAAGGAGTAATGGTACCCACTCGAGTTCAAAATGGATGGAGTGTTTGCATCGATTATAGAAAGTTAAATTCAAGCACACGAAAAGATCGTTTCCCTCTTCCTTTCATCGACCAAATGCTCGAGAGATTGGCGGGAAAATCACATTATTGTTGCCTCGATGGATACTCGAGTTTTCATCAAATACCCGTTGCCCCCGAAGATCAAGATAAGACGACCTTACATGCCCCTTTGGCACGTTTGCCTACAAGCAGATGCCATTTGGATTATGCTATGCCCCCGCCACATTCCAAAGATGCATGGTGAGCATTTTCTCTGAGTATGTTGAGAATATAATCGAAGTATTCATGGACGACTTCGCAGTGTATGGCAATTCGTTTGACGAATGCTTGGATAATCTTAAGAAGATTTTGAAAATGTGCATTGAGAAAAAGTCGGTGTTAAACTTTGAGAAGTGTCACTTTATGGTCAATCAAGGCATCATCTTGGGTCACATTGTTTCCAAAAAGGGAATTGAAGTTGATAAAGCCAAAATTGATGTCATCCAAACCCTTCCTTACCCAACATGTGTTAGAGAAGTGCGATCTCTCTTGGGCCATGCAGGATTCTATAGAAGATTTATTAAAGATTTCTTGAAGATCACGTGACCGATGTGTCTCCTTCTCCAAAAGGATGTTGATTTTGACTTCAATGTTGCATGCCAAGAAGCCTTTGACAAACTCAAAGACTTGCTCACATCCGCTCCAATAATCCAACCTCCAAATTGGGAACTTCCTTTTGAAATTATGTATGATGCAAGCAATTTTGCTATTGGAGCGGTTTTAAGTCAAAAGGAAGGCAAAGCATCACATGTTATCTACTACGCCTCCAAAACCTTGGATAATGCTCAAGCTAATTACTCCACCACCGAGAAGGAACTTGTAGCTATTGTATTTGCATTGGAGAAATTTCGGCAATACCTTCTCAGGACAAAAGTGATTGTGTACTCCGACCATGCCGCCTTGAAATATCTCATGACCAAGAAAGATGCCAAGCCACGGTTGATTCGGTGGATTATTCTCTTACAAGAATTCGATCTTGAGATAAAGGACAAAAGTGGTACCGAAAACCTAGTTAAGAATCACTTAAGTTCGTTGAATATCGGTGATTCTTCTTCTCCCATCCTTGATGAATTCCCAGATGAACACCTCCTCTACATTTCAGACACTATACCATGGTATGCGGATCTTGTGAATTACTTGGTTACGAAATAAATTCCCCCCGTATTTACCAAGCATCAAAAGGCCAAGTTGAAGAGTGATTCCAAATATTACGTATGGGACGACCCTTACCTTTGGAAACATTGTCCGGATCAACTAATACAGAGGTGTGTTCACCAAAATGAGGTCAAATCTATCTTGAAGTTTTGCCATGAGTATGCATGCGGAAGACATTTTGGTCAAAACAAAAACCATGCAAAAGGTGCTCGAATGTGGACTCTATTGGCCCACAATGTCAAGAGATACTTATCTATTTTGCAAGAGTTGTGATAGATGTCAAAGAATGGGCACCATATCCATGAAGAACGAAATGATTCAAAGCCCTATTCTCATTTGTGAAATCTTTGATGTATGGGGAATTGACTTCATGGGCCCATTCCCCGTTTCTTTTGGTTATACTTATATTCTCTTAGTGATTGATTACGTCTCCAAGTGGGTTGAATCAAAGACTACAAGGTATGATGATTCCAAAACTGTAATTGACTTCTTGAAGTCAAACATTTTTGCAAGATATGGTGTACCACGAGCCTTGGAAAGTGATAGGGGCACTCATTTTTGCAACAAAATGATAGAAGCCATGATGAAGAGATATGGTGTCACACATCGGATATCAACCGCTTATCATCCGCAAACAAATGGCCAAGCCGAAGTGTAAAATCGAGAAGTCAAACAAATTCTTGAAAAGACGGTCAACACTACACGAAAAAATTGGAGCTTAAAGTTAGAAGATGCATTGTGGGCGTATCGAACCGCCTACAAACCTCTAATTGGTATGTCTCCCTTCCGCCTCGTCTATGGAAAGTCTTGTCATTTACTGGTGGAATTAGAACACAAGGCATATTGGGCAGTTAAAAAGTGCAATTTCAATCTTGAAGAAAGTGGAAAGTACCGAAAAATGCAACTTCAAGAAATATAAGAGTTGAGGAACGAGTCTTATGAAAATGAAAGCATCTACAAAGATAAGACGAAAGCGTTTCATGACAAGCACATCACTCGTAAGCATTTTATTCCGGGGCAAAAAGTTCTCCTTTATCATTCACGCTTAAAGTTATTCCTGGAAAGTTGCGATCTCGATGGCACGAACCTTTATTGTTATAAAAGTGTTTGATCATGGTGCAGTTGAAATTAAAAGTTTGGAAACAAATCAAATATTCAAAGTGAATGGTAATCGCTTGAAACCATTTTATGAAGGCTTTGACACGGGAGAATTTGAAAACATAACATTGGAAAATCCGAATTACAAAGGTTGATGGAAGCGGAGCTATGTCTTGGCAAAGACGTTAAACAAATGCATTGTAAATAAATAATATCCGCTTAAAGTTTTGGGTAATTCTAAGCTTGAAGTTGGCCTAAAATTAAGCATATTGAAGTCCAGCAATGATCTTGGTGAAGTTTGAAAAATGCCAAAAATCTGCACTTTGCACGGGTACCCGTGCAGCCGTTGCGCGACCGACCCACAGCCGCACAAATCCGAGTCCAAATTACCCCCACATGGGATGCAATCTGTGATGTGCGCGCGGCTGAAGCCCACCCGTGCAGGCTCTGCGCGACCTGAATATCCACCCTCGCAACCACTTGCGCGGCCAGCCTTCACCCTCGTAATCACTTGCACGACCAAGACCAACTTATCACTTCCCTTGCCCGACCATTATACCAGCACATACTATCCATATACGACCCACACCCCGCCCTTAACCGCATTTGGCCCACCCAACTACCCGATCCATACCTGGCGTGACCCAAAACTGGACTCGACCCATTCATACCACTAACCTTATACCCCATTAACCCGTCGGACCCCCCCCCCCTTCCCCCCTTGTGCCTCCCGTCTTCAAACGAACAATAGCCACAACGACTCCATCACCTCGCCGCCTGCTGCCGCATCTAGTCAACACCGCCGATCGGTGCTGCCAAACCCGCCACCGCGTTGCCATTCCCCACCCTCATCTGTAACGACCTAATTTTCACGTCCAAAAATTTCGTTATAAAACATTACATAAAAGCATTAATAGTTAAAACATTGTTTGATTAAACCATTTCACATCGAAAACCAAATTGAAAGCCACAACATTCGATCAATCAAATATCAGAGTATCAATCCCAGAATAAACTCATAACTGCGGAAACAAGAGAGTGTGTGTGTGTGTGACATGCTGCTACCGCGCTGGCTCCTTTCCCTTAGCTGAGGAGGTACCTGAAACCAAAACTGAAAACCGTAAGCACGAAGCTTAGTGAGTTCCCCCACTGTACCACATACCATATAATCTCATAACATACACATATTGTCAGGCATATCTGGGTGCCCGACCTACCCCCTTCGGCCCTCTCGACCGGATATTCCCTAGCGTATCTGGGCGCTGGCCTCCCCTTCGGTCCTCTCGACCGGATACTGCCTAGCATATCTGGGTGCTGGCCTCCCCTTCGGTCCTCTCGACCGGATACTGGGGAACTATTTATTCCCTCTACTACTACTACATAACATGTATCACAATATCATAATCTATCTAACATGGCTGGGTATGACTACCCCTTCGGCCCTACCGATCGGATACCTCAGGGACTATCTCCCCCTACTGTCACTCGCACATAGCATCATATCATACTAGCACATAAACACAACACAGGTAGTAGTAATCCCTAGATGAATATCACAAAGACAATCATCTACATACAACTCCTATTGGTGGGCCGACATTGTGGCCGTAGACCCACCGCTACTGGAAGGTAACTCACCTCGAAGTAGCTGTTGATCTGATCGGGAACTGACTGTCTACTGCTGTTGTTGCTGCTCCGGAAATCCTCCAGCTGCAATTCCCACAACATACTCAATCAAACACTGCTAACTGTCCTTTGGGTAAAATGACCATTTTACCCCTGATCATGCCCTAAGTCAAAGTCAGAGTCAACTTTCAGTTGACCCGACTCGCCGAGTTGGCTTTCCAATTCGTCGAGTCCCTACCCAAACGATTGTCCTGAATCCCGTTTCTACTCGTCGAGTTAGGCGACGACTCGACGAGTTCTCCTTCTAAACTGATATTCAAGTCCTTCATCCTACTCGCTAAGTTGTATGAACAACTCGTCGAGTTCATCTTCATCCGATGAACACTTATGTTAAGACTCGCCGAATTGTATGAACAGCTCGCCGAGTCTACCTTCATCCGAATAACACTTATGCTGCGACTCGCCGAGTTGTATGAACAACTCGCCGAGTCTGTTCTTGATCTAAGGAGATTGCCTTGAACTCGCCGAGTCAGGGCATTGACTCGCCGAGTTCCTCCATAGATGAGTTCAACTTCCGATTCACTGAGTCACACCCCATGACTCACTGCTCACTCGACACTACGAAAAGGGGACAAACTCGGAGACTCGCGAACCGACTCGCCGAGTCAGATGAACGACTCGCCGAGTCGTTACCATGCAATTACTATATGGTCGATTCTGCTTGAATCCAGTCCATGCCATTTACAGATCTGGGTTCCTAGAGCATGAATGACACGTAAAGTTTCCAACTTTACGTGTAGATACTCACCAATGAGGGATTTAGGGCTCAAAATGCCTCAAAAGGGTAGATCTAGGGTGAACAAGCAACATGGGTCCATAAAGGTAACAGATCTGAGCTCCTGAAGCTCAATCTTGCCTAGATCTAGAGGCCAATCAACTTATTACGACTTATATTGCACATACAAGCTTGGGGATTGGCTCAAGAAGGACTTAAATGAACTAATAAGCATAGAAACATGGGGAAAACGGGTTATACCTCAAAGGAACTGCTGAGAGAGCACAAAGATGCTTGGATTCCTTCCCTTCCTCTTGATCTACTTCCCTTATGCCTCAAAACCTTCAAGATCACACAACAATTGCTTCAAACTCTAAATGAGCAACTTAGAACGAGGGTTGGAAGCTCTGGGGGGTGAATAGGGGCTGGCTTGGGCAGATATGTTGTTTAAATAGGGTGCAAACCCCTGAAACTTAGGGTTTCACCCAACAGTTGTGACTCGTCGAGTCCAGGATATGGACTCGCCGAGTCGCCAACTTAAACGTGTCCCGGGTCCCGCATCTACTCGGCGAGTCGGACCTATGACTCGCCGAGTCCAAGGCTAAAAGAAGAGAAATACTCAAATAAGATTTACGTACCAGGAACCAGGTGCTACATCATCTCCCCAGCCGACCGCCACCACTCATTTTGACCAAAAATTTCAAAAATTTTGTTTCTCATTGGAGTTTCAAAAGATTCAATCTTGCAGGTCACATTTAAACTTAGGGTACGATTTTAGCGGATTTCTTTTCGGGTTTCGACACTCAAAATTGGTACATTTCTTTTAATCCTTTTGCATTCAATTTCTAACTTTAGGTTGATTAGAATTAGACTTAGTTTGCTTTGAATTGATTGGATTGCATTGAATTGTACCAAATTACAAGTTTGGAATATTTGCCCGATTTATATTATTGTTATTTAAATTGATTGGATTGGTGTGAGGCGAGTGTGAGGGATAATTTTGGCCATTTTTTTTGTTTGTTAGGTTATATTGACAGGTGCAATGGCAAGGGACAAAACCATTCACGCAACTCATGGTTCTTCCCGTGAGTCTTCATCCTTGCGATCCATAAAAAAGTGTCAACTGAGAATACCAATCGTGAGGGTAACCTTGTCCTCACTAGCGCGCAAATCAAACAATTCAAGTCAAACCTCAAAAAATGTGCAATTCGAGCCACCAAAATTCCATGACGCACCTTGGACTTGACGATTGCCTGCAACAAATGTTCTTCAACATCGGTTGGCACGAGTTCCTCGCTCTTTCCGCGTGCACGTACAAACAACCCACACTAGAGTTTCTTTCCACTTATGCACAGGATGACACGACGGGGGTGTTCACATTTAAACTCCAGGGTCGGCAACACTGACTCACATGCGACACCCTCAACACTATCATGGGCACATATGATAGCCACAACACCGACATCTATAGTTATCAGTGGACTCAATTCAAGAGCTTGCCCAAAGTAGAGTTTTGGACTCAAATCACAAGTCTTCCAAACTTCAGTCCAAGTCGACAAAAAGATCCTTACATCATCCATCCTTGTTAGAGAATTGTCCACCGGATCTTCTCAACTTCCATCTTTGCCCGTCATGAGCCAGGACAAATCAACACGGTCGAGCTCTATTTCCTCTATTGCATGAGCCATTGGCGTTGGTCTTTGCCCGGTTTCACCACCTTTTTCCTGGATAAATGTGACAACATCCGCATGAAGACCACTGGCGACATTTGCAGTGGAGGTCTCATTACCCTAATTGGTTTAGGTGTGGGCCTTCAATTTCCCGATTTTGAGTATATGTCAGTGGATAACCCACCTCTTTACCTCCTTGACTACATCGCTCTCACCCGAATGGAATTACTGATACCTCATCCTACCCATCCCAACCATTATTATTGGCCCAATCATATCAAGGAACCAATTTACATCTTGCCTAATCCTAGCATCTCCGCCTTTTCCACCAGTGACCCCAAAACTTGGTTCTTGCCTGAAGAGTTACACGATGATGATGATGCAGGAAATGATGATGAAATTCAGGTTGATAATTCCAATGTTGGTAGTCCATTTGAAGCCGAAGACCATTATGACCTCCCGATCCGACAATTGCCACCACCCCTTTATGGCCAGCCTTTGGGAGCACATTTTGAGCCACAACATGAGTACCAGTCTTATCCACAACGCAATGAGCCCGATCTCGAACACGAGTTTCCTCTTGATATCTACAATCAACTTTCTTCCTTGCGCCTTCAGGGCAATCGAAATACAACCGCCATTCGCCGCATCGAGGAGCAACAAACCCGCACCAACAACTACGTGGAGGACCTTTGGTATCATTTTCGGCCCGAAGGCGGTTACCCCCTCACGGGCCTCTTCCACCTTGATCTCGGTATGATACTTCCATACTCCCATCCCAAGCATTGAGGACAATGCTTCATTTTAATCTTGGGGTGAGGTATTCTTATATTTTATTTTTTATTGCATTTAGGTTGTATATAGTTGCATTTAGAGTAAGTCATTTAGGTCATTCAAAAAAAATTGCATAAAAATTTCAAAAATATTGCATATTTTGTTTCTTTCTTTTCTAATTTTCATTCTTTTTAGATGCATCCTAGTTTAAGTTCATGCATTTTTGTTCTCTCTTGTCTTCTCATCCCTACAGGTACCATAGCGTCGAGTCATAAGTATTGAATCGTAGATTGGTCCCGGGTCTTGATATGGAATTCCTTGTATTGGATAAATGGGACACGTTTCGAGCCTCACAAACCATTTTGAGACCGCTTGTGTGGGGGTCAGATGCAGGTAGCTTGATTGGGTCTAGGTGCGTAGGGATGTGGTTGGTTATGCCAATATGTACGAGCAAAGATTAGCCCGGTATGGTATTTTGAAGACATTGAAGACTCACATTTTGGTTTTGGGGGGAGTACCCCTTAGTACTCCCGAGTCTCGTCCGATCCTTACTTAGTTAGATTCTCACCACTTTTTTAAGATAGGTCATCATTTTTTCTAGGGGTCTAAAGTAGATAGTTAGATAGATTTTTGTTTATCACACCTTGCATTGAGGTGCTTGATGAACTTTGAAGTGGGTCCCCCAATTCACATCTTTTGGGACCAAGTTTTTCGGTAACACCAATTTTCAAGTCATATCCCACCCTTTTTAGTTGATCTTGGCACATTTGTCAATGATTATTAGGTGTTCATGTTAGCCTCCATCATATGTTACATGGTGAAATTTCTTAGACCTTCAAAGAAGAAAGACAATAAGAAAAAAGAAATCTAAAGAGAGAGAGAGAAGAAAATTTGGAAAAAGTGAAGACAATAAAAGACGGGGAAGAAGATTCAAGAAAAGCAACACAAAAAGAAGAACAAGACTTCTCTAAAAAAAGATCAAGCAGCAAAGAAGATTAAAGACCAAACATAAGAAGTTCAATATTGAAGATTTAGGTTGTTAGGTTTAGATTTAGGTAAAGTAAATTTTTATTATTTTATTTTTAATTTTTGGTGAGAAAAGGCCCCGACGATGAGACGGTAGACTATAAAGGACAGTACAAGGGAGAAGCCTATGAAACTGGATGTTTGCCCGGAGGTCGTGCTGCAAAGCCCTATTTCGTTATTATACACTTTAGCCTGAAAAATGTAGGAATTATAGTGTGTGAAAAGGCGCCTTTCCTTCATGCATTATGATATGCATTGGTGATTTAAAGTGCCCCCACTGGGCGTATCTTTGTTTCATTTGTCTTGCACACCGCGACTACATCCAGTCGTGATCTATTCGCCCATCAAGTGGTTGAGAATGTGGTTTATGGCTCTAAAGAAAGGAACATTTTGAAGATGCCTAGGGTCCATGAAAGACTAATTTTGACCATGTTGACTGATGTTGACCAAGTTCTATGGTATCTTTCTTTTTCTATTTTTAGTTTAGTTTATCCCGAGTTCATTTTAGTCTTGTTCTAACTTGAGGACAAGTTAGGTTTAAGCTTGGGGTGATTTGATAGTTTATTTTATTTACTTATTTTTATAGTTTATTTTAGAATTTTTAGATGTTTTTATTATTAATGCATTGTATATTCTTTATTTTCTTTATTATGGATCGTACCGGGTGCTTTTTATTTTGCATAAGGTATTTTGCAAGTTTTCGGTGTTCGTTGCGGCTGCAGTTTGATTGGAGTTGGGCTTAGTGGGCTTTCTGATGCATTATTAGGCTTGACGGATCCACCAAAGAAGATTTGGGCTTAAAAAGCTAAAGGCTTGGATGAAGTGGGCTTGTCAAGATGGATATTGGACTTTTATTTTGGGCTTGGAGCATCCATATTTGAAGCTAAATGATGATTGGTTGGTTTAAATCACATGGATATGGAGGGGACCAAAGGAATCTTTGGTAGTGGAAGGGTGGAGTGAAGGAATGAGAGCCAATAGCACTACAACAACACTTGCGCGGGTGGAATTTTCGTCGCACGGGTACCCGCGTAACTGCCCAGTTTGGGCATTTTGGTCATTTGGCACACCATAACCTGGCGGATCAGATCTATCAGCCACATTCTCGATTTTTCACCATTGGAGACCTGTAGGAGGCGATTTTGGAGCTTGAAGACTCATTTCCTTTCATCTTTCCAAGATATTAGTAGTTTCTTTATGCAGTTAGACTTTTGTGATTGTTTTTCTATTGCCATGAGTGGCTAAACTCTCTATATTGGTTAACTTTGGTTAAAAACTTTGAATGTTTGTGGGTTTTTGAAGGATTCATGCTAGATTGTCAATTATCTTATGTTTATGGTTCTAGATCATATTTGTTATGCTTGTTTAATGCTTTGATCATGAGCTTGGCACTTGAATGAGCAATTGTTGGTTTATTTCTTTGATTTTGCATTGAATCATTGAATTAACTTAGAACAAGGGCTTTATGATGGTAAAAATCATATCTAGTTTATGAATCATAGCTCCTTTGTGGATGTGTAAGTATTTACATCCTCTAGGAATTGGGGATTCCTTCTTTCTTAAGGTTGATTAACTTCTTGGGTTCAATTGCTTCAATTAAACCCTTGATCTTGATTAAGAAGGTGTGTTGTGGGCTTCCCCAACCTCCATACTACCTAAGAGGAATCTTGGCATATCATGTGTAACACCCAAAGTTTTGAAGGCCAAGAAAGGAAAGAAAACCCTAACTTTAAGGGGGACTCGGCGAGTCCAAGGAGGAACTCGGCGAGTCCAAGCGGGATCCGGGTCGAGGAGTAAGTGACCGACTCGGCGAGTCAGGTCTGTTCGAGGAAAACCCTAAATTTGGGACTTGGGGCCTATTTAAGTGCCTCATTCTCTCCCCTAGGGTTCCTTTACAACCCCTCTAACCCATAACACCAAACCCTAGCCGCCATATCCGTTTTTGAGCTAATTATTGTCTTGATGAGTGCATTTAAGCTTGAAGAAGGAAGAAGGATCTTGAAGGTGCAAGGAGGGGGCTATAGATCTAAGATTGGGAAGATATTTCTGAACATCTGAAGGTATTAAGTCGTTTCCCTTCCTTTAGATCTATTTTGGTTGTGAGTTTTGGGGCTTTTAGCCATGAGTAGTGACCCATTTGAGTTAGAAGCCGGATCTGGAGTTGCTACTTCAGATCTAAATGTATTTTGGTCTTGGAAAGCATAAAGTTTCAGCCCTTGAGTTGATTATGGAGCCTCTTTGCCTTAAACCCTAGTTTATGGTGTATTTTGCCTAGATCTCCTTCTCTACACGTAAAGTTTGCAACTTTACGTAAGGAATAGGCTTGGGAAGGGTAGATCTACAATTTGGAGTCCATGCATGACTCAAAAGTCCTCTGCATGTATAGAGATCTGAATGGACTCGGCGAGTCCTTTGAGTGGACTCGGCGAGCAGCATGAAGACGAGGAGGAACTCGACGAGTGGGATGAACAGCTCGTCGAGACAGATGAAGTTGAGCAGGAACTCGGCGAGTTGGATGAACAACTCGGCGAGTCTGTTGAAGGTTGTCTTGGACTCGGCGAGTCAGGTAACGAAACCCCAAACCCTTCGAGTTGAGACTCAAATAAGTGAGTCGATTGGAGACTCGGTGAGTTGGACAGGTCAGGACTCGGAAATCGGTAGACTCGGCGAGTCATGGACTGACTTGGCGAGTCGAGTCGCGAATGAAAGGACTCTGAACATATGAACTTGGCGAGTCAATAGGGTGACTCGGCGAGTAGGGTTGACCTGGAAGGTTGACTTTAACCATGACTTTGACTTTGACCAGAGTTGACTTGGTTGTATGTCGGGAGTCAGTTAGGCTCAGTGTTGCTTTGATATAGGTAGCTCGGGGAGTGAGTGGAGCAGGAGTTCAGGAAGTTACCGGGCAGCAGCGAGTGGGATCATCAGCAAGTTCAGCCAGTGCAGGTGAGTTTCCGTTTTGTGTGAATGGGTCTACGGCCACAATGCCGACCCATGTAGTTATGAGTAGGAGACCCGAGGGTTAGCCCTAGGCACAGTATGCTAGTATGATATTCAGGACGAGGTCCAATGATAGCGGGCGGGTTCCCAAGGAATGGTTTACGTAATAGTTTATACTTGTTGTCTGTATGATACTTGTATGTGCCTGGTTGGGAGGTGAGTGTGGGTGAGGTCCCGTAACTCACCAATAGTAGAGTGTGGATGGTGTTCCACATCTCATCAGTAGCAGGACAAGGGCGAGGCCCAGTGCCAGGCGAGGCCTTAGGACAAGATCCGTTAGTATGTGATAATAGTAGAGTTCGGTTGTTAGGACCGAAGGGTAGTCAAACACCCAAATACGTCTGACAGTATGTGATGATATGTTCATATACTGGCATGTTATGTTATATGTGATAGTGGTAGTAGGAGGGGAATAGTCCCCAAGTTCGGTCGTTAGGACCGAAGGGTAGATCGGACACCCCAGATATGTCTGATAATATGTTATGTTATGATATATGTGATAGTAGCAGTAGGGGTGAAATAGTCCCCGAGGATCGGTTGTTAGGACCGATGGGTAGTCAGTACCCCAGAATGGCTTGACATGGGTAGTCAGCACCCCAGAATGGCTTGACATGGGTAGTCAGCACCCCATAATGGCTTGACATGGGTAGTCAGCACCCCAGAACGTCTTGACGCGGGTAGGTCGGCACCTCATAATGGCCGTACCGGGTAGGTCGGGCACCCCAGAATTGCCCGGCAGTGTGTATGATATGTGACTGTATGGTATGTGGTAGTGTGGGGAACTCACTAAGCTTCGTGCTTACGGTTTTCAGTTTTGGTTTCAGGTACTTCCGGTAGCGGAGGGAAGAGCTCGGGGTGATCGCATGTCACACACACCATAGATTAGACAGCCTGGGAATGTTTACTCTGATAACGAACATGTATTTTGGAAATTAATACTCTGTTTATGTTTTGGAATGATGAATTTGCTTAAAGAAATGTTTTATTAAAAGAAAATTTTTAGTCTTAAATTTTGGGATGTTACAAGTTGGTATCAGAGCCTTGGTTTGAGGGATTCGGGCATACTCTCAGGTGTGCCTGAACTCAAACTGAGGGATCGGATAAAAAGTTTTCAAAAATGAGAAGACAGTTTTGTAAAAAGGAAGTTTTTAGAATTAAACAGTTTTAGAAAAGCAAAAGAATTAAGAAAGAAAATAACTTTGAAAAGAGAAAAAGAGGTCTGGTGCATGCAATCAACCGAGCTCAAGTAAGTACCCCAAAATACCCATACAAGTTTATGTTATGATTATCAGTTGATAGAACAGCATGCTAGATTAGGACTAAGGATCTAGGGATAATGCCTTATGTGCCTATTATATATGTTTTGAGCTGCATGATAGTGTTGATTAGACAGTGGTAGGATAGCCTGTTTAGGTTATGCCTGAGTTTATGAGTTTGTGTGGGTCTATGAGTTTGTGTTGCATGCTAGTTCAGTTTCTTGCTATGTGGATATGATTGCTTGAGTATGTTGCGGTTAGATTTTCCCTTATCTGAATGCTGCTTGCTTTGTGCATTGTGGGATTTCGAGTGATGAAAGTTATCCATTAGGTGGATACGACACGTCACATGTGATCAGGGTTGAATAATCTCAGAGTGCTGGATTTGGTCCTATTGCGCAACTCTTGTTTGAGTCCAACCGTTGTAGGGACAAGTCTTTTACTTGAAAGATTATTTGAGCCTTGTCACATGTGATGGTATCCAGGTGATGGCTAATTGGCATCACCAGAAGACCTTCAGCAGCTGAGGACTGGTTTGAGTTGAGTCAGAGGTTTCCCTAGGGTAAGCCTAGGATGAGATAGTGTTGGGAGTAGTATTAGTGGATAAGGGACCTGGTGGAGTCGAAGCAATTCCTGAGGAAAGTACGGATAGATGTGGAAGGTAGTATGGGCCCATACTACTGAAAGCAGAGGATCCGTACTCGATTCGGGAAAGGCCAAGACAAGACCGGGAACCTAGTAGGGTGTGTTTGGTCTCGCATTAGTGATGAGTATTCTGATAATGGTTGTAGTATATTTTCAGCATGGTGACATTGCGAGAGAAACCAGCGGGCGGATCAGGTGCCGGAGAGGGATTAGGCTCGGGTTCAGGGGCCGAGCAGCTCAAGGAGCGAATGAGGGAGTTGATATCAGCCGAGGTTACGCGCAGTATTCTAGATAAGACTCCTGTGATCTTTGGCACAGTCAAGGAGGGTATATTGGAGATTTTGGATGAGAGGTTGGGAGCCTTCCGTACTGAGATGATGGCATTGATGGGAGCGCGTACCTTGACATTTCGGGAGTTCAGGGCTTGCGGGGAACCAGATTATCATGGGGCTAGGGACCCCATCGCTAGCAGCAGATGGTTGGCTGATGTTGCCAATGCATTCCGTACGAGCCGATGTCCTGAGGGGGACAAGGTCAGACTCACTTCATGTCTTCTGAAGGACAGAGCAAAGGATTGGTGGGAGGAGATTGGTCATGCTTTGGGGGATGATGCCGCGTTGGACGAGATGACTTGGAGCGAATTCTCGGCCAGGTTCAGGGCGGAGTTTTCGCCGATTATTGAGGTGCAACAGTTGGCACGGGAGTTTCAGGATTTGACGCAAAGCACTGAGACTATGACGGAGATCACCGCCAAGTTCAGGGAGAGGGCTCTTCTTGTACCGCAGTATGTCGCGGATGAGGTGATGAAGAAGGCCCGATACCATGAGATGTCGAGGGATGACATCAGGGAGTTCGTGAGCAGATCCAGTTGTAAGACGCTGGAAGATATGATTTCTTGGGCCAGGGAGAGGGAAATTGATTTGGAGCAGATCCGGAAGAGGAAGCCGGATGAGGTTCGGGTAGCCGCGAGTTCGGGTAAAAGGCCCAAGGGATCGGATTCGAGATCGAGGGATTATCAGGACCGCAGCCGGTGCGGAAAGTGTGGCAGGGTGCATGGGGGCGCGTGCAGGAGTGGTAACGGTGGTGAGTCTGGCTGTTTCAAGTGCGGTCGGACTGGTCATTTCAGCAGGGATTGTACTGTTACCACCGCGCAGGGATCAGACTTGTTATGCTTCCACTGCAATCAGCGAGACCACAAGAAGGCCCAGTGCCCCAGTTTGTTTTCAGCAGGACGGGTGATGGCACCTGCCCCTGCACCTTTGAGGATCACAGACGGCCTTCAGGGCCGTGCAAAGGCGCCTGCGATAGGAGGCAGAGCTTTTCAGATGACTACCTTAGAGGCACGATCAGCACTGGACGTTGCGGGTATGTGATTTCTGTTTTCAGTTCTTTTATTTGTGCATGATTGTATTGTTTTGGTTATACATCATTATCGGTATGAGTATTTTATTTTTGAGCAATTGATTGTGATCGAGTTATATGCCATCTGCATACCTTGGTTATTCGAATGGTAGTGAGGGGATGTGCCCTATTGGAGAAGGTTACATAGGATGCAGTAACGGTAGCATGTTTGGGAGGGACTTGGTATGTCTCACTAGATCGGAGTTGTATAGTGTTAGAGGTGGATTAGTTAGATCCCTAACTATGGTGATCTTGGGTTCCTCAGCAGGTTGATTATGGAATGGTAGCAAGGATTGGGATTTCTTTTTGAGTATTGAGCAACAAGGGGTAAGCAGGATCGAAGTGGATGAGAATCCTCCGAGTGTGCAAAGGTAGGAGCACACAGACACATAATGAGTGCGCGACCTCCGAGAAGGAAAAGAAGTGGCTCAGCGTTTGATGGATTGAGGATTTCAGGGTTGGGAGTTTGAGAAACTCCCTATCAGCTAGTGCGTGTGATGGCAATGGTTAGTACAGAGTTGGGAATTCAGGTTGTGAATCACCCGTAGGACTCGAGGGAGTCGAAATTTGGATCTTGAGAGCTAATGGCACATGGGTGCCTTCGTATTTAGCAGCTAGTGGTGGATGGTGATGTAAGACTACGGGTAAGCCATAGCATTCCTTAGTAGCTTCGTTAGCGGAGTTGGGGCGAGGCCCTTACCTCCTAGTGCTCAGATAAGGATCAGGAATGGGTAGTGAATGAGGATGATAGGGAGTCTGCCTGTATAGCCCTAGAGATGTGAGACCTTGGGAGAGGCCGCTCCAGGATATAGTTGGGTGAGACCCGTGGGCGAGGCCCGTATGAGATTAGCAGTGTAGGCGAGACCTGAGAGCAGGGTTGCTCAGTAGTGTGGTTGGGTGAGACCCGTGGGCGAGACCCGTGAGTTTTAGCAGCACATGTGGGACCTGGTAGGGACCTTAGTGTTAATTTAGGGGATCGGGGATCCCAGGTTTGCAGTGCCTGAATGGCATAATAGATTGAGCAGTTATAGGTGGTCGAAGTTCTTCGGAAGTCGCTGGGAGCGACTAGTGGTGGTGTTGGGACTAGCTACCGGTGGGAGCCGCTAATCCAGATATTGATAGGTTGGTAGGGACCAGAGTGGTCTCAGTTCATCCGGAAGGCAGATGAGGAATGGCAAAAATTTCCAGTCAGTAGTAGTGCGGGTAAGCGGTTTATGGTGGAATTCAGTTAGTTGAGTCGAGGGGTGCTCGACACCAAATTATGACAGAGAGGAGTGTCAGTGGTTACTGGTGGTGATGACCCGCACTGGATTTAGCGGGTATAATGGATTGGTGAAGATAGGATCTTCATAGTGGCAGAGGAGATAGTTGTTTTTGGAGCATCGCCGTGGGAAGGCAAGGGAATCGCGTGAGGAAAGAAGGGGTGAACCCCTATAGGTTTAGTGCAGTACTCGGGGAGTACCAGAAGGATTGTCGGTGAGTAAGTTGTGCTTCCAGGATGTCCAGGGTCAGGTTCGACCTGAGGTTTTTATCCGCAATGATTATGTTAGTCAGAATGACCGGGTGGAAGACCAGTGAAGGTAGGCAGTTGGTGTTGGGATAATTGGTGGGTTGTGAAAGCAGATCGCAGGCGGTGGGCCATAACAAACTTCGAGGACGAAGTTTAGTTTACGTGGGGGAGAGTTGTAACACCCAAAGTTTTGAAGGCCAAGAAAGGAAAGAAAACCCTAACTTTAAGGGGGACTCGGCGAGTCCAAGGAGGAACTCGGCGAGTCCAAGCGGGATCCGGGTCGAGGAGTAAGTGACCGACTCGACGAGTCGGCCAAGGAGACTCGGCGAGTCAGGTCTATTCGAGGAAAACCCTAAATTCGGGACTTGGGGCCTATTTAAGCGCCTCATTCTCTCCCCTAGGGTTCCTTTACAGCCCCTCTAACCCATAACACCAAACCCTAGCCGCCATATCCGTTTTTGAGCTAATTATTGTCTTGAGGAGTGCATTTAAGCTTGAAGAAGGAAGAAGGATCTCGAAGGTGCAAGGAGGGGGCTATAGATCTGAGATTGGGAAGATATTTCTGAACATCTGAAGGTATTAAGTCGTTTCCCTTCCTTTAGATCTATTTTGGTTGTGAGTTTTGGGGCTTTTAGCCATGAGTAGTGACCCATTTGAGTTAGAAGCCGGATCTGAAGTTGCCACTTCAGATCTAAGTGTATTGTGGTCTTGGAAAGCATAAAGTTTCAGCCCTTGAGTTGATTATGGAGCCTCTTTGCCTTAAACCCTAGTTTATGGTGTATTTTGCCTAGATCTCCTTCTCTACACGTAAAGTTTGCAACTTTACGTAAGGAATAGGCTTGGGAATGGTAGATCTACAATTTGGAGTCCATGCATGACTCAAAAGTCCTCTGCATGTATAGAGATCTGAATGGACTCGGCGAGTCCTTTGAGTGGACTCGGCGAGCAGCATGAAGACGAGGAGGAACTCGACGAGTGGGATGAACAGCTCATTGAGTCAGATGAAGTTGGGCAGGAACTCGATGAGTTGGATGAACAACTCGGCGAGTCTGTTGAAGGTTGTCTTGGACTCGGCGAGTCAGGTCGCGAAACCCCAAATCCTTCGAGTTGAGACTCGAATCAGTGATTCGATTGGAGACTCGGTGAGTTGGATAGGTCAGGACTCGGAAATCGGTAGACTCGGCGAGTCATGGACTGACTTGGCGAGTTGAGTCGCGAATGAAAGGACTCTGAACATATGAACTTGGCGAGTCAATAGGGTGACTCGGCGAGTAGGGTTGACCTGGAAGGTTGACTTTGACCATGACTTTGACTTTGACCATAGTTGACTTGGTTGTATGTCGGGAGTCAGTTAGGCTCAGTGTTGCTTTGATATAGGTAGCTCGGGGAGCGAGTGGAGCAGGAGTTCATGGAGTTACCGGGCAGCAGCGAGTGGATCATCAGCAAGTTCAGCCAGTGCAGGTGAGTTTCCGTTTTGTGTGAATGGGTCTACGGCCACAATGCCGGCCCATGTAGTTATGAGTAGGAGACCCGTGGGTTAGCCCTAGGCACAATATGCTAGTATGATATTCAGGACGAGGTCCAATGATAGTGGGCGGGTTCCCAAGGAATGGTTTACATAATAGTTTATACTTGATGTCTGTGTGATACTTGTATGTGGCTGGTAGGGAGGTGAGTGTGGGCGAGGTCCCGTAACTCACCAATAGCAGAGTGTGGATGGTGTTCCACATCTCATCAGTAGCAGGACAAGGGCGAGGCCCAGTGTCAGGCGAGGCCTTAGGACAAGATCCGTTAGTACGTGATAATAGTAGAGTTCGGTTGTTAGGACCGAAGGGTAGTCAGACACCCCAGATACGTCTGACAGTATGTGATGATATGTTCATATGCTGGCATGTTATGTTATATGTGATAGTGGTGATGATATGTTCATATGCTGGTTTTGTATCCGGGTTTATTGTATGTTTATATGTTAGCGACCTGTTAGGTCGGTATTATGGTATATAGGATGATGCTATGTTAGTGACTTGTTAGGTCAATATCCTGGTATATAGGATGATGTTATGATTAGTGATCTATTAGATCGGGTTGACTGTTATATATGCTAGCGTATGATATTTATGTGCACATGATTGTTTGATTGGGGGTTGGGTTGAGGCGGACGTGCTTTATGCTCTAGGCCAACATACCCAGGGCAGACTGAATAGATTGCAAACCCGGTTAGGGCGTACTAGTTAGGCCGAAGGCCCGACGAGCGGTCCGGATAGATTGAAGGCCCTGAGAGGCGGTCCGGCTAGGCTGAAGGCCCTGATAGACGAATAAGCTTCTGATATTTTCCATCATTTTTTTGAAGATCTGAAGGTTATGGATCATCTCTTACATTTAAAGCATAAATTAGAGTAGGATTGGAAAACACCAACTTCTTTTTTTACACTAAATATAAAAATTAACATTATAATAATATGGGGTTTGAGATGATATTTATCCATTTATATTACATCATTTTTGTTATTGAAAAGAATATAAAAGACAAATGAAAAAAAACATTGTTTGAAAAAGCTTTTATTGAACAAAATGCTTGTAACTTGAAAATTTAAGTGAAATTTTTTTGATCGACAAGAAGTCACGTAACAAGAGGGAAACATTTTTATTGTTTTCTCAAATAAAAAAACTAAAAAAAGAAAAAGAAAAGCTAAGCTAAAATAGTTTTGAAAAAATTGAAATTTGGTTACGACTAAGCCAAGACTTCAAATAGGACGACGACACCTAAGTTGATAGTCTCAATCTAACCGTCAGATTGTCTTCTAATCGAACGGCACCAGCTTACGATCCATGTAGTAGAATCCTATTGGCCCATATCAAACTCTACAAACCACTATATATACAAACTGAGACCATTCTTTCGCACAGCCAAAATTCTCACAGCTAGAGATCTTTTTCGTCGTCTCTCCCTTCGTTCGTGTTTCCGATAACTTTTTCCGGCGAATCTCTAAACATCAATGGCTGGTCGAGGTAAAACAATTGGATCCGCAGCGGCAGCAAAGAAGGCCACCTCAAGAAGTAGCAAGGCCGGCCTCCAATTTCCCGTCGGTCGTATCGCTAGATTTCTCAAAGCTGGAAAGTACGCCGAGCGTGTTGGTGCCGGTGCTCCAGTGTACCTTGCCGCCGTTCTAGAATACCTCGCCGCTGAGGTGATTTCCTTGATCTATTAACGATCAAATATATTGATTATTAGTATGTTTGGAATCTTTAGGGTTTCGTATTACTTTTTGGGGGAATTTCTCATTGTGAAATTGATGCTTTGCAGGTGCTTGAGTTGGCTGGTAATGCAGCGAGGGACAACAAGAAAACGAGAATTGTGCCGAGACACATCCAATTGGCTGTGAGGAACGATGAAGAATTAAGCAAGCTTCTTGGTGACGTTACTATTGCAAACGGTGGTGTTATGCCTAATATTCACAACCTTCTTCTTCCCAAGAAAACCGCTGGTTCTTCGAAGGCTTCTGTTGACGACGAATAGAGAGTTGCATCCATCAAGATGGAAGGAAACGGTTTAGCCTTTGATCTTTCATCTTTCGTGCATCAAAGAAAGTGTTTTGATTAGACATTGTGTTCATATATCCCAATCTAGTGAAAATTTCTTAGCTTTTCTACTTTCCTGTTGTTCTAATTCAATCATATACTATTTCTCTACGTGGTTTTTGTGATTTGTTGTTCTTAAAAAGTCGATCAAGATTTGCTGTTTGGGTTATGCCATTTCAACGGTGCATTCTCCCTTGATATATTCTTTTAGCTATGTAATGGTGGTTACACTACCCATCTTCAAGTGATTTGTTTAAGAATTTGTAGCTTGACTGATCGAAAACTAATATTTTTTAATGTATTATTTAGTTTAAAGTTTTAGGAAGTTGCGTTTTGAAAACTGGATTTGGGTAAATATAATTTTTGAAATATGAATTGAAGTCTATGTTTGCACACCATGTATGTTGTGCGTACTTTTACAAGTGCTTAGACTTAGAATGGATTTAATTTATGCTAATTGAGGGATTTACTTTATGATATTTGATTGAATGCAAATTTGATAGTGTTTTTGGACAAAAAACTAGGACATTTTCGGGTTATATGCACCAAATGGGATGTACTCAAGGTCATATGCGATTGATATGCAATTGGTGTAAAAACTCAAGAACGTGTTCTTGATAAAGAAAGTTTTGTAAATATAAATGACATTAGGACATTGTTGCGCCATGTTATTGGGATTTTGTTGGAATCATGAAATGTGTTAAAAGAATTAGGGAAAACACGAAAATCCAACACCAAATGGAAGTATTGTGAATTGTGATCATGAAAGATGATGGGTGACAACCGAATTGATATTAATGGTTCTACATGAAAGCGCTCTCAATGAAGTAATAAAAAAGAAGCATTATTAGGTTATTCACTATCATCACAACATAATTACTAGTGAAGTGCATGCTATATTAATGTAGTTACTCCATAACATGTTAGTAACATCGGGTCGATGTTCACCAAACATGGTTCTGGGTGATGTTCACTAATGAAAATCCCTCTACATAGGATTCTTACCGGTGAAAATGTTCACATACCAGAAAGCCTAAGTTGTTGATAAAGATTGTGATGGACAAACAATTGATTTTTTTGATGTGATTAGGGTTACAAGGTGTACCCATCTTTTAATGTAGAGATTAGTAAAAACGATCTCCTTACGCATGGTGACAACATTAAGAATCTCTCTCGTATCCTAAAGTGTTTTCATATATCCTCAGGGATAAATGTTAATTTTCTCAAATCTCGATTATTTGGGACTAGTATTCTTGATCAGGAGATTCGTCGCATGGCTAATGTCTTGGGTTGTGTCAAATCGTTTCCTTTCAGTTACCTGGGTGTATCCGTGGTGGCTAACGTTGCCTTAAAGAAACATTGGGAGCTCATCATCGATAACTTTTGATCCAAACTATCAAATTGGAAAGCCAAATCTCTATCGCTTGCGGGCGTCTCATTTAGGGGTGGCAAATCGGGACATCGTATCGTGTGTTTTTTTTGGAACGATAACATGAACATGAGACGACATGATGTCGTGTTTTTTTTTAACTAACATGAAAACGAACGGATTAATAAAATCACAAACACATACGACACGACAAAGATAACATAAAATAAAAATTAGTTTATTTAATTAATATTAATACTTAATAATAAGTAATATGACACACAGGAAAAAAACGACAGACAAATAGTAAATCGTGTCGAATTTTGAACACGAACACGACATCGTGTTTTTTAAACTTGACACGAACACGAACACGAACACGAACACGAATTTGCATTTTAATTTTGTCCAAATTTCGTTTCGTGTTGTGTATTTTTGTCATGTCCTGTCAACATTCAACAATGCCACCCATAGTCTCACCTTAATCAAATCTGTTCTCGAAAGTCTTCCAACCTATTTCATGTCACTTTTCAAAGCTCCACAAGACATTATTGATCTCCTTGAAAAGATCATAAGTAAGTTTCTTTATGAGTGGAGATGATCTAAAATCCAAAAGCCTTTGGGTTGATTGGTCCAAGGTCGTTGTAGAAAAAAAGACGGTGGCCTAGGTGTTGGCACGTTAAAAGCCCATAATGTCGCTCTATTAACCAAATGGAGACAGGAGACTGTTAAATGAAAGTGATAATCTATGAGGAGGTGTCATTGTAAGTATTCATAATCTCATAAAGAAACCTGCCTCATACATTGCTCGCAAATCATCAAATGGAGTATGGTGTAACATTTATAAGACTGTAAACAGTCTTGACGTGCTTAAACTTGACCGTAATGAGATCTTCAAGCTTATCCCTGAATCTGGTATGTAAATTTTATTTTGGAAAGGCGATACCCCATTTCAATTCCGTTTTCCTGCACCATACAACAATTAGGTCGTTGACTTGAATGTTGTAGACTCGAGGATCGTCTATCCTTCTCTGGCTTCTCTTAGAACTGGAAATAGGAACCAAGTGATGTTGTTTCACTAAATGAATTGCTGGAGTTGTATTCTTGTCATCGGGAAAATGGAGGTGTTGAACAATTCGTCATATGGGTTCTGTTACACTATGAACCCTGACGACGACAGGTACACCGTTAATTCTTAGCAGTGTTTAATCGATTAAAAACCATTCATTCCAAAGGACCCACAATTTGTTGGTAAAAAACAATCTCCCTAAAAGCTAGGTGCTTCGTATGGCGGTATCGTTAGCTGGGCAATGTTCGTTATGCTATAAAAATCCTGAGATGGTTGATCATCTTCTAGCTAGTTGTGAGTTTGCTCAAGGAGTGCGAGAATGGATATGTAAATGGTGCGGGTTATAACCGAAGCAATTCTCCAATGTAGTTGACTTCATTGACTTCTCTGCTTCTTGGGGAAACTACCATAAGAAGAAGCTGAAACTATCATCAATACGATAATGTTCTGTTTTATGTGGACCATTTGGCCGTCAAGGAATGATAAGGTGTTTAAAAATATGAGAGAACCCTTTACCAAAGTGGCGGACAATATCATTTCTCTTTCATACATCTAACACACGAGCAATTCAATATGTGGTAATTGGGTTGAATGGAGCTGCTCTCCATTTACACACTTTCATTGATTTGTTTTTGTAACTGCTTTTCTTCGTTCTTCTTTTCTTTCTTTTGTATATGCTCTTTGTTTCTTGCTTGCGACTTACCCTTTTGCTAAGTGTTGTGCTTTTTATATGATTATTTGCCGTTTAAAAAAAAAGATTAGTAAAAACGATCAACTACATGGAATTAATGAGACTGGATAAGAGATTTCAAATTTGTTTTATTAATAAGTTAGAAACATAAACAACATGACATAAAAATTAAACGTGTAAGCGAAATGGGTATCAATAAATTTGTAACAAGTTAATAAGCAAAGAGGGTATCAATTAAATTAATCATAAACCAACCATACGACATTTATAGAAAAATACATTTAGTGATTTGCATGAAAGCTTTGATAAAAACTTTGTGATTAAAAGTATGGTTATCTATAAGACATTCACACCAACATCATAACATGAATGTCCCGTAGATCTTCAATCAACAAACAAGAACACATTGTTCTTTCATTCTGATCAGGGCCGACCTTATTGTTTTGTTAGTAAAGATAGGGCTTAGGGCCCCAGATTGTAAGGGCCTCGTTTACTTTTGATCCAAGGTTAGTAGTTTCCAAAAAATTAGGCGTAATTGACTAATTGTTGATCGATTCTTCAATCAAGCGACGATACGGCATAAACATTCGTTCTTTTTTCCATTCTCGTTCTTGAATACAAAAACTTCTCCAATCGTTTCTTCTAGTCTACTCTTCTGTTGAGTTGTTGTCTCGCTGAATCGCTGCAAGCTACTGTTGAGTTCAATTCTTTCTTCCTTCTTCATTATTGGTTTCTCCTTATTTGATGATATGCTACTGCTAATGCTATTCTATTGTGATTGAATGATTGAAAGGGTAAGTCGGTAATATGCTTTGTATCTTCACTTTTTAGTTTAGATTTTTCTATCATCTGTGATTAACTAATTGTGGTTAATAGAATAATAGCCAATTAATTAGGTTTAGCCAATTGTGAGCAACAACAACTATTATATACTTTTAAAATCTTGTCATTTACTTTATAATATTTGTGTTGGAATCTCTTGAGCTTTCCATATGCTTTCAATCATGATTTTTGTATTAAGTAATCTTGATTTCAATTGTTTAAATTATTGAGAATTTCGACAAATGAAAGCCCAAGTGGCCAAGTATAAAAAGTTTTATTGTGTTTTTATAATAGGTTTGGTAAATTAAATATCATAAAAGTAAAAGTGCATGGAGAGTAAACCGGAAGAAGTGGTCCCAATCACAAGAAGTGGTCAAATCATTCCAATCATTCCAAATCATAGTGAAATTGTTTATAATTTTTTTTTTATATTTATCTTTCATTTGCATTGTTTCAAATAAGAGGTGGTCCCAATCATTCCAAATTACATTACAATTGCTTGTAATTTTAATTTTTTATATTTATCTTTCATTTGCATTATTTCAAACAACTTTCAATTTCATGCGTTTGAAAAGTGTTTTAGAAAAAGAAAAACACGTCAACAATATAAAAATCTATAAAAAACTATTTACCCTCCACGTTTTCCTATATATTCTATTCAACCTTAACTGTGGATCTATGCAGGAATGAACGTCCAATAACTTATTCCAGATTGGAAGATTTCATCGTTTTTGAGCTTTTCACTATCTCAGGGACGGTATAATTCTAATTGATATCTTCGATAGTTATAGTTATTATTAATCAAATAATTAATAATCATGTCAAAGAGAAAATACGAATCTGGTGCCTCAAAAAGGAAACGAAAAATGCAAGAAGAAGCTTTTATAGATAAACAAAAAGGGAAGTTTTTAAAATATTTAACTACAAACAAAAATGTTGATAATGAACAACAACAAACTAATGTTGATAACGAACTACAAGCTAATGTTGATAATAATGATATGAACCAACTAATATTGAAAATGATAATGAACCAACTAATATTGATAATGATAATGAAAAAACTAATATTGAAATTGATAACGAACAAACTAATAGTGAAAATGATAACGAACAAACTAATATTAAAATTGGTAACGAACAAACTTGTAACACCTTGAATTTAGAAGGCTTGGAAAGAGAAGGAAGTCTCTTTTGAGGAGTGACTCGTCGAGTGGATGGGTGACTCGATGAGTTGGGACGCGATTTGGTCGCGAGTTTAGTGACCTACTCGACGAGTCAGAAGACTGACTCGGCGAGTTGGCTAGGTTTTGGGAAAACCCTAAATACGGGACTTGTACCCTATTTAAGGATCTCATCCTCCATCTATCAACCTCATTTGTAGCCCCCATTGTCCAGAAGCTATCCCACGAAACCCTAGTGCTCTCTTTGAGTGTGTGAGCCATTATTAGAGGATTTTGAGTGTTCTTGGAGTCTAGAAGAAGAAGAAGGAGTTGAAGGTTCAAGAGGAAGGTTGTGGATCCAGAAGATTCGTCTCTTTTGCTGCTCATTTTGGTAATCAAGTTCCTTCCTTGCCTTTTTATTTGATAGATCTCTCCATGTCCCTCTTTATGAAGTTATGGACTAAGAATGATGCCTTGTGCGATTTGGATGTCCCCAAGCCGGATCCCTTCAGATCTAGAGGTGTTTAGAGAAGGGAAAGCATAAAGGTAGGAGCTTTATGCCCCTAGGACTCCCCATGCAAGGTTAAGGGGTTGTTTTGGCCTTTTGAGCAAAAAGGGCCATGCATGGGTGCAAAGGTGGTGACTTTGTGTGATATCCTGACCCTTAGAGACTAGATTTGGATCTTTGATGCATTGAGCTTGTCCGAAATTGTCTGAATAGGGTTGGACATAGAAGGGCTCGGCGAGTCGGACCAGTTTCTTGCGCCGAAACCCTTCTACTAAGGGTGTGAGTTGAGTTGGTTAGGGACTCAGCCAACCTGAGTCCATAATGGTCTTGATGTTCATCGTACTCGACGAGTCCATGACAATATCCTTAGTTATGAAGGCGGAATCGACGAGTTCTTCATACAACTCGGCGAGTCATAGTCTAGACATCCATGGGATGATGATGAACTCGACGAGTTCAAGGATGAACTCGGCGAGTCGGTTGAAGTTAGTCCCGAGTGTATGGTTGAAGGAGGACTCGTTGAGTTGTTGCTAGACTCGACGTGTGGAGTCGGGGTTGTTTTGGAATTGGAGGAGTAAGGACTCGACGAGCTGGTAGGACAACTCGGCGAGTCGAGTCAACTAGAAGTTGACTTTGACCGTTGAACTTGACCAAGTTTGACCAGGGTTGACTTTTGGATTATTGTGGTCTAATGTTGTTTTGGGTATTGATAGTTCGGGAAGTCGAAGGGTCAGCGACTAAGAAGTGCCGGTTAGCAGTCAGAAGTGTTCAGCAAGTCTTTAACAGTGCGAGGTGAGTCTCCTCACTGTTTGTATGGGTCTACGGCCATAATGCCGACCCATTTAGTTTATGTATGGTAGGAAGACCTGGGGGTTAGCCCTAGGCATTATGCATGGAAGACCAGGAGGAGGCCCCTGGCACTCGGTATGTTATTATGTAGGAAGACCCGGGGGTTAGCCCTAGGCGTTATGCATGAAAGACCAGGAGACGGCTCCTGGCACTCAATATGTTATTATGTCTGGTACCGGGGGGTTAGCCTTAGGCAACATGAATGAAAGACCGGGAGGTGGCTCCTGGCGCACTGTATGTTATTACGTATGAAAGACCGGGAGGTGGCTCCTGGCACCCTACATGCTGAGTAGCCTAGGAGAATGGTATGTATAGTTGTCTTTGTGATGCTTGCATGGAAGACCAGGGTTGGCCTTTGGTATTTGTCTGTAAGACCCAGGGAGTGGCCCCAGGCTTGACCAAGGCCCGGGGCATAACACCAAGACTATGTTTGGCACATAGCACCTTAGCAAGACTATGTTTGGCACACAACACCTTACTTGATTATGGATATGTTTGGCTCATGGTTATGAATGGCATGTATGGATCAGTTGATATGTATGGTATGTGGTATCTGGGGAACTCACTAAGCTTCGTGCTTATGGTTTTCAGTTTTGGTTTCAGGTACTTCGTGTTTTAAGGAAAGGAGCCGACTGGATCGTAGCGCACCACACTATGTTTTCCGCACATGGGATCTTTGGGATTACACTTTGATATGGTTTTATGATAATATGTTTTGATTACCGACACTTTGGTTTGACACAAGATATTATTATGAATGTTTTTATACTGATTGTTTTATGTAATAACTTATTTAAAAATGAAATTTTTGGCGTTGATTTTTGGGATGTTACAAGTTCGTATCAGAGCCCTGGTTTGAGGGATTCGGACACACCCTTGGAGGTATCTGGACTCAAATCTAGGGATTAAAAGTTTTTACAAGAAAATGGTTTTCTAAAGGATAAGTTAAAGGAGTTTGAAATAGAACAAAGTGTGTGATGTGCGCGACCGACCGAGCTCAAGTAAGTATTCCCTAAAGTACCCCGACAAGTTTATGTTATGTTTAACAGCTTCAGTAGAACAACATGCTAGAATAGGACTAAGGATCTAGGAATGATGCCTTATGTGCTTGCTTTATGTGCTTCAGCTTATGAGAATTGCCTGCTAGTATGGAGTAGACAGTAATAGGATAGCATGTTTAGGTTATGCCTGGTAGTATGAGCTCAACATTGTATGCTAGTACAGTTTCTTGTCCCGAGGATAGGATTGCTTAAGATCGATCCCTTTTGTCTGAATGCTGCTTGCTTTGTGCTTTGTGGGACTTCGCGTGTTGGGAGTTAGCTATTAGGTGAATACGTTAAGTCACATGTGATAAGGGTTGAATAATCTGAGAGGATTGGATTTGACCATATTGCACAGCTCTCGTTTGAGTCTAACCGTTGTAGGGACGAGTCTTCTACTCGAAGGATTATCTAAGCCTCGTTACATGTGATGGTATTCAGGTAATGGCTAATTGGCATTACAAGGAGGCCTTCAACAGCCGAGGACCGGTTTGGGTAGAGTTAGAGATTTTCCCTAGGGCAAGCCTAGGATGAGAGTAGCAGAGATCAACAGCAGTAGTAGTGACTTGGCGGAGTTGAGGCAGTTCTTGAGGAAAGTACTGATAGATGTGGAAGATAGTATGGGCCCGTACTATTGAAAGCAAAGGATCCGTACTTGAGTCGAGGAAGACTGAGACGAGACCAGGAAACTTGTGATAGATATGATCCCTCTTGATGTATCAGTATCGCTGACGGTTGTCTTTTTGTATCACAGAATGGTGGTACTACGTCCGAGGCCAACAGTTGGCAGTTCAGGAGAGGAATCAGGTTCGACTTCAGGTTCCGAACCAGTGGATGAGAGGCTACGCGAGTTCTTCGCGTCCGAGATCACTAGAGGCATCCCTGATGCGACCCAGGTCATCTTTGGTTCGATCAAGGAAGGGATTATCGAGCTGATGGAGGATCGCCTCAGGGCGTTCAGGAGTGACATGGCGACCAGCCAGTCAGGATCACGCATACTGCCCTTCAAGGACTTCAGGGGCAGTGGTGCGCCGGACTTCCACGGGGTGAAGGACCCCATTGTTGCTAGGAGATGGATTGCAGACATTGAGTCTGCACAGTTGACGAGTTTCTGTCCCGAGGGGTCGAAAGTTCAATTTGCTGTAGGATGCTTGAGGGGTAGAGCTAGAGACTGGTGGGAGTCAGTTGGTGATCCCTTGGGAGCCTCAACCATTGAGGCTATGACTTGGTCCGACTTTGTGACCAGGTTTGGGGCGAAGTTTGCACCGGCTGTGGAGCTTCAGCAGTTGGCCAGGGAGTTCCTAGACATGAGACAGACGACGGAGTCAGTGGCAGAGATTACTGCCAAGTTTCGGGAGAGGGCCTTATTGGTGCCTCAGTACGCAAGGGGACAAGGAGATGCAGAGGACCCGCTATTATGACATGTTGAGAGCTGATATTCGAGAGCATGTCAGCTTCTCGGCATGCCCGACCCTGGACTCTATGATTTCCAAGGCGCGAGAAAGGGAGATTGATTTGGAACACATTGAGAAGAGGAGGTCGGATCAGATCTGTACTTTGGAGGGTCCCGGGAAGAGACCCAAGACTTCAGATCAACGATTACTAGGTCGGCAGGGCCAAAGTCAGTGCAACACGTGTGGGAAACTACACGGGGGAGTTTGTCGTTCCAGGGGTTCAGGCTGCTACAAGTGTGGCGGTGATGGTCACGTCAGCAGGGACTGCCCACAAGGGGCAAGCCCATTATGTTTTCACTGCAATCAGGTGGGCCACAAGAAGGCCGACTGTCCGACGATGAGGGGAGGAGAAGGGAGTGCGTCTGCCCCAAAAACTGTGAGGATTACGGATGGGTGAGAGGGTAGGGCCTTGTAGTGATAGATGAGGGAAATCTGGATTACAGCAGGGAATGTTGCAGGTATGTACCAATGGCTATTTTCGATTCTACATGTACCAGGATTGTTCTTACCTCGGTCTCAGGTGATAGTATGTATGAGTTGTCTCTTTTCTTGTATTCGGATTGTATTTTCAGAATTGTCATATGCCAATTGCATACCAGGAACTATTAGTAGCAAGTGTAAGGTCATCTCTCACTTCGGGTTCGGAGTGACCGGTATTGTCTCGGTTACGGCCGAAAGCGGTTCCGAAGCGTTACGTGGAGGATGGTGGGCAGGGTCCATGGAGTAGTCATCCACCATCATCAGGGTTCGATGGTTCTAGTCTTAGTGTTGGGGATAGCTTTTGGAAGCATCAAGGGAAGTGGTCTATCACAGATAAGGTTGCTCTGAGCATTAGTTATTCAGACCTTAAGGGCGTTAGTTTCAGCTCAGGGGATTATCAGTATCGGGGATGTAGGGGGTGTTCATCTAGTATTCAGTAATCGTACGATATTTGGAGTAGGCTAGTGATGGATCGCTAGCGAAACCAAGGTGATGGTAGTTATCATGCCCATTGTGCAAGGGAGGAAGGAATGGAAATCCTCGGATTTTCGCGTGCCGTAAAGACTTAGCCAAAGCTAAGTGGGGGAGAAACAATCATGTTATGGGAGCATAAACGGTTTGAAACTAGGATAAGTTTCGCTCTCCTGTCAGGAAGAAAGATGGCACAGGCGGCTGTATGAATTGAGGACAGTGTGAATTGGAAGTTCGGAAAACTTGCCAATTGTGAGATCGCATTCTCGGGATGTCCGATAGCAGATCGCAGAAGAATCGGTTGGGAGTTTCAGATAGGACATGAGTACAGCTTGGGGATACTAGATTGTGCTGGTATGCTCGATTATGGGCTAGTCGTAACATCCACGAGCAGCTAGTCGGTGTGGAAGGTGTTGTCAGACTACCGGATGGCCGTAGCATTCACTAGTGGTCAGATAGTAAGAGGAGTATGGTAAAACTGCGGGGCGGTCCGTAGCAATGGTTAGCAAATAATGTAGGAGTGTTGTAAGACTTCGGGGTGACCCGTAGCGTTCACTATGTTAGTAGATAGAGTAAGGGAGTTGTAAGACTGCGGTGTGGCCCGTACCAATCGTGTTTTAGTATAGTAAGACTGCGGTGTGGCCCGTAGCATTAGTATAGTTAGACTGCAGTGTGGCCCATAGCATTAGTATGGTAAGACTGCGGGGTGGCCCATAGCATTAGCCGGCAGATAGCAGGGAATTGTGGTGAGACTGCAGGGTGGTCTGTAGTAGGGATGAGATTTAGAACCGGAAAACCGGACCGGAATCGGAATCGGACCAGAACCGGAACCGTTAGAACCGGAATATATAGAACCGAAATATATAGAACCGGAATATATCGAACCGGTTCTGGTTCTGGGTTCAAAAATTGGCTTTATCTGGGTTCCGGGTAATCCGGGCTTTGGGTCCATCGGGTCCGGGTAAACCGAGTCTAAAAACCGGAACCACTTTTAGGGCCAGAACCGGTTTATTGTGAAATGTTTAAAAGATGCATATCTCATTCGTTTCAACTCCGATTGACATACAGTTTTTTCCAACATGTAGTTTAGAGTTTGTACATGATTTTAGACTATAAATTTGCCATTTTTAGTTTTATATTCATTGTCTTACAGTCCCCCCAAAGTTGATATATCAAAGCTGGAAGTTTTTAATTTTTTAGTTTTTTTGTATTCGGTGAAAGTTTTAAAACATACATATCTAATTCGTTTGAAGTCGGATTGACATGTGGTTTTTTCCAACTTGTAGTTTACAGTTTATACATGATTTTAGACTATAATTTTGTCATTATCAGTTTAACATTCTACAATTTATAGTCCTCCAAAATCGTGATATCAAAACTGAAAATTTTCAACTTTTCAACTATTTGTTTTTGTACTTTGTATTATGTGAAAATGTTAACACATGCATATCACATTCGTTTAAAGTTGGATTGACATGAGGTTTTTTCCAGAGTGTATTTTAGAGTTTGTACATGATTTTTGACTATAATTTTGTTAATTTTGGTTTCATATTCAATGAGTTACAATCCCCCAAAGTCGGGATATCAATATGAAAATTTTCAAAGTTCAACACACTAAGTAGTAAGTAATTACCAAAAAATTCCGGTTTTTCCGGGTTTTCCGGTTCTAAACCCACTTTATCCGGTTCCAACCTACCCACTTTGATGTTTCCGGGTTTTCCGGTTCTAGACCCACTTTACCCGAAATCGAACCGGAACCGGTTCCTATATACCGGTCCGGTTTCCGGTTCTACAAAATCCCGTTAACCGGTTCCGGGTTTTCCGGGTCCGGGTCCATCCGGTCCGGGTTTGGACCCACTTTCATCCCTAGTCTGTAGCATCAGTTGACTGGTAACGCAGAAGTGTTGCAAGACTACGGGTGTGGCCCGTAGCATTTATCGGTTGGCAAAACGGGTATAGTATGTCTACGGGGTGGTCCATAGCATTCGTCGGTCCCTATGCGACAACACGAAGGTATTAGATGCGTGATTCGCTGGCAGGGTTTTTCAGATAGTTTAAGATGGGGCGGGGGCAGCCGCCCGGATGTGAATGGGCCGCCATACAATTGGATTCGGAAGTTGGTAGATCATTGAGGATCCTAGATCTTCTAGAGCTAGAGTGGTGTCACACCCCAAAACCACAAACGACGGAAACGTTCAGGGGTGGAGGACGTCATGTACAGTATCACAACAGTGTAATATAATAGACAAGCAACAATATCATCCATTGCATTATAAGTAAAGTTTTAATACATGTGTGTTCTTTCATTATAGTAAGACACCAAAAAAATATACAATCAAAATAAAAGACGAGACTTGACTGCTCCGTCTTCTCAAAACCTGGCCATCGTACCTGTCTACTGCTGACCTGATAATACAAGTTATTTTGAAAGCGAGTATCAGCTTTAAAGCTGGTGAATTCATAAGAAATTAAGTGTCGTTGTCTTGCTTATGAAAATCTGTTATGAAGGCCATGTAAACCTTTAAATGAAAATGTTGAGGTAAGTATGAAATCCATAGAAAAACCCTTATTTTCTATAAGTATGAAATGTAGTCTTCTACCAAGACCCGAATGTTTTGTTATGACAATGTAGTCTTCTACCAAGACCCGGATGTTTTGTTATGACAATGTAGTCTTCTACCAAGACCCGAATGTTTTGTAAGTAAAATGATAGTTTTCCTTTGGTTGTTTAGTACTAAAGTACTTAGTCTAACTCATCGTTTATGTGAAGGTATCACAAAATAAAGTAAACATGAAAAATCACAAATGTAAGTGTTATCCCGAGGAACTAGGGCTAACACGACGAATGTAAATGTTATCCCGAGGTACTAGGGCTAACATAATACATATAACCTAATGAACATCCGAAGATTGTCCACTTGTCCTTTGTAGCAGGACAAGGGCGGAGGAATGGTTAGTCCCTGTAAAGGTACTCCTAGTATAAGTAATAACCGTAGGCATCCGTAGATGTTCATCACCCACTGTTGCTAGCAGATGGGTTCCTGAATGGTAAGTCCCGTACGTATATCCCGAGGTACTGGGATAGAGGCCCATCTAGGTATCCCGAGGTACTGGGGATAGGGTCCTGTCTAGATATCCCGAGGTACTAGGGATATGTAGGAAGATTTACACAGAAGGTACTAATAAATCATCCTCGCAATTCGAGATACAAGTATTCATGTTAATGTACACAGTTAAGTGTATCTACGTAAAGGTACTCATGTAATGCGTTCATGTAAGCGTGTTCATGTATCATGTAAGTATATGTAAACGTACTCATGTATCATGTGATCAAATGTAAAGGTACTCATGTATCAGGTAATGTACTGGTATAGACTCATGAATGAACTGACTCTTGTGTGATTCCTTGTAATAGGAATTATGTTTGAAATCTCCAAATTATCCATATGATAATTTACTGGAAGGTAATTGGTTGTTCAAGTAGGTTTATACACTCTTACTACTCAAGAGTGTGAGAAATTAACGGAAAGTTGTAAACTATAACATCAATACATATATAAGAATATAAGTGTACATGCATTAGTTCAAGAATGTAAAATGGTTTTGTAAGACATCTTATGGGTTTTGAACAATAATTAACAATGACTTGATGTCATTTTAATATACATTTCAAAGGTAAAACATTTGATAACAATGTGTTTTTAAGATTTAAAACCATTTCATGCATCACATTTTGTAGTATGTGAAATCTGTTAAATGACAAACACAGTTATAAAATACATATCAATGATTTAATAACATGTTTGTTTCTACTTGTATTCCCCCCCTTTAAAGCATTTAAAAATCATTTAAAACATTGATTAGGGGTATGAACTCACCTGTAGTTGGTGATTGGGATGAACTGAACGGTATAGGATGGCTAGGTGTCAAACGAGGACTTGTACACGCACTACGATCCTAATGAACATATAATCACACATATATGCACTCAATTAGACTCAAATCACTAATTGATAATGTTAAGACATCCTAGACATAATAAACACTTTATATAAGTGTTTTAAGCCCTAAGGATTGCATCTAAGCTATTGTGGGACAAGGTACTAGTGTTTAGGGTTCCAAAGGACCCCATATATGAGTTTACTCCTCATATACTAACACACATGGAGTTTACGGTTGTAAACTCTTGAGTTTACGGCCGTAAACTCCCAACCATGGGGTATTTGTGTGTTTTGAAGTCCCAAATGATTTCTAGAATTATTCTAACTTGGTGGTTCCATCCTTGAAGGGGTTTAAGGCACAGAAACACTCCATTTAGGAGTTTACGGCCCTAAGGCCATTTCCTTTGGAGTTTACGGCCGTAAACTCCATTGGAATGGTGTTCTTGTTGTTTTCAAGCCTCATGCATTTGAAGGATAGGTTCTAGACATTTGTTTAAAGCAATTGGGGACCCTAGGCACACTTTGGTGCCCTTGTTGGGTGTTTACGGCCTAGGAGCATTACCAAGGCCGTAAACTCACTTCAAGAGGTGATTTTGATGCTTTAAAGTCTCTTGCACATGTGGTATAGGTTCTAGGCTTTTATTCCAAGCATATGAAGACATTAGGCACACTTTGGTGCCCTTATTTCATGTTTACGGCCCAAGAACCAAGTCTTGGCCGTAAACTCACTTTGATAAGTGATTTTGATGTGCTTTGGTCCTTCAATTAAGTGGGAATCAATTTCATGTAAAGGTCTAGGGCTTTAGGTGTCTTAAAAACACCCTTTGGTCCATTTCTATGGAGTTTACGGCCTAAGATACACTTGGGCCGTAAACTCTCATTTTTTTGTGTTCTTTGATTGTTTTCTTGTCCTTAATACACCTACAATTGAGTCTAAGGCAGTAGCATAACACAAGGAACAAGCTAGGCTCGGTTTCAGGAGTTTACCGCCCAAGAACACCTTGGGGAGTAAACTCCTAGATCTAATGATTTAGCCATCTAAATCATGTTATAAGCACATAATAAGCTTTATAACACTACTAGAAAGAGTTACTCACGTTTTGGTATAAAAACCCGAAGATCCGTGAGAGAGAAAATGACTTTTCTCTAGTTGGAAATGTGAATAATGAATGAATTTGGTTCAGAAATCTATTTATAGTCCTGAGATATTTTTGGCAGAAAATATTTTTATTCCTGAAATGATCTCTAATATAATAGAGTGTTGGAATAACAGTGTTGCACAAAACCCTAGTGCACCCACTCTCCTGATATTTCCTGAAGTGTAAACCCTGAATTACTCAAACTTACGCGAAAAGTCTGAAAATTAACTGTGACTGCTATAACTTCTATTGAAGTGATATAGTTTATACATAATGGAAATTTCGGGTTGTCACAAGTGGATAGGCTGGTGGAGCAATCCAGGTGGTCGTTGTATCCTCTTATGTCGCTGAGAGCGACTGGGGGAATGTTCTTGCGTTCGGTAACCGCTGGGGGATCGGTATTTCGGGTAATGATAGATCAGTTGGGACCAGGATGGTCTCGCTTCATCTGGTAGGCAGATGGAAGTCAGGAGGACTTCAGTCGGGAATGATGTTAAGGGAATTAGCGCAGAAGGCAATAAGCTGAGTGGGTCACACTATGTTTTCTGCACATGAGATCTTTGGGATTACACTCTGATATGGTTTTATGATAATATGTTTTGATTACTGACACTTTGGTTTGACACAAGATATTATTATGAATGTTTTTATACTGATGGTTTTATGTAATAACTTATTTAAAAATGAAAATTTTGGCCTTGAATTTTGGGATGTTAGAAAACTAATAGTGAAAATGATATCGAACAAAATAATATTGAAATTAATAACGAACAAAATAATATTGAAATTAATAACAAACAAACTAATAGGGAAAATAATAACACGCCTTTAAACATATATGATCCAAGTAGATGGAATAATATTAGTACTAATTTAAGAGATTTAATCATAGAAAAAGGTCCTATTAAGATTTATGATTTTAAATTTCCAAAAGATCAACATTTAAGAAGCTTTAGTACATCTCTTTACATGCAAAAAATACCAAATGGAGTAAAATACGAACGAACATGGTTGGTTTATTCCATAGATGTAGATAGAGTTTTTTGTTTTTGTTGTAAATTATTTAATGTGAATACATCTACATGTTCATTAGCACATCAAGGTAATAATGATTGGAACAATATTTCTAGTATATTAAAAAGACACGAAGTAAGTAACAGACATATTCTTAATATGAGGTCATGGATTGACTTAGAAACTAGATTAGCAAATAATAAAACAATTAGCAAGCAAATCCAAGAACAAATAAATAAAGAAAAAGAACATTGGGAAAATGTATTAATAAGAATCATTGTTGTAGTAAAAACATTAGGAAAAAATAATTTAGCATTTCGTGGAACAAATGAAAAGATTTATGAAGAAAATTATGGTATTTTTTTTTAACTATAATTGAAATGATTGCGGAATTTGATCTTATTATGCAAGAACATATTAGGAGAATTAATGACAAAGAAATTCATAATCATTATCTTGGACACAATATGCAAAACAAACTTATTAGTTTATTAGGAGAAGAAGTTAAAAGTAAAATAATTAAAAAGGTAAAAGAGGCTAAATACTTTTCAATAATACTTGATTGTACTCCCGATACAAGTCATAAGGAACAAATGTCAATTATCTTACGATGTTTAGATGTAACATCCATAAAATTTACGCCAAATTTAAAATTATTAATCATAAATAAAAACCAACACATGATTTTTTACAAAGTATTTTCAAAGCATTATCCATCAGAGTGTCCCAAAATCATAGCATAAGGATGAGGAGCGGTACGGTCACGCCTTCGCTTTGCCATGGTCTCTTGAAGTACCTGAAACAATAAACTGAAAACTGTAAGCCTGAGGGCTTAGTGAGCTACCCCCAAAATACCAATACCATACTGACAAAACCATTTCAGTAACAATCAATCAATCAACATGCATACTGGGCCATCGGCCTGACTGGTCCGCCTTACTAGGCCTATAGTCTATCTGGATCTCACCGAGCCTTCGGTATGACTGGTTCGCCACGTGGGCCTACAGTCTCCCCGGACCGCTCATAGGGTATGTTGGCCTTTAGAACGAAGCAGGACTGCCTCAAATCGACCAACAAGCAAATAATCATGTGCGCATAACTATCATATACGAGCATATACAAACATCAAGGACATCTATCTTACTGATCATCAATCATAGAATTCTCTAGAACACTGACCTAGCAGGTCACTAACATACCAATCCCTACGGATCATAAAGCATAACATACTGTCTACCCTGATTCCAATCAAGCAGAGCATAATCACATGTAACATACCATAACAATAACAACTAAAGGGTCGGCCTTGGTGCTGTAGACCCTATCGATATAGTGAGGATAACTCACCTCGCAGATGTCGACTCGATAGGTAAACTCCAACTCTCGGATCACTCGACACAGGCTCCACCACCTATGATCATAGTTCAATATACTCATGAGTCCTTAACCTTATAAGGTACTCTATGACCCACTAGTCAACCCCTGATCAAGGTCAAAGTCCTCAGTCAAGGTCAACAATCCATGTTGACCTCAACTCGCCGAGTCCATTGAAGCACATTCCAACTCGCCGAGTCATCGGGGTGACTCGTCGAGTTCCTTCGATTCTCGATCAAACCTTAAGGCCACCCGTCGAGTTCCGTCCTTGCAACTCGACGGATATACATGCAAACATATCCTGGTTAAAACTCATCCGACTCGCCGAGTTGTTCTTCAACTCGTCGAGTCTTATGGCAATCTTCATCGGACTCGCCGAGTTGTTCGTACAACTCCTCGAGTTTAATGCACATCTTCATATGACTCGCCGAGTCCCTTCAGTCATTTTATCATGCAGACATCTTTAAGCCATAGCAAGGCCCCAAATTGCAGATCTAACTTCCTTAGGCCTGCTTATCACGTAAAGTTGCAAACTTTATGTGCATGCAAGGCCCCATTGACTCAAAAAGCCCAAAATATGCTTGAAATGGGGTTTCACACTTAGGGAGGGGATCAAACTTGCCAAGGCTAAGAACTTTATGGTCCTACAATCCATAGAGAGTTTAGATCGGAAGTTACAACTTCAGATCTTGGCTCATACTCCAAAAAATGACTTTATAACCCCACCAAGAATCCTAACCTCCAACCAAGGAGGTCTAGAATGAAATAGAAAGGAGGATAACAACTTGATACCTTCCCAAGAGATGACAACTGGAGTAGATCCGGATTTCCCTCAAGCTCCTTGCTTCAAACCACTTGCTTCCCAAGCTCTTTTCACCAAAATCCTCTTCTAAGGCTTCAAACACACAATGGGCACATACACACGTATTAGGGTTTGTTAAGAGACTGCAAAGAGGCTGAAAGAGGTTTGTGTTCCCTTAAATAGGGTGCACAACCCCAGGATTTAGGGTTTCAGCTGCCAGCTCTTACTCGCCGAGTCCTAATATGGACTTGTCGAGTAGGTCACTTAACCCGCGATCCTTCCCGCTGCTACTCGACGAGTAGGTCAGCCAACTCGTCGAGTAGGGCTTAACCCAATAACTCATATTTAACAATACCTGAGAATCGGGGCATTACAAATCTCACCCCACTTGAACTAGACTTCGCCGTCGAAGTCCGCTGGAATAAACAATGCCGGGTAATGCTCGCGCATCTCCACCTCTGACTCCCATGTCCACTCGGATCCCTTCCGATGTTCCCACCGTACCTTTACCAAAGGTATTTCCTTGTTCCGCAAAATCTTCTTCTTTCTTTCCAAAATAGCCACAGGCCTCTCCACATAGATCAAGCGCTCATCGACCTGAATGTCTTCCAACGATACCACTGCCTCCTGGTCCATAACATATATTCGTAATTGTGAAACATGAAACGTGTTGTGGATCCGGCTGAGCTCCTCCGGAAGCTCTAGCCTATAAGCCACCCTGCCAAACCTGGCAACAATCCGGAATGGTCCAATGTAATGAGGACCTGATTTTCCCCTCTTCCTGAAGAGGATCACACCCTTCCAGGGTGAGACCTTCAGGAGAAGCATGTCACCCACCTGAAATTGCAGCTCAGATCGGCGTCGGTCCACATAACTTTTCTGCCGACTCTGAGCGGTCCGCAGTCGCTGTCTAATCTGATGTATCATCTCGGTAGTTTGCAGAACTACCTCTGTCCGACCCATCACCCTGTGCCCAACCTCGCCCCAACAGACTGGGGTCCTACACTTCCGCCCATACAACAGATCGAAAGGTGGGGCGCCAATACTGGAATGATAGTTGTTGTTGTAGGCGAACTCTACAAGCGGTAGGTGGGAATCCCAACTCCCATCGAAATCCATGACGCATGCGCTCAACATATCCTCGAGGGTCTGGATGGTCCGCTCACTCTTCCCATCAGTCTGCGGATGAAACGCCATACTGAAATGCAACATCATACCCAGTTCGTTGTGGAACTTCTACCAAAATCATGAAGTAAATCTGACATCCCGATCAGAAACAATGGAAACCGGGAGCCAGTGGCGAGAGACAATCTCGCGGACGTACAGGTCTGCCAACTTCTCTGCCGATGAACTCTCCCGTATGGCTAGGAAATGGGCACTCTTGGTCAATCGATCCACGATGACCCATATAGCATCGAACCCCTTTGCCGTCTTTGGCAACTTCGTGATGAAATCCATCGCGATCTGTTCCTATTTCCACATGGGAATCTCCAGAGGCTGCAAATTACCATGCGGCCTCTGGTGCTCGACCTTGACCATCCTACAGGTCAAGCACCTCTCAACAAACCAAGCGACATCTTGCTTCATACCAGGCCACCAATAACTCGAACTTAAATCACGGTACATCTTGGTGGCTCCTGGGTGAATAGAAAAACGAGACTTATGAGCCTCTTCCATCACTGTTTGCCGGACCCCTCTGGTCATCGGAACCCAAACCCAACCGTAACGGGTCAGCAACCCGCGACTATCCTGAACAAACCGGGCGCTCTCGCCCTTAATCCCTTCCATCTTCCAGTTCTCCGATCTCATACCCTTGATCTGAGCATCCCTAACTAAACCTTCCAGCGGGGAATCCACCGCTATCCTCATGCACCTGGCTGGGGTAGAGGACCCAGCTGACTTGCGGCTCAGAGCATCCGCAACCACGTTCGCTTTACCCGGATGGTAATGGATCTCACAATCATAGTCCTTGATCACATCCAGCCACCTGCGTTGCCTCATGTTCAGGTTCGGCTGATCCATGATGTGTCTCAATCTCTTGTGATCCGTGTATATAGTACAACAAACCCTATACAGATAGTGCCTCCAAATATTGAGAGCGAAGACCACCGCTCCCAACTCAAGGTCGTGTGTGGGGTATCTCGTCTCATGCGGCTTCAACTGCCTCGATGCATAAGCTATCACTCGCCCCCTCTGCATGAGGACTGCCCCCAACCCTGTGATGGACGCATCACAAAATACCACAATGTCACAAGAAAGAAGTTTTTCTAAATTAAAACTGTTGAAAAATTATTTAAGATCTACAATGTCACAAGAAATATTAAATGGATTAGCTATTTTGTCAATTGAAAAATATTTAGTAAAAGAAATTGATTATGAAAATTTTATTAAAGAATTTACACCTAAAAAGACTAGAAAAATTAACTTTATGTCATAAAATATATTCACAAAAAACATATACATAAAAAAAAATTTAACTCTGCCATTTGTAAACTTTTTAGTTTATTAGTGCCGGTCCCAAGCCCGGATAAAGGAAGAGGGTTTATAACATTAACTATAGTAATGTCATGGGCCCCAAATTTTTGGCCGCTTAGAGCCCCCAAACTGGTTGAGCCGACCCTGATTCTACTTCGTAATATATAATTAATAGTATAGTTAAATGATTTGTTTTTACATATAATGTACAACAAAAATGTAACATCCCAAAATCCAAGGCCAAAAATTTCATTTTTAAATAAGTTATTACATAAACCATCAGTATAAAAACATTCATAATAATATCTCGTGTCAAACCAAAGTATCAGTAATCAAAACATATTATCATATAACCATATCAAAGTGTAATCCCAAGGATCTCATGTGCGAAAAACATAGTGTGATGCGCTGCGATCGAGCCGACTCCTTTCCTTGAAAACAAGGTACCTGAAACCAAAACTGAAAACCGTAAGCACGAAGCTTAGTGAGTTCCCCAGATACCACATACCATACAAACCAACTGATCCATACATGCCATACATAGCCAACATATCCATAATCAAGTGAGGTGCTATGTGCCAAACATAGTCTTGCTAAGGTGCTATGTGCCAAACATAGTCTTGCGGTTATGCCACGGGCCGCACGTGGTCTTCCTGGTCAAGCCTAGGGCCACTCCCTGGGTCTTACAGACAAGTGCCAAGGGCCACCCCCTGGTCTTTCATGCAAGTATCACAAAGACAACTATACATACTACTCTACTAGGCTACTCCGCATATAGTGTGCCAGGAGCCACCTCCTGGTCTTTCATACATAATAACATACAGTACGCCAGGAGCCACCTCCTGGTCTTTCTTACATATTGCCTAGGGCTAACCCCCAGGTCTTCCTATCATATATTATAGCATACTGTGTGCTAGGAGCCGCCTCCTGGTCTTTCATGCAAAATGCCTAGGGTTAACCCCCGGGTCTTCCTATCATACATAACATATTGTGTGCCTGGAGCCGCCTCCTGGTGTTTCATGCATAATGCCTAGGGCTAACCCCCGGGTCATCCTATCATACATAAGTACATGGCCCGACATTGTGACCGTAGACTCATACAACCAGTGAGGAGACTTACCTCGCACTGCTGAACTTTGCTGATAATCCTGTGGCTGCTGACCGACAACTCTCTGAACCGCTGCTCCACTAGCTCCACTAGCTACTAGTATCAACATAACACTTAGTTCCAAACTAAACTTTAGAAGTCAAACTAAGTCAACTATGGTTAAAGTCAAAGTCCTGGTCAAAGTCAACCTTCCAGTTGACTCGACTCGCCGAGTCAACCCATAGACTCGCCGAGTCCTTAAACTCAGAAGCTCTCAAAATACGACCCAACTCACCGAGTCACCCCAAGACTCGTCGAGTTCCACGATCTCTGAGTCCCATCATGTCTAACTCACTGAGTCACCACTCAACTCACTGATCTGCGTCTTAACAAGAAGAGGTTGGGGGTTCTGCGATCTGACTCGTTGAGTCCAAGAACAGACTCGCGGAGTCTTAGGAAATCTTCAACAGACTCGCCGAGTTGTTCTTCCAACTCGCCGAGTCCATGCACAAGTTCATACAACTCGTCGAGTACACCAATGTGACTCGCCGAGTCTCTCCAGTTCTCAATCCATACAGTGGCTTTTCGAGCCATGCAGGGACTCCAATCCATAAATCCACTCTTCTACAGTCTATCCCCCACATAAAGTTGCAAGTTTTACGTGAAACCAAGGAGCTAAAGGCCCAAAACACTCTAGGGCTAGGGTTTAAGACAAAGGGGCTTCACCAATAACTTATTGACTTCAGCTTTAAGACATTCTGGACCATCACAACCCTATATCTGAAGTAGCAACCTCAGATCTAAGTCCCAAACCCGAAATAGATCTCAATCTTACCAAAATAGCCCCAAAATCTCATTCAAGAATAGATCTAGTTGCAATAAAGCCAAAGCAACAACTTATTACCTCAAGGATGACCTCCCACTGAAGAATAATCCCACTCTCTACAAAGCCCCTTGCTCCAAGCTTCTTGATCTTCAATAACTCTTCACAAAACTCCCTTATCTAAGCTCCAAATTTCTCCCAAGGACTCTCACTCACGATTTAGGGTTTCTGGATCTCAAAAGGAAAGTAGAGAGGCTAGGGAAGGGATGTGATGTTCTTTAAATAGGGCACAACCCCCGAGATTAGGGTTTTCCTCATCCAGACCAGACTCGCCGAGTCTACTAGCCGACTCGCCGAGTCGGACACTTACTTTATACCCCGGATCCCGCTCCGACTCGTCGAGTTCCTCCTTGGACTCGACGAGTTGACTATTGACTTAGAGCATTTCCTTTCTTTTCTTGGTCTTTCTGGGTGTTACAAAAAACGACAATAATAAGACTCACATTTACCCATGTTTATGTTCTAATGAACAATAGTAGCTCCATATCGCTAAAATTTACAAATAATTTCTTCATTTCAAATGAATAACCATTCATATAAATATTTGCATGTTTTGAATGGGCACACTAATTTCTTCAATTCAATTATTTAAATTGGTTTGATTTTAATTATATTTTAAATCAGATGAATAACCATTATATAAACATTTGCATGTTTTTAACGGACACAAGAATATCAAGTCGCCTATCAAATTGGTTGATTTTTATTAGAGAAATTAAAAATCCTCCTACATTTTATTCCTACTATCCTCCTACCCACATTAAATGATGACAAGTGGACAAAATTTAAATCAATTTCATTAAATATGTCATTAAATGTGCCACGTGTCAAGTCTTGTCTCTTTCTTCAAAGTCAAGGGTTTAAGCAGGGCCGGCCCTGAAGAGGTGCAAAGTATGCAACCGCACCGAGCCCCGAAAAAATAGGTCCATAGTTTTAGCGAAATTATGTAGTTTATATATTAATATATATCAATTTACGCAACTAATTTTAGTAGTCTATGCTAGATCAACTGGCTATTTTTGATACCTAGTAGACCAAGGATCGAATCTATCTGCGTCCACCATATGCTTTCTTTTTTTTTTTGCTAATAAGTTTCATTTCTACCATTTTGTTAATCCCATTAACCACGATGTTTTTTTTTTCGCTGTAACATAATTCCCATTAAACTCAATTATGAGTCCATTAGGTTTTTTTTTTCTTTGTTTTTTTTTTTTTTTTAAAATCCAAGTCTCATAAAAATAAATTTAATTTCTATTTCTTTTGGTCAGCAAGTCATAAATACATTTACGTCTTTTTTCTCTAATTCAATTCTTATTTATCGACTATTAAAGTATTAACAAAATTTTCATATATATTAAAAATTTATATTTAGGGGCCCATTTTTTGTATTTCGTACAGGGCCCTCAAAATCAACGGATGACCCTGGGTTTAAGTCACTTCTTGGATATAAGTAGATTCCGGAGTATATATATTAAATTTTGCCGTTTCAGAAATAAATTAAAATAGATCTCGTGTGAGAAAACATAATTTAACTAAGGTTTATTTACTGATTTAGAACACAATAAAATGAAATTTAGGGTGTGTTAGACAACGATCTTTTAAGAAAAACTCGAATTAAAGAAAAACTTTATTTGGAGTATCTTAAAACTTTTATTTTAAAAAAAAACTCATAATTCAAGAGATATTTCAAATAGTTTTAATCAGAGACCTTTTAATTTTTAATTTTTATACAATTTTGCACTTATAAAAAGCTTCCGCATAGTTTGCCAAATGCTTCCACCTAGTTAATTTCCTTTAAAAGTAAAGTTAAAGTCCTTTTTAGAGGTGCCATTTAAACTTATTCATATGAAAATAAATTAATTATCAAGTTGTAATTTATTGATAATAGGTCAAATCAGTTGAATGTGATGTATACAAATCTTTATATAACTATGGAACCTTTTTATATATCTATAATTTTAGTGATACAATATTTTAAATGTATTTAATACGTTTATCATTATAAAACTATAAAAAAGACACAAAGTTGACCCAACACCTTCCGACGAATTTTATCCTGTACTTAAAAAGACCCAATGGGTACATTACATACCATTCAAGGAGTAAAGGTCAAAAATAACCTTGTATAACTTCTTTTAGCATAACGTACAATCATTTTAAGCTTTCGGCCTCCACTGAACAATACATAAAGCCTGTTCAATACATAAAGACCCAAAAAAGGCTGTGTATTGAGATTTACAACAATTTACATTCATATTTACTGCAATAAGCTTATGTTGTTCTTTACCCTAACAATTTGTACAATGACAAGTAAGTCACTAGCCTCTCCATTTCCTAACCTGAAACAAAGAAACATGATAATAATAAGGGCAAATTGTAGGAAATAGCAACATGCTTTATGTTTTTATTGATACAAGAAACTTATTTTTTTAATGTACTTGCATTTCTCATTTCTCATATTAATACTGAAAAATAGAAACATTATGTACCTGTTTCGTTTTCTGTGCTACACCCAATGAAGATCCATCATGGAGAAGAAAAAATTAAACATTTGCCAATGATCAAGTTCCTTTTCTATGCAAAATGGCATGGTTAGCTAGCTTCAGTCAGGTGTTTGAAGTTTGAAGTCTCTTGCCATGTATCTTTTGTATCAATATCAGCTTGTTTTTGTGTTCCAACTACAGCCACATGATAAAGCCATATTAGAAACATGGCAACTTTAATATAGTCTTTCTTAATGCTTATACATGAGGATTTTGTGTTCTTGAAAAAGATGGGATTCTTATGATTATTGTGTATTTTGGAAAAAAGAATATACCTGGTATGTAGACAAAGAATATGTATGAATTAGTCGTCATCTGAACTTGAGTTCTCGTCTGAATCAAAAGTATCCACCCGTCTCAATGCAATGGCAGGAATAAGTCGTTCTTTTGGAACATGAAAACCGGATTGGAGGAATTCTGAAGGTGGAAAATCATCTTTCTTTTCAGTCTCAGGTTGCAAATCATTTGTTTCTTGTGTCTCATTTTGCAAATCATCAGTTTCCCGTGTCTCATTTTGCAAATCTTCATCTTCCAGTGTCTTAGGCTGCATGTGCTCATTCTCCTGTGGCTTAGGTTCCATCTCATCATCTTCTAGTGTCATAAGTTGTGGATTATCAAGTTCCTGTATCTTAATCTCAAAATCTTCATCTTCCCATGTGGTATTAGATTGTAAATCATCATCATCATCACCATCATCATGTGTCTTATGTTGTGAATCATCAAGTTCCTGTTTCTTAACCTCCAAATCTTCATCTTCCCGTGCCGTAGCTTGTAAAGCATCATCATCATCATCATCACCAGAATCATTATCATGTGTTTTATGTTGTGAATCATCATGTTCCAATGCTTCATGTCCTAAATCATCACTTTCCTCGATCTTGTATGGTGATTTTATTTCCTGTGTCTCATGAAGTAAATCATAATTTTCCTCTATTTTGCGTGGTGGATCCTCACTTTCCTGTGTCTCATGTTCTTGATCTTCATTTTTCCAAGAATCTTGGAGATCATCAACTTCTTGTGGACTCTCACCTTCTTGTGGCACATGTCCAAGATCCCCATTTCTCCAAGAATCTTGGAGACCATCAACTTGTTGTGGACCCTCACTTTCTCGTGTCCCATGTCTTGGATCCTCATTTTTCCAAGAATCTTGGAGAGCACCAACTTCTCGTGGTCCCGCATTTTCTTGTTTCTCATCACCCATATCCTTATTTCTCCAAGAATCTTGGAGATCATCAACTTCTTGCGGATCCTCATTTTCCTGTTTCTCATGTCCTAGATCCTCATCTCTCCAAGTATCTTGGAGATCATCAACTTCTCGCGGATCCTCATTTTCTTGTTTCTCATGTCCCAGATCCTCATTTCTCCAAGAATTTTGGAGATCATCAACTTGTCGTGACTCCTCATTTTCCTGTTTCTCATGTCCTCGATTCTCATTTCTCGAATAATCTTGGAGATCATCAACTTCTTGTTGATCCACATTTTCCTGTTTCTCATGTCCTAGATCCTCAATTCTCCAAGAATCTTGGAGATCATCAACTTCTTGTGGATCCTCATTTTCGTGTTTCTCATGTCCTAGATCCTCATTTCTCCAAGAATCTTGGAGATTATCAACTTCTTGTGGATCCTTATTTTCCTGTTTCTCATTTCTCCAAGAATTTTGGAGATCATCAACTTCTAGTGGACCCCTACTTTCATGTTTTTCATGTTCAACACTATCATCACTCCAAGAATCTTGGAGATCATCAACTTCTTGTGGATCCTCATTTTCCAGCTTCTCATGCCCCAAATCCTCATTCTTCCACGAATCTTGGAAACCCTCACCTTCTTGTGTCTCACGTTTCAAATCATCACTTTCCCCAGTCTGACTCGGCAAATCATCATTTTCCCATGTCCTTAGAGACGAAACATCTTTCGTCTCTTCTGGCATCCTATGTGGCCAACCATCTTTCTTCTCTTCTGTCGTCCTATGTGGCCAACCATCTTTCTTCTCTTCTGTCGTCCTACCTGGTGAACTATCTTTTTTCTCTTCTGTAGTTCTACATGGCGAACCATCTTTCTTCTCTTCTGTCGTCCTACGTGGCGAACCATCCTTCTTCTCTTCTGTCGTCCTACGTGGCGAACCATCCTTCTTCTCTTCTATCGTCCTATGTGGTAAACCATCTTTCTTTTCTTCTGTCGTCCTACCTGGCGAACCATCTTTTTTCTCTTCTGTTGTCGTACATGGCGAGCCATCTTTTTTCTCTTTTGTCGTCCTACATGACGAGCCATCTTTCTTCTCTTCTGTCATCCTACGTGGCGAGCCATCTTTCTTCTCGTCTAATTTTGTCTGTATGGGCTTAGGTGGCGGCTTTAAAGGAGTTTCTTTAATCTCTTTACAAACTTTATCCAAAATAATCAAAAAATCACGAACAATAACAAACAATCTCAACCCTTCATCTTTCCCGGCTTGTCCATGAAAATAATCGGCTGTTTTTTTCACAAGTGCCATTATTCTCTTTTCTTCCTCAAGCATCCACATAATATCCTTCTCTGCACTTTGCACAAATCCAGACAAAATCCCGGGAAACTCATCCTCATCCTCATCCTCATCATCATCATAACTATTATTTTCTTGTAAATTCTTCAAATCCGTATCTAAAAAATCACGCGCTTTTACAAGCGCGTTTCCAAATTTAGAAACCGTTCCAGTCAACCCATCTGAATCAATAGTGGCGGCTTTCTTAACATCTTCAAGCTCACCACACAATCTTGACACCTCTTGGAGACCAAGATTGCGATAGTATTCGTCCGTGTCTTTTGAAGAATTAGCGGCTTCTTCTAGAAGGTCATCGCTTTTGGCTACTCGTATACCTTCCGCCCTAATGATTTCAACTACTACAAAATGTAAAAGAGTTGTTTTTCCATCGACTCCTTTAACATCAGAAAGTTTTAACAAAGTGTCAAGTTTGAATGCTTGTGCGCTTCCACGGAATGTTCCATCATTCATACGGTTCCCGGTTTTTAAAACGGCTTCTAGAAGCTTTAAAAACAACCGGCTTTTTTTAAGTTCTTTGCAAGCAGACTGTAAAAAAAGTTGAAAAATACCTTAAAGTTAGATAACACAAAGATGAGTTTTTACTTTTTTATTGGGTTGTTTCTTTTGGTTTAATCCGGATAGAATGAATTAATTGGTTAAGCCAAAAACCTGGCTTCATGAACTAGTACACCCAACACCTCTCACTTTAAAATGATGAATATTGTGAAAATTGTTTCGTTGGAAATAATGTAAGGGTAAAATGATATTTTAGTCTTGACGATTTACTCAGATAGAAAAGAAACAAGACCTTATGTGTACAACATTTTATACAGATAGACATCGTTACTCATTAAGCCACTTTATCCATATATGACTTAATGGACATAAGGTAAAGTTTTACCTCTAATGTTTGGAAGTATTCTTTGATGATATCTTGTTCCTCTTGAAGTGTGCACATAAAAAGTAAAGTTTCGAGTCTTTTGAAAGCGAATGGAATTTCAACTAATCTTTTTAGAAACTTCTCTGCAGGTCCAAGGCGAGATAAATCCCCATCATATAATCTTAACTTCATTTCTTCTTCTACACTTGGTGCCATTTTCAGCAATGTTTGAATAAGCTCTACTGGGAGCTCATTTCCTAACAAAAAAGCATCATTATGAAAGTATTTAACCAAAGAAAGAAGCATCATTATGAAATAGCAATGTACTTTTTTTTATTGAATTGGGCGATATATTCTAGTTTTTACTTTTAATAACAACATACTAATTATTTTATACTGATTACAACCATTTTCATGATGTTTAATAAAAGTAATATGTAAAACCGAATTAAATATAAAGTAGATTAAAATAATGCCAGCGAACATTTAAAACTAACAAATCAATAAAAATTTGGTTGAAAATTACAAAAAATGCAGTATAGCTCAAATAATGTAACTCTGCTTTGTTATAATGGAGATATGGGGATTGATATAAATTACTTGGTAATGCTTTGAATGATGATTTGAAATTTATATTGCCAAATCATCATTGATTGAATGTCACATAAGCAAAAAGTTAAGGCTACATGTTCCATGTAAAAAGTATACTTTGCTATTATATTTATTTACGAAAATAACTAAAAGCACAATTAAAAGGACACAAAACTTATCATATTTAAGTGAAGTAAGGAAAGGGTTACCTTCTTTAAGTGCATCACAAACTTCATTTGTTGTAATATTAATTGCTTTTAGATGAATGGACAAATTTTGGGCCTTCTTTCCATCAATAATTTGAATAATATTCGAAGAGGGATCTTGTGATGAACTCTTCCTGTTGCTCCCTTTGTTTTTCTCATTATATCCAAATAAATTTTCTATCATTTCTTCATTAAACCTGTTTATTAAAAACACATTATGATTATGATTCACAAACTTCGACTAAATAAAAAGAGAAAATGACAAAAATACCCATGGGAATGCTTTAAACAAAATGAAAAAACTGCACAAATGGTCCCTGTGGTTAGCTGAAAATTGTCACTTCGGTCCAAAAAGGTTTGGACTAGCACCAAAGGTCCAAATTTTTCATTTTGTTGCGAGTTTGGTCCAGTTTTCTATAAACTTTTTCATAATGACTATTTTACCCTTGGTAATTTCTTTTCCTATTTTTTTATTTATTTAAATGCTTTTTCTGATTAAAAGAAAAATAAAAAGATTTTTTTTTCTCTTTCTCTCTCTCTCTCTCTCTCTCTCACACTTAATACTCAACAATCCAAACACCCCACCATCGATCAAAGCTGTTGCTTCCTCCCTCCGCCGTCCCCATCTCCGTTCACCTCCTTTCTCGTCGACGAGCATCAAAATGACACACGACAGGCAATTGGGAACGCTGCCTGCCACCACCATCTTAACCCACCTCCTCCTTCGAATACCATAACCCCTCTATCACCTGTGTCACCTCTCGCTCTCTCCACTAGTTGTTCACAACCGAAGAAGAGGAAAGAAGAAGCAAAGCAGCTATCGCCGCCTCCCGCTGCTGCTTTCGATCTGCTTCACTCTCTCCAGTTCTTTGCGTTTTCTATTGGACAGAAGAAAGACAGTTGAGATCGATGACTGCTGCTGCTGCTTTTCTTCGATTGGGTCTTCGTCTTATGAAATTAAAACCGGGATCGTTGGCTATTTGAAACTATTTATCATGGATCTGGAAATTGGGTCTCGTCAAAATCATTAAGGGTAAGATCAGTATGTTTATATGCTACAATTTGTTGATTTAGGGTTCTTCGAATACACCAATTTGAGTTTTGTGATGTTTTCTTCTTTTGATTTTTACATAAACAGTCATGGAGGGTAGTTTTGACATTGGCGTCGGACCTCCCTCCACTGTCGGCTTTTTCTCTCTTCTCTTGGTAAACACTCAACGAACAGAAGGAGAGACGGCGGTAGTGTTGCAACCTCGATAGTAGCTCATCTGATTTAGAAACCCTAAAATGAAGACATCTCTGTTTGTTTCTTTGTCTTCTGATCTGTTTGGTGGCCGGAGAGATGGCCGATGGTGTTTCCGGTGAAAATGATATGGTGGCCGACGGTGTTATCCGGCAAGAATGACAAGTGGGCTGCGATGTAGTAATAGTGGGGAAGAAGAAAACAAGAGAGAGAGAGAGAGAGAGAGAGAGATTTATTTTTATTTTTATTTTCTTGTTTTTTTTTTTAAATTTGAAAATCATAAACAAATAATAAAAAAGAGAAAATCATATTAATAGAGGCAAATCCATTATTTTGAAAAAAATCAAAACAGATTGGTCAAAAAACGCAACAAAATGAAAGTTTTGGACCACTGGTGCTAGTCAAAACCTTTTTGAAATAAAATGACAATTTTGAGCAAACCACAAGGACCGTTTGTGCAGTTTAGTTAAACAAAACAGACATATTTTTTCTACCTTTCCTTTTGTGGTCCCCACCCAAAAAAGTATTACAAAACTAAAACTTTATGCAAAATTGTTCTTCCACATTTGGCAGTATATATAAAATTTTCTTTTATATTGTTTTTTTTGGTGTGGGCTATCAAAAAGCAAATTTCACAGTGAATTGCGAAATTAGTGGTTTTTTATGAAAAAAGTTTTAAAAAATGGCTATGTTGTTTAAAGTCCTCCCCAATATGGGTATTTTCGTCATTTTCTCAAATTAAACCTTGTTAAAAAAAAATCGGAAAATGACTCTTGAGGGTAATTAACTTTTGCGTTTGTACTTATTTGGTCCCTTTCCTTTTTTTTTTTTTTTTTTTTTTTTTTTTTTTGTATTCAATATACCATCGAACTTGTTGTTTGTGTTCACCATAACCCTTTTGACCGACTTTTGACCTGTGATAGCCGGTCAAAGGGTTATGGTGAACACAAACAATAAGTTCGATGGTATATTGAGTACAAAAAAAAGGAAAGAGACCAAATGAGAAAAATTGCAACAGTTGGTTACCCTCCTGATTCATTTTTCCTTTACTCATTTACAACAAATCTCACGTCATCTCCTACTAATATTAATGACTTTATGAGATTCATTCTTGCTTCTCTTCAAAACATAACCTACGAAAGGACATTATTCATACATATACAACTTTGTAATGCACTTGAATATTTATTAGGGGAATCTTGACTAAGCAGACGCATTTCATGACTACATTTACATTTCCAATCAAATGATTTATTGTATTATGGATTCTAGACAAGTCTACAAACGAGTGGAATCACAAGTGCTGTGATGTTTGAGTTTACTTAGCTTTATGATCGAACTCATGGGATAAGATACAACATCAATATGTACAATATTCTAGACAAGTCTACAAAAGCAGCATGATATTGTACATATTGATGTTGTATCTTATGCTATGAGTTCGATCTTAAAGCTAAGTAAACTGAAAAATCACAGCACTTGTGATTCCACTCGTTTGTAGACTTGTCTAGAAATCATGATACGATAAATCATTTGATTGAAAATGTAAATGTAGTCATGAAATGCATCTGCTTAGTCAAGATTCCCCTAATAAATATTCAAATACATTACAAAGTTGTACATGTATGAATAATGTTCTTTCGTGGGTTATGTTTTGAAGAGAAACAAGAATGAATCTCATAAAGTCATTACTATTAGTAGGAGATGACGTGGGATTTGCTGTAAATGAGTAAAGGGAAAATGAATCAGGAGGGTAACCAACTGTTGCATTTGTTCTTATTTGGTCATTTTTTTTTGTACTCAATATACCATCGAACTTGTTGTTTGTGTTCACCATAACCCTTTGACCGGCTATCACAGGTCAAAAGGGTTATGGCGAACACAACCAACAAGTTCGATGGTATATTGAATACAAAAAAAAGGAAAGGGACAAAATGAGTACAAACACAAAAGTTAATTACCCTCAAGAGTCATTTTCCTAAAAAAATCCAACTTACTGAAATGACCCTGCTCTAATTTGATGCCAAACCATAGCTTGATCAGGGCTTGCCATAACCTTATCCCAAAAGAAGGGCTTTAACTTAGCTTTATTAGAGTCATCACCATCAGCATCACCTGGTGAAGGACGTGTAGTTTTCAACCCTACACCAGGTGGTCGAGGTGGACCTTTCATACCACCACCTGGAGGCGGCGGCGGTCGTGGACCTTGCTTTAATGGCGGAGGCGGTGGCGGTGCTTTTCCAGATGGCGGTGGAGGCGGTGGTGCAGCTAACGGAGGCCGTCTAGTTGAAGCGGCTCGGGAAGGACCATGAAGACTCAAAGGAGCCGCAGATGGTGATAACACCGGAGCTGTGGCGGCGGCACCACCGCCGCCAGCTGGCGATCGAGAAGGAGGAGAACTGGTGTTGAGAGGGGGAGTGTGTAGATCGTTCATTCCCGGTGGAGCTTTTAAAGCCAAATCAGGCCCGCCAGGTGGCGGTTTCAGGGGAGCGATTCCAGAAGCAATCAAATTTCCAGGAGGTGGATCTAATGGAATACCTAATGAAACACTTGAATTCACTGATGAAATTGTTTTCTTTATGTCTGATTTTGTAGACAACAAATTATCTCCACCATTTCCAAAGCCTTTGTTAGACTTTTGCCCACTGTATGAAGGTTTTTGAGAAGAATCTGAAAGTTTAATATCATATCCACATCAAAACAACCAACATACAAGCCAACTTGAATGATCATAGAAAGGCAAATTTCTGATAATATCAAAGTAGTTTACCTTTTTTACCAATATAGTCAATGTACTTTATTTGTTATATAGTACAAGAAAATGAAGGCACGTTGCTATTATGGGTAAAACTTGTAAGCATGTTGCTATTTTATATAAAGAATATGAAGGTATGTTGCTATTATGGGATAAAAATTGCAAATATTGGTAAAAATTGTAAGCATGTCGTTATTATGGGTAAAAAGTGTAATTATGAGTAAAAAATAGTGTACATTGCCTATATTGGTAAGGAGGATAAAGTGTGTTGCTATTATCAGAAATTTGCCATAAAAGAAATACCCATTGGAGTACTCACTCGTGCTTAAGCTGAGAAGGGGCTTTTCGTCATTTTGCACCCCACTATAAGACTTGGTATACCAACAAAACAAAAGGGTAGCAAGAAGAAATGTGACAACTGAAGTGGAAACGACAGCAATAATGATTGTGGTATTGGTGATTCCACTCTCATCCCCGTCTGCTTTAATAACAGCAAATGGAATTGGTTCTATATCCAAAGTTTGACTTTGACCATTTTGTTTAGGGGTTTCTTCTGTACAGTGAGGCTCACAATTTGATTCAGCCAACTTGCGTCGAATAGGAACTGGAATTGGTGATTCCACCTTCAAGCAATCTAGCATAAAATTTTCTTTTTCCAAAGGTACTTTATCAATGCCATT